>NC_090265.1:978139826-978445826 GCF_040414725.1 Anabrus simplex
AAAAAGTGTACGTTTAAATTAGATCGTTTTTTAAAATATTTCGAGAGGATTACCTGTACTCCAGAATAATAGGACTCTTCAAGTCCAAGGGAATATCCCAGTTTTTCTTCGGCTTCATTCAAAGAGTTCGTTTTCTTACACGCAGTGGATGCTCTATCTCCATCGACTTTTTACTGCCCTGTTTTAGATTCACGACTATTCTCTTAGTATTCATCTATCACGACGACTTACAAAAAAAAAAGAGGGAGAAAAGCCTCTCGTATTGCTACAGAAGATGCACTTTTATGAGAGCTTCCCCTTTTTTCTTTCAGTCCTTCTTTCTTTTGTTCCGCACGCTACTTATTTCTTTTTCTTATGGCTTCGATGTTTCTACTACGTGATTTCAGAGTGAGCCGCAGATAAATTAGTTCGAAAATATAGGGGAGAGGAGTCGCTGTGCAAAGCGGGTTGTAGTGCGGCGCTGTAAAGGGGTCAGTGGCACTGGTATTGAGTATTCCAAAGAGTTTCACTCGCAGATAAACTTGATGTTGTTATCTATACAAAAGAAATACACGTGTTTGGACAATAATGTAGCGATAGAAAGAAAGATATTATTATTACCATTCGAATGTTTATAATACGATTTCTTGGGAAACAAAGTTTGCTACGTGATTTGGATACATACTTTCCTTCCTTGGGAGACACATACGCTCTCAGCAGCAACTAGAACTCAACGTTTCCTTGTTTTCTGTTATCGATACATGAGTTATAGTATAACTGTGAGATGAGACATATTGCATTCTGTTAGGAATATAAAGAAAGGAAGCCACCGTTGTGCTTGTAAGAATAAATCCACTCGTATCTCGCAGTTCTTCAGATGTTGAAATAAGATTGTTTTATCTGGTTTTCGATAATCATCTCTGAGGCTGGCATCAGACTTTTCTAATTATACAATAAGAGATCAATGCAATCTCCAGCAGTTTTTTGTAGTTTAGAATACAATAGCAGAATGTCACAAATATCATACTGACACAAAAGTTGAAAAAACTCCGTGGCACGTATTTCACTGACGGGTTGAGTAGGTCAGCCGGTAAACAGCTAGCCTTCGAGTCCAATTTGGTGGATTCGACCCTGGCTCACTCGGATGGTATTTGAAGGTGCTCAAATACGTCAGCCTGAGACGTAAAAGAACTGCCGTGGGATAAAATTCTGGCATCTCGTCGTCCTTGAATACCGTGAAAGTAGTCGTTGGTACGTAAAACCAGCGATATTATTATTATTATTATTATTATTATTATTATTATTATTATTATTATTATTATTAGAAATACAGCCTCCGTGGCTCAGGCGGCAGCGCTCCGGGCTCTCACCGCTGGATACCGTGGTTCAAATCCCGGTCATTCCATGTGA
Organism: Anabrus simplex; assembly: GCF_040414725.1. NCBI lineage: Eukaryota > Metazoa > Arthropoda > Insecta > Orthoptera > Tettigoniidae > Anabrus > Anabrus simplex. The sequence goes on from NC_090265.1 coordinate 978,141,216, forward strand.
AATATGTGTTGGACAAAGCGGAGGCGGGACAGGTTTTTCTCCGGGTACTCCGGTTTTCCCTGTCAACTTTCATTCCAGAAACACTCTCCACTATCATTTCATTTCACCTGTCAGTCATTAATCATTGCCCCAGAGAAGTGCCACAGGCCTCGGCAGCCGGCACAATTCCTATCCTCGCTGTAAGTTAGGGGCTTCATTCATCCCATCCCTGACCCGGTCATTGACTGGTAAACAGGTTATAGGTTTTTCATCATTATTAGAAATATACTTCCAGCTTACTAGGTTGTGATCAGTACATATTGTGCACGCCAAAGAAACGTTAAGTACTGTATACAACAAAAATGACCAAGCGGACACCGATGGAATCCGAACCCATAACCCTCCAATTCCTTCCAATAGAACAAATAAGATTCAGGCCACCATAGCTCAATCGGTAGAGCTTCCGAGGTGAAATCCGAAAGTTGTGGGTACGGATCGTACTGGTGTCTGGTTGACCATTTTTGTTCTGTACTTATCTCTTCGCTACCTCCTACCAAGGTAGAAATAAAGGTGAAAAATCCCTGAAGATGGTTTACCGTGATTGCCCATTCTCAGACCAGGCTGTACCTTAATTAAGGCTGCGGCCACTTCCTAGCCCTTTCCTATCCCATTGTTGCCATATGACTTACCTATGTCGATGTGACGTAAAGCCAATTAAAAAAATATGTAAAGAACTGGAGTCACAGATAAGGTTATTTCCGGATGATGTTATACTGTATAGAGTAGTAAATTAGTTTCAGGATTGTGAGCGGCCGCAGGGAGACCTAGAAAATGTTTCTGGAACTATAGCATTCTTTTTACATGTATTGTTGATGGCAATACGGAACTCGATGTGAAACTCATTGTATGCAACTTGTATTTTGAAATGTTTGAATACCCGTAGTTCAAATATAGAAAACTGTTTGGTCTTACATCACGAATTCTGACATAACTATCACACATTAACATTGAAAATTACATACGAGTTTAAGTTGTTTATCTATATAACTCACTTTTAAGTTAATAGTTTACTTACCTTAGTCGGAGGCCTTTTACAGACAGACCACTTTCTTACTTTCACTCCAGCTGCGAATCAGATAACATTTCTCCATTACCTGAACCACTTACATGGCCGACCTGTAAAGTCAGTCACGATACCTAGTACAACATAAAATTAACTTAGCACAGGTCACAGAGATCTCGGGGAAAGTTACATAAGTAGATTTCCAGTATTCACAACCTTTGCTTCCATAAATTCACCTAGTGCAATGTGCCTTTACAAAGGGTGTTCTCTCGCTTCTAGTTTAGTCGATATCATCTCGAATTCACGTCATTCTGGATAAACTACGTGTGCGTTTATCACCTCGGCTGTGCAGATCTCTACGAAGAAAAAGGAAAATAGTAAAATTGTTATTTGTAGGAAAATTATTCCAGTTTTGCTTCACGTCATGGTACCATAAACAGGGAAGATAACTTGTAACATATGGCGTAATGGTGTAGTTCTTTGAAGGGAGCAGATATTATGACTGATAATAAATTATCAACATTGCATAATTACAGTGTTTTAATCAATATTCATATTTAATAGTAATTTAAACAGTTCCACTGATGGATTTATGAGCTCAGGTACCTGAAATAAATTTGTTTGTTTATTAAACACAGCAAAATGATTATGAACATCATAAAGCAAACTATAGGGCAATCATGTTTATCGAGGCGCTTATGAAACACATAATGTACTCTATTGCTGGTCTGCATGTTTGATAATATGCTCGATACAATTCCAAGTGGATTAACTCTTTTATGCTACTGAAATTAAAAATACCCCAAGTGTCATAATACAGAGAATATATTGAAGATATTCCGTTACGTACAGCGTCGTCACAAACGCCTGAGGAACTCAACGGGATATAAGATCTTCTACCGAATATAGCATCATTTGACAAGAAATTATACGTAATCTAAACACTAATTTCTGCTTCAGTCAAATGGGTATTTCAAATTTCACTGTCAGAAAGAAACCCTTGTAGATATTATGGGGCTTATCCTCACGGAGAATTACAAAGAAATACCCATCACCAGTAATAACATCACCGGGCGAGTTGGCCGTGCGCGTAGAGGCGCGCGGCTGTGAGCTTGCATCCGGGAGATAGTAGGTTCGAATCCCACTATCGGCAGCCCTGAAAATGGTTTTCCGTGGTTTCCCATTTTCACACCAGGCAAATGCTGGGGCTGTACCTTAATTAAGGCCACGGCCGCTTCCTTCCAACTCCTACGCCTTTCCTATCCCATCGTTGCCATAAGACCTATCTGTGTCAGTGCGACGTAAAGCCCCTAGCAAAAAAAAAAAGTAATAACATCAGCCCTGTGAGATACAATATTGAAGAGGAGGTTCACGGCTAAGATAAGGACGTCTCATTTATATGTATTGACGTGTTTACTATCCAGGCTCAGCTAATGGTTTTTATTACAGACACTACCATTTGAATGGAAACAAATTATAACCAATCCCTAGAAATACAATAGAAAAAGTATCTAAATTAGAATTCCTCCATCCCATACTACCGTGAAAATTAAAAATTAACATCTATTGAAATCTTAGGTTTAATACTTGGCGCTAAAGGTCTATGCCAATTATGTTTGCGAATTTCTGTAAAGGTTCAGCCTGAAACACACTTTGATTAATTAAGTGATCGTAAATGAGCGAATGATGTGGTTAGATTTGTCAGTTGAAGGAATTAGGACGAGAACTGGCTGAGTGTATTCAACACGTGAGGGTGCAGATGAGGAGGAAGTTGACAGTTTTATGAAGCACATTGAGTGAAGTCGTTGTCAGGTTCAACTGCAAGTATAGGATAGTGCTAATGGGACATATAAATGTGAAAGTTGGGAACAGAATTGAAGGATATGGGAAGGTCATCGGTAAACGTGGAGAAGATATGGAAGCTAATATGAATGGAAAGCGTTTACTGGACGTATATACCAGTATAGAATTAGTAGTTACGAATTCATTCTTCAAGCACTCTGTCTGCAGAGGAGTAAGGGAGAAATTAGACAGGAATGCATGGATATGATTAGTGAAAAGTTCCAAATGATGATCAGTAAGCAGGTTCAGGTTATAGAAAGAGAATGAGTGGAATACAGGGATGCTACTTTCATTTTAGCTATTTGCTTTACGTCGCACCGACACAGATAGGTTTTATGGCGACGATGGGACAGGAAACGCCTAGGAATGAGAAGGAAGTGGCCGTGGCCTTAATTAAGGTACAGCCCCAGCATTTGCCTGGTGTGAAAGTTGGAAACCACGGAAAACAACATTCAGCGCTGCCGACAGTGGGATTCGAACCCAATATCTCCCTGATGCGAGCTAACAGCTGCGCGCTCCTAACCGCATACCGGGATGCTATTGTAGAGCAGCAAGGGAATGGTTAGGAACAGCTGTGTGTAAAGATGGGAAAAGGCGAACGTCTTGGTGGAATAATGAAGCAGCTTGTAAACATAAAATGATGGCTTATTAGAAATGGCTCCAAACAAAGACTGATGCTGATGAATGAAACAGCGAAACAAATAGTTGTTAAATCCAACAAGAATTATTCGGACGATTTCGATAAAAGCCTGGAAAGGCTAGGTCAAGCAGGAGGGAACCCTTTCTGGAAAGAAAGAAAGAAAGAAAGAAAGAAAGAAAGAAAGGGAGGGAGGGAGGGAGGGAGGGAAATAGATATGAACAGTGTTTTCGCTAAATCAGGTGAACTCATAATAGATCCCAGGGAATCGCTGGACAGTTGGAAAGAATATTTTAAAAATCGTCTCAACGTGGTAGGAAATATATCTGGTGACGTCGCGAACAACCGAGTTCGTGGGGAGGAGGACAATGATATCGATAAAATTACGTTTGAGGAAGTGGAAAGAATGGTAAATAAACTCCATAGTCATAAAGCAGCAGTAATAGATGAAATTAAACCTGATGTGGTGAAATATAGTGGGAAGGCAGGAATAAAATGGCTTCATTAATAACATTAGCATGGAATGTTAGTAAAGAACCTTATGATTGGTTGAAAGTAGTAATTGTACCTATCTGTAAGGAAGGGAACAGAAAGGATTTGCAACAATTATCTAGGTATTTCATTCATCACTATATTAGACAAGGTGTTCACTGGCATCGTGGAAGGGATGGTGTGATCGCTAGTTGGGAGTAAGTTGGACGAAAATCATTGTGGTTTCAGACCACAGAGCGGCTGTCAGGATCAGATTTTCAGTATGCGCCAGATTATTAAAAATGTCACGAGAGGAACAGACAGTTATGTTTATGTTTCGTAGATCTAGAAAAGGCATAGGACAGAGTACCGAGTGAAAAGATGTTCACAGTATTTGGGACTGTGGGATTAAGGGTAGATTACTAAAAGCAATTAAAGGCATTTATGTTAACAATTGGCTGCAGTGAGAATTGGTGGTAAAATGAGTTCTTGTTTCAAGGTGCTTCCTGGGGCTATACAAGGCTGCAATCATTCACCTTTGTTGTTCATAGTTTACATGGCGTCTTTCTTTTAGAATTGACTTTACGTCGCATCGACACAGATAGGTTTTATGGCGTCGGTGGTATAGTAAAGGCCTAGGAATCGAAAGTAAGCGGCCGTCGCCTTAATTAAGTTACAGCCCCAGAATTTGCCTAGCGTGAAAATGGGAAACAACGGAAAACTATCCCTAGGACTGCCGACCGTGGGGCTCGAACCCACGATCTCCGGTTGCAAGCTCACAACTGCGCGCCCCTGACCGTGCGGCCAACTCGCCAGGTACATGGCATCTATTAAGTGGCAGCGAGGGATTCAGTGAAAATGTAGTGAGCAGTATAGTCTATACTGACGACATGGTCTTAATGCCAGATTGTGCTGAAAGCCTGCAGTCTAAAATCTTGGAATTTAAAATAGGTGCAATGAGTATGATATGAAAATTGGCCTTACCAATACTAAATTGATGTCAGTATGTAAGAAACCTAAGAAAATGTCAGGCTGGGAGTACGAAGCTGGAGCAGGTTGATAATTTCAGATATTTGGGATGTTTGTTCTCCCAGGATGATGGTAAAACACGTGAGATTGAATCAAGCTATAGCAAAGCTAATGCAGTGACTTCACAATTGCGATCTGTATTGTGTAAGAAAGGAGTCAGCTCCGGGACGAAACTATCTTTACACCCGCCTGTTTTAAGACCAGCCTTATTTCATGGGAGTAAAATCTGGGTGGACTCAGGATATCCTATACGTAAGTTAGAATAACAGACATGAAAGTAGCGAGAATGAACGCTGGCACAAACAGGTGGGAACAATGTCAGGAAAACAGTCGGAATGATGAAACAAAGGATAAGTCAGGAATGAACTCGATGGAGGAAGCTGTACGCATAAACCGGCTCCGGTGGTGGGGTCAAGTAAGATGTCTGGAGAAGGATAGGTCACCTAGGAAAATAATGGACTCCGTTGTGGAGGGTAAGATAAGTAGAGGGAGATCAAGGCGACGATGGTTAGACTCAGGTTCTAACGATTTAATGATAAGAGGTATAGAACTAAACAAAGCCACAGAACTAGTTACAAATATAGAATTGTGATGACTGTTAGTAAATTCACAGAGGCTTGCAAACTGAACGCTGAAAGGCAAAACAGTCTATAATGGAGTTGTATGTATGTATGTATGTATATATCTATGTATGCATGTATGTAATATCGTGTGGTTTATGGTGTTGGTTAATCTAGTCGTGTCCTAGTTTGTGAACCATAGAGAACAGATGAGTGACCTCGCAAGTGGTCCAGAGGTTTGCTATGGAATAGGAGTGGGCATTTCAGACATATTCTGATCATGGGCACACTTGTGCTCAGGCGACAAGGACCATTCAATCCACCCGTTAGAGGAAAGATTCTCACTGGGACTACGTGCAAGTATGGCGGTATCTTGCTTCACAAAATTTACCGAGCTCAGAATAAAATCAAGCTTCGGACCTATGGGAGTAACGAAGTCCGTCTTCCATTTGACAGACAATCAAAATGATTTATTTTGACAATTTTATTACAGTGAGTATTTATGGCAGAATGAGTTCTTGGTTCAAGATACTGTACTCAATGTGACAGTAGTGTTAGCTGCATATAGTTCATACTTACCACCGGCAGGCGCTGCATTTCCTTAATTGAATACATGAATATACATGACGCCACTCAGCGCTGCTATGCTACCTAGTTCAAAGCGTAAGGTGTCAGAAAAGGGACCAGATGATCCTTGTTTATATATTGAAGATGTCTAACATTTTCATCATGGTACATTTTTGATTGCATTGTTGGTTACCAATTATGCGATTAAATGTATACGAGCCTTTCTTACGACTCTACGAGAAACTTTACGGTTTATCTGACCGCAAAGTCGCATCAATCCATGAAGACAGTGGTCAGTGCCATTGCTTCGTGAACTAAGGTTGATAATTCGATTTTACGCGAGCCCAGTGAGACGGAAGTTCGTTTCTTCATGAACATCAAGGGCTCCCTCTTTATCAATTCCCTTCAATTACCGCCTTAAGCTGACCAACGAGATTATCTTCGCTCCCTCAAGCGTTTCTTGTGTCTTTTCATCTTGACGATGACTATTAAACAGTAGTTGAAATTTCAACAAACTAACATAGATACTGCGAGAAATTTCACGCAAGGGTATCATCTCTAATTACTTGACGCTGGTCGTGAAGGCATACAGCAGGAATTACTTTAGCAAGATCATGTAGCCAAAATCATCTTACCAAAAATAACTGAGATTGTTTCGTTCCTAATCGCACAACAACGCCGCAATATGTTGGTCTCTTAAAGTATAAAAAGTTGACGTTTTCCTTTTAACAGTTTTTGTCTTTGTCCGTGTGGACTTACCGTTGGGAAATACACAGTTTAATAACACAAGTTGTGCCATAAAACGCACAGTTACTATCTTCTTAAACTGTAGGTTATTTCGTCATTTTCCCCGGATTTCCTAAAGATAAAAGAAAAAGAGGAAGGAAAGGGTAAAAATGACTCCGTAGCGAGCCTCGGACCTAATACGCACGCGCGTAAGTCAGCGAACCTGACCGTTAGACCGGTGCTGCTACATGTACTCGCACCCAAATCACCAACAGTTATGCAAGCTGTTATATTTAAAGGGCCATTTTCTCGTTAAATAAGGGCCAGTGGCACAAAGTCTTGGATACGTGTCTGTTAATTTTTGAAGTTGATCAACCTCACAAAATTTGATCATAATTGGTGATCCCATATCTGTGACCTCCCTTTTTTAGAAATGAAATAAAGTATAATGCTTGTTGATTTTACTTGTCGGCAGTGTGAGGGGGAAGAGAGGTAAAATCGAGAATGAATTACGAACAGTCCAGGTTTAGAAGGTGGAAAGTCCGAAACCTACAGCCCTCCAGTCTTCATAGAACCTTTACGTCCCATTAACTACATCTACGGTTTCAGAGATGTCAGGATGCTAAAATTTTGTGCCAGAAGAGTTATTTTACGTGTCAGTAAATCCAACGACACGAGGCTGGCGTATATGAGAATCTTCAAAAAACATGGTATTGAGTCGGTATCAAATCCTCACAATTTAGATTCAGAAGTCCAGCGCTGAGCCACTCGGCGTGGCTGTTGTGAAACGCCTCGACCAAATATTAACATACTCTAGATTCAGAAATCACCAATATTTCGTTCTCATCCCTCTAAAGAATTTCTTTGACGTCGCACCGACTCAGGTAGGTCTTACGGCGACGAGGAACAGGAAAGTGGCTCGGAGTGAGAATAAAGTGACCGTGACGTTAATTAACGTACAGCTTGCTGCGAAGATAGGAAACCACGGAAAAACATGTTCAGGGCTATCACCAGTTGGGCTTAAAGCCCCTATCTCCCGAATGCAAGCTCACAGGTGCGTGAGCCAAACCGCATGACCAGTCACTCGGTTTAAACTCTTTTCTTTCTTTCTTCATATGTTTACCCTCCAGGGTTGGTTTTTCCGCCGGACTCAGCGAGGGATTCCACCTCTACCGCCTCAAGGGCAGTGTCTTGGAGCGCGAGACTTTGGGTAGTGGACCAGTACCTCGCCCAGGCGGCCTCACCTGCTATGCTGAACAGGGGCCTTGTGGGAGGGATGGGAAGACTGGAAGGGATAGACTAGGAAGCGGCCGTGGCCGTCAGTTAGGTACCATCCCGGCATTTGCCTGAAGGAGAGGTGGGAAACTACGGAAAACCACTTCTAGGACCGCTCAGGTGAGAATCGAAACCCCCTCTACTCAGTTCACCTCCCGAGACAGAGTGGACCCCGTTCCAGCCCTCGTACCAAACCAAACCCCATGGCACTACAGCCCTTGAAGGTCCTTGGCCTACCAAGTAACCGCTGCTCAGCCCGAAGGCCTGCAGATTACGAGGTGTCATGTGGTCAGCACGACGAATCCTCTCGGCCGTTATTCTTGGCTTTTTATACCGGGGCTGCTATCTCACCGTCAGTAGCTCCTCAGTTCTAATCACGTAGGTTGAGTGGATCTCGAGTCAGCCCTCAGAACCAGGTAAAAATCGCTGACCTGGGCGGGAATCGAACCCGGGGTCTCAGGGTAAGAGGCAGGCACGTTACCCCTAAACCACGGGACCGGCCTCAACCCTCGTACCACTTTTCAAATTTAGAGGCTTTAAAAAATATATAGTCCGCCTATGTGCTGCAGTTGTTAGTGTGATTAGTTGCCATCCCCGGAGGCCCGGGTTTAATTCCCGGCTCTGCGACGAAATTTCAAAAGTGGTAGAGGTGGGATCCCTTGTTGATTCGGAGGGAAAAGCCAACCATGAATGGTAAATGGATTGAGAAAGAAATAGAAAGAAAATAAAAATTAACATAGACATCTTAGACCTTATCTCTGACCTCGTCTTATTTTTTTTTCCTTTTTGTGACATCATCAGTTTATTAATGTTTGGAATTTCGAAATTACAGTGGAATTAAATGTGGCTGCATATAGTGTGCAGTACTAATAACTAGATAACATATTGGCTCCAAAAGGTGTGTTGTACGCTTAACTGTTTGGTCTGGAATGCAGCTGCCGTGATTTTTATGGCTGTCTGATCAATTCATGAAGAGAATTTAACGTCCAGCAGGCATGACGCAAACAGTTTAACAAAAGACCACCACGGAATTTCTCACAAATAACTTTTTTGTTTAAATGATATATTAACCTCTACCTTTACAATTAAGTTTTGGAGAGCTTGTTTCACGTACTATTTCGTAAAATGTTCTTCCTGACAACATTATTTTGCAGAAGTGTATTCACTCACTGAATATTCACCACCTTTATTGTCGCCCGTAAGTGAAATGCACCAACGAATTATATCTAGCGCTCAGACTTAAAAACCAGAGTGCTACATTCAGTTTCCGAGCGCTCACATATATCCCTATCACTGTTGTCCATTAACGTTACGAGAAAGTGAATTAAAAGACTAAAGCAAAATGTGTGTCCCGAAGTATATTTATACCAGCACTGGCAGGTTCAAGGCTACAACTAAAATTACCGGAAGCTAAGTACTTCTGCTATTGAATAAAGCCTTTTACAGATTGGTCTATAGCACTTCGCTTCACAATACATGTGTGCTGCTGACTGAAAGAGATTCGTAAAATAGAATTAATTTTGTCATTATAGATATTAAGTACAACAGATATTGTTGAAGGAAATAGAACCTTAAATGTACTTGTACACACTCAGAATAACATGTAATTTCAACATACATAACAAACTCATTAATTTTAAAGTATTCCTACACTGAGTAAAAAGGATAATCCTGCATTATAAACCACAATTTAAGCCTACATTTAAATGTATTGAACGTAGTCATTTTCGTTCTGATGACAATTTATTAAATATTTTAAACTGGATAATGCTCCGGTTCTGTAGCTTTCGCTTCTCGGAGCCCGGTATATTCCCGTCCGAGTCGAGCGATTTAAACGGTGAATTTCTTTCTCTTGAGGACTGATTGTTGTATCCAATATTCCTGAAACTTATACACTACACACATCACTACAAACCTAACACGTCGTTTCCCGCACACGGTCGACGTCATTCACACTAGACGGAAAATCTGCCTTACAAGGGTTGATGCAGGGTACCAATACACATACTACTAAATTCTCAAAGAAACTGAATAATTAAATGGTTTGAACCTGTATCCTATAACGAGGTAGATCAACTTGCTTAAGTGAACAATTATATTTTTCAATATCACATCTATTTGATGTTATCCGTTTCTCCATTTACCAGAAGAAGTGCATCATAGATATACGTGTTCACGTATACGTGCAGGAGTTCCTTAGTCGTCCTGTCCAGTCAACCAAGGACCGATCAGAGAACGAAGATAGTGATGCCTGCTAGAATACTTCGTTAATTAAACACTCCATTGGGAGTAAAATCGTAGCAATATCATGAATCTTTTACGAGAGTCCAGAGTAAAATCACTCCAAGTCCATATTTTTAACTGAACAATTTTTTATTTGTAGAATTATATAAAGAGAAACTTTATATTGCTGGATAGATGTGACTGTTACTTAAGACACCCACAGATAAAGAATCACCTTAACTAGGATTGTAAGACAAAAAGACCCGATATGAAGCAGGAGTCATTTTAATTCCTGTTCATCAGGTAAATGGCCACGGCTGTTACCTTCCTCTATGTCATCGTCTTCGAAACGCTACCTGCCGGGCTGAGTGGCTCAGACGGTTAAGGCGCTGGCCTTCTAACCCCAACTTGGCAGGTTCGATCCTGGCTCAGTCCGGTGGTATTTGAAGGTGCTCAAATACGACAGCCCCGTGTCGATAGATTTACTGGCACGTAAAAGAACTCCTGTGGGACTAAATTCCGGCACCTCAGCGTCTCCTAAGACCTTAAGAAGTAGTTAGTGGGACGTAAAGCAAATAACATATTATTAAAAAACGCTACCTGAGTTTGAGAGACAAACATAGAAAAATATCATGTTAAGATATGCATGCGCTTACGTCTATACTGTTCATAGACTAACAGCATATTCAGTGTGTGTATGGTCTAAACAAGATTTCTTGTATCACTGAAAGAAAGACATACGGCTAGTTTCATTTAAATGTTATTGTATTACACATACAATGACAATACTGCCCAACTCCGTGACGATTAGCATTACTGGCTGCCGTCCTCGGGGCCCGGGTTCAATTCCCAGTACTGCCAGAGAGTTAAGAGTGGCAGTATGGCTGGTATGTGGTTGAAATGGTACATGCAGCTCACCTACATTGGGGGTGTGCCTGAAAAGAGCTGCATCAACTCGGGGCGAGGACACGAATGTAATCTTATTGACAATGCTCATCCTCGCAATGCTGCTATTGCGTGATATACTTCACTTGTGTGACAAAACAAAGTCTGATAACAATCCTGTCATTTCCCTCTCAAAACAATAAACACGACTACCACCGGTGTGTATCAAGAAACAAAACTTATTTAAGTTTTCTTCTGAAGTCGCAGGAGCCATGTGACACTTTTCGAGTTTCGCTCTTTCCGATGACAAGTGAGTTTCCTTTGGGAAATTCCACTTCAAAATCCACCGGGATTTGAGCCTCGGCCATCTGCGTGGAAAGCCAGAAGTTAAAAACTCACTTCTCACAGCCCTCATCCATCACCACTATTTGAAAATGCAATAAATCAGGATAAAATAACAATATGTATGTTGAGTACTCAGCCCGAAGGCTGATTGGATCCTCAATAGCTCCGGCATCAGCTGGCATGTATGTTCTTAGTGTCACTGAAGAGACATACTAGGGAAATGAGAATAAGCTAGGTTCCCATTCCGTTCCTCTCCCTATGAGTGATATTTTCACATTATTTACAACCGGAACTATCAGATCAATTCAATAGAAGAAAAACTGATTGGCTTCAGTGAACTAAGCACAATCGCTTTGTCCGTACCACGCAAAACAAATTAACGCCAAAATTAGGTTCTCAGCTACTATTCTTGTACTTGTGTAACGTCATTATCTAGCAGCTAAGTTAGCCATTAGCATTCATCTTAAATGTAGATCTACAATGCTTTACGTCATAAATCACATGCTCAATGAGTGAAAGGCACTAGATAGTGACTAAATCTCATTATACATATGCTTATACCGTTATCGCCCAATTGTACTCGTTAATGGATCCATGTCGTGGACCAGGCATTATTGAAGTTCCAGATATGTATATTTAAAATAATGTACAGATATGTACAAACACCATTTTCAAAAATGTTTACTATTCTAACGCTTTAGAACGTGGATAGGTGAGAACTTGATTTAAAATAAGTCGTCCGACATGGAATTATTTTGATCACCAGGTTCTGGAAAGCACGCCTGTAAAGGTAAAATATGAGGAAGTTCATTAACATAAAATTAACAAAAAGATTCCAAGAAGATTAGAACTAACCAGTTTAAGGGCTAAGGATAAGTAACCAAAGTACCAGAAAGAGAACCCAATAGATAACTAATGCAATGAACAATGGGCAAAAACTAAATTCCAGCAGATACTCAGGAAAAATTGTCAATACCTTTGAAAGCTGAAAATGAACACTATTTGAATTAAAACAATGCGCACAGAAATGTTCCAAATTGCCCAGAAGACATCAAGGTATGTTCACGACTTAGGAATACGTTACAACATGATTTTCCTTCGTCATTTTTAGTGCAGAATCCGATATGTGAGTGGCTCCGTTATCAATCAATCAATCAATCAATCAATCAATCAATCAATCAATCAATCAATCAATCAATCAATCAATCAATCAATCAATCAATCAATCAATCAATCAATCAATGATCTGAATTTAGGACTGTCTCCCAGGTGGCAGATTCCCTACCAGTTGCTTACCTCATTTTTACATTTATTTTCAACTAGCAAATGTACCCGTGCTTCGCTACGGTATTCAACATTGTATACGGATGTCGAAGAAAATTACCGTATATGCAGTGAATAAGATGCTTTTTAATTGCATATCTCTTAGCGTTATCCGAGAAACAGCATGGGCAGGTTCCCAGGTTTCCAATATAAGGTGTGAGTTGCGGAGTTGTGATGATAATGGCAGGCTCACGTACCTACTGCCCTTCACATTCGAGTTGGGAAATTTACATTATAATGGCAAGCCCCATTGCCTAATATGGCGTCACAATAAACATGGGGAGTTTTCGTTACAATGGCAGGCCCCGTTTTCTACTTCCAGACAGATTACAGTCGAGGAGCTTTTATTATAATAGCAGGCAACTTCCCTACTGCCAGTCGAAATTGAGCTTGCTGTTATATGACAGTCCTCTTTTCCTACTACCAGCCAGCTTAATGTCAAACCGAATTGGTGAGTTTCCGCTAAAATAGTAGGCCACTATGCCTAATGCCAGTCAGATTTTAGAACGTTACATTAGTTTATAATAGCGGGCACCCTTTCCTACAACCAAACACAATTGGGTAGGGGAGTTTTGAACAAAAGTGCATGCTCTTTTTCCTTCAGCATGTCAAAACGCGAAGGGAATTATTAAAATGGTAGGCCATCCTTACTAATGCCAGTTACACAGGAGATGAAGAAGGACCCCATTACAGCAGCCACTCAAAATGGATGTGGGAAGTACTGATTACAATAAAAGACACACCCTTTCTCGATCGCTACAAACCGACATCAATGAATATACCAGGCGGCTCGCGAGCGCCGTACTTTCTACTTATAAATGTCCCGCATGCACAAATGATGAATGGGATGTCTGCCAACTGATTTTCACAGGGGAACTACTGCCAGCGGTAGATTACGTCAGAATACGAAGAGATAACAACCGGACGATCGCTCGCAGCTTGTTACTAAGCGCTACCGGTCTAATTTAATGTTATTTGTTTTACGTCCCACTAACTACTCTTTTACGGTTTTCGGAGACGCCGAGGTGCCGGAATTTAGTCCCGCAGGAGTTCTTTTACGTGCCAGTAAATCTACCGAGACGAGGCTGACGTATTTGAGCACCTTCAAATACCACCGGACTGAGCCAGGATCGAACCTGCCAAGTTGGGGTCAGAAGGCCAGCGCCTTAACCGTCTGAGCCACTCAGCCCGGCCGCTACCGGTCTACTGCAATCCCTTGCACTAGTCAACCTCGTTTTCCACCGCATAGTTCTAGGCTGGTGTATGGTACAGCAGCACTATATTTGCTCTCTGCATATCGGCAATGGCTAGTGTGTCCAGCAGCGACGAATACGCGGACATCATTTTAATCTGGACAACCTGGCCGCAATACAGCCGAATCTCCAAACAGACGTCTGCTTTGTACACATGTATTTCGCCGAACAGTATTAGTTTTTGTTTCATACAATCTTTTATCGAGTGGAATGTCCACACGTGTATAAATTAATAAGTTATTAAATTTTCTTTTCTGTATCTTTGGCGTGTTTACAAACAGTAACGACGATTAGGGGGTGGGGCCAGGAGGGACAATCGCACCCTCCCCCACTTTGTGGAATAAACATTACAGTTTTATTCCACTTTTGCTAGCTGGAACTAGGAATTATTTAAGAAAAGCTATTTGTACAAGCCTTTTTGTCTTATCTGATAATTCGTTCCTTTGTTTTCTTCGATTATTAACATAATTATTGGCGGAAATACGCACAAAATGCCGTTCGTCGCGGCTAACCGATTTGTGTAGCACTACGACAAGTAGTGGAGACTTTGCATGTGCTGTGAGGAATGGTAGTAGGTGTATATGTTTTTTTTTTGTTGCCAAGGTCGTGAACGCTGAGTTATTATTCACCCGCTTGCCGCGGGCATTCGTCTGTCTGGCAGTCTCTTTGGTGTCTGTTAGATTCTTAGTATGCATTCAAATACTAAATGATTTTTTAGTTGTATAATCATGCCGTACTTCTATTTAATTGTACCGGGCGAGCTGGCCGTGAGGTTAGTGGCGCGAAGCTGTGAGCTTGCACCCGGGAGATGATGGCTTCGAATCCCTCTGCCGGCAGTCCTGAAGATGGTTTTCCGTGGTTTCCCATTTTCACATCAGGCAAACGCTGGGGATGTACCTCAATTAAGGCCACGGCCGCTTCCTTTCCACACCTAGCCCTTTCCTGTCTCATCGTCGCTATAAGTCATGCGAATAGTAATCAAATAACTATTTCGGATATAGCACTATATCCCAACCTGTTATCTTTAGTATATCCCCAGAAATTTTATCAATCCTAACTGCCTTTGTAGCTTTCAATTTTTGTATTTTATAAATATTTTTATTATCACAGTAAATTTCAGTATTTTACCAGTATTAGTCGCCTCTTCTATCAGGACATTAGCTTTATATCCAACTACCTTTACATATTGCTCCTTGTTCATTAATGATCACCGCATTGCCCTTCCTGGAACCTGTTTCTGCCTTAAAGTATCTATGCATGTCCTTGCATTCCTCCCTATAATTTATATGGCATCCAGTTATGTTTGCCATCATGTAACATGCTGGTTTTTTCCCGCTAAATTCTAGTTCCTAGTGCGCTCTTTCAATTTCTCCTTACTCCCATAACCATTCGTAACTCTATTTCTTTCTAATACGCACTTCCGTCATAATCTCTTTATTTCCATGTTATATTATAATGGGTTCTTACTGTTCCTTGCCACATTTGAAGGGAAATGCTTTAAACCCATCCCATAGGCTGTTTAAATTTTATTTACGATTTTCCATTGATCAAAATTGCTGTTTTAATTTCCCCATTCCCTCTTATCAGCCATTTTGTATGGCCTAATAGTGCTATTTTTATAACATTCCTTTTTAACACTTTTATTTTTAACTTTGACAAAGACAGCTTCATGATCACCTACACCGTCTATCATTTCACTTTCCCTACAGAGTTCATCTGGTTTTATCAGCACCACATGTGGGATACCTTTCCCTATAGTTGGTTCCATCACTTTCTGATTCAGCTGTCCATTCCATAATAACTTAGTCACCATTTATTGGTCATGCTTTCTGTCATTCGTCCTCCCCTCCCAGTTAATATTTGGTAAGTTCAGATCGCCAGTTAATCGGCCAAACTCTTCCTACTGACCACCACTGCCCTAAATGGTAAAACAGTCGGGTTATGAGACCTAGTATGATTTTCCCTTCATAGTTTCGCTGATTGAAAACGCTTTACTAAACAGTAGTTTTACACGGAGATAATCACAGTTAATTAGGCTCCTATTTGAGGGGTTCATAGCCATAGTGAATCAACTCAACTTCCATATTTTTATGGCTGTTGTAAGAGTTACTAGAAACTTTGTTCTATTCTGTGCCATACTGAACTAGTTCACAGAGTTGGCATGTTTGTAGAGAACAAGTGAAGAAATTTGTAGTATCTTTCACAACTATACTGGATCAAGTCCATATTATGGTAATGGCACATTAACAATCAATCAAAATAGCTAAAGAAAATAAGTACTGGATTTAAATGTCATCGTAAAGTGAATAAGTTCCTCTTCCATAATTTGAATACTTATATGAATTTAACCTCATTAAATTGTGTTTTCAATGATATAAGGTGGATTGAACTCCTCCTATTCTCTCACTTGCATTCGATTACTCAGGTTAGAAACAGAATGTTAAGTTTCTCGTCCATAACATCACATCACGGTAATTCAATTTTTAAATTAAATAAATTAAATAATCAAATAAACAAACAAAGAAGAAAATAAATACATTTCAGTAATTTGTACATTTTAAATATAAGACAGTAAGAATGTAATAGTTATCACTGTAGTTATATTGCCATACTCATATACTTCGATTATCACCTCAGTGGAATTAATTATCTGTTAAAAGCTGCAAAGCTGCATTTCTTCAAATATTGTCAGATAAATTTTGGTACTATGATTCTGAACCCCTCATTTCTCTTCAGTTGTAAATGATGGAGCTGGGGGTTCGTATTCCCAGCAAACCATAGAGAAGTTTTGGTATGAACAATCACGTCCCTGAAGTATGGACCCAAGCTGATGATCACAATATGAACAGGCATGTAAAAATACAAGTTTGCTTATTTGTAACCGATTCTATTGATTTCCTACAAGTGTTATTATGGTTAAACTTGTGTTCTCCAAGTGCGTTGCCTTCTTCTGCAAAACACGGATTATTCACAAGGAGGAGCCTCGCCCAGATAAGGCACAGTAATATTGAGCTCCATGCACAACGCTTTGTCAGTAATTCCAATATTACCCGAGCCCAGTGCGGTTATACAGCAACCATTATGGGTTACTAGAAATGCCTGCCGTCTCGATGAGCTCTGAGAAGACATACAAGCAGCGGAGTCTCTTTTGTATTCATCTAATCGAGATGTCGCTTTCTCTCTTTCTTAATATCATCCCTGGCTTCTAGGAAGAAACGTCCCGAAAGTGAAGTAGTGTAATGTGCTCGAGTTCCTTATTTCTACCTATCACAATTACAATGCATTAAAGCATGAGGCAGTGGTGCGTCTTTATATGAGCTTGAACGAGATATGGGTCCAAGTCCCACTGACACAAACCTAGTATGAATGAATAAATAAATAAATGAATGAATACTCCCGTCTCCCAGTTCAGGATCACCTGAAGCTGGGGAGAGAGCATTCGTTTATTACAATTCATTAATGATACATGCCTTACAATTCCCTTTCACACTTATTGACTATTACTATATTAAATATAATTTATTTTGTCCTAGACGTTAACAATGTTATATAGTCTAGGACAACATGTATGTTCCCCTTCCTATCTTACTAATTAGACAATTTTTATATTACTACATTAAAGTGAGATGTTAAAATCAGAATGGCAAATTTAAAATGAATTACGGCATTCCGGCACACTGGCACCTTGGCGCAAGGCCATCTATGTGGAGGTAAGTATCCTCCTTCATCTCACCTGACTGACACAGCAAGTCATAACATTCCACTTCTACCTCTCCTGACACGATCCACTACCACTTGTTGTACAGTCATCATATTACATCTCTGCTGAACTTGTGTCTTACATTATCTTCATGTTTCTACTTGTGCATTATTCTGTTTACATGTTACATCTCATTCCTCATAATACTACTTATAATTCCAGTTTACTTTTCTATCATCACACTCATCAAAATCACATTTACTAACAATGGCATTACTTTCAGTTATTGTTAATCTCTTCTTATTTCTTTCTGCCACATGTTTCTTAAAATACAGAAAAACTTAGCTACTCTTCCTGGGGTGATCCATTCTTTATTTAACAATTTATTTAGTGTATAACTATTTACTCCTCTGACCCCCTTGCTTCCTCAGACCTTGTCAAGCCTTTTTTACCCATATGTCTTTCAAATTTAACGCTAGCTTACGTTTCTTTTCTTTTCTTCCTGCGGTGTCTTGCCTCCTAAGGACCTCCTCTTCTTCTTGGGTTACTTTTCTGAGTTGGTGATGCCTGGGTTCGGTCGCCGCGTCATCCACTTCATTGTCCTTGCTTGGTTGGTTTGAACACACACCGGTTGACTCAGGTTTACTGCTGTCACTCACTAGACTGCTGGTCTTCCGCATAGCTGACGTATCAGGGCAATGTCCCAGCTCGCGGAGCTGACCAACTGCCCATATCCTGCTCCACGAATCGGCCGATATTATGAGTCTGTTTCCACGGATAGATGCTTTTAGTCCCGAGTGCCGAGCTTTACGTTGGTGAAAACGTAGTGTTCGCACATTTTCCATTTCTTCTTTGTCCAAATGTTTCCTGGTCCATATTTTCGTGCCTTTCAAGTTTCTCGTGTTTTCCAAAATTTTTCGAGCCTTCAAACTAGATACCATACATACTTTTACTGGTCTTTTCCCCATATTTCTTTCTAATCTAAAGGCATTATCGATATCACTCTCGTTGCACTCAATCTTCAAACTCTCCCTGATTAGGGAAAGTATTTTATCTAGCATATCATAGAGAGAACTTTACTCTCTTTCTGTCTCTGCCAATCCGTAGATTATTAAGTTTATCTTCCTATCTTCTTTCAGTCGAGTCTTTTCCTTTTCTTCGAGGTTCCTTAATCTTCCTTCTACCGAGCTCGATAGTTGCAGTCGCTTAAATGCGGCCAGTATCCAGTATTCGGGAGATAGTAGGTTCGAACCCCACTGTCGGCAGCCCTGAAAATGGTTTTCCGTGGTTTCCCATTTTCACACCAGGCAAATGCTGGGGCTGTACACGGCCGCTTACTTCCCACTACTAGCCCTTTCCTGTCCCATCGTCGCCGTAAGAACTATCTGTGTCGGTGCGACGTAAAACAACTAGCAAAAAAATCTTTCTTCTAGCTCCAGTACTTTCGTCTTCATACCATGTATTTCGTTTTTATTCTGTAATACGCTCTCTTTAATATCCTTGAGTTCTGATTGTATGAATGGCTTCAAGTCCTTGAATTCATTTTTTTTTTTGTTTCATTAACATTTCCTTGGTCTTCTCTGCATGGCATTCTTGCATGGCCTCTTTGATCTTCTCAATATCTTCCCATGACAGTCCAGGGCCAGGGTTTATCTCCACTCCACCGATCACTAGTAGCACCATCACCACTACTAATGAAACTACTGTTTGTGTAATGTTGAGACCGTTTTTCACCATTTGTAATGATTTCACCTTGCATCTGCCCTGCCATCTGCCTATAGCACACCTGTATTTTTCGATTGTAACTCCCATATTCGCGCACTCCTATACTTTCTACACGTTCAGCACTGCGTCTGTTCACCTCGCTAGCTGAATTGCAACTGACAAAGCTAGTAATTATATCCCTTGGCTTCTAACTACAGTTTCAGATAGACATTGGAGTAGGTTTTTATATTACTACATTAAAGTGAGATGTTAAAATCAGAATGGCAAATTTAAAATGAATTACGGCATTCCGGCACACTGGCACCTTGGCGCAAGGCCATCTATGTGGAGGTAAGTATCCTCCTTTATCTCACCTACGTCTCAATACTAGGACTGCTTTCGTGCCGTTTCTAGCTGTTTGTAACTATAAATTCAAGGTAAAACACCACTGTCAATTAGTTCCTTAATTAAAATTCTTATTACTTATTAAGAACTGGAAATGTTGTCTACCACGTCCCAAGGAGGGTGATCAAGTTGACGATTTTATGCCCATGCCAAGTTCTTTAAATATAGCTTAAACCAGGGCCTCTCAGGGTGCATGCACCAGTGCATTGCGCGGTGCACGGTGCAAAAGACGACTTCGCGTGTTTAACCAGAATACACACCCCTACTCCTCGATTTGGAGCAATAGCGCTGTCTTTCTCGTTCCCCACGCCTGTCTCGCTCGCTCCACCTGTCTCCCTCTTCCTCCCTCCGAGCCAAGTTGAGCCGAGTAGCCCAGAGACGACGTGTTGGTTCGAGCCGAGCCGAGTGGGACCGATGCACTGTGCACAGGAACTCTGAGCCTCAGTTTGCACGCGTGAGATTTCGGGCGTTTAAGAGGCTCTGGTCTAAACACATAATATTAAGTTTTGTAACATGTCTGCGGTCACAGATCTTATCTGTGAAACCGGAACCCTATCAAGACGGATTAGAATTCTAAGAGAATTTGACTGGAAGATCACCCGATCAGTTCATAAGGATTCTTTCGTATGGTGACATGCATGATATGGAATAGAATGGACTTTTCTATTTTCGAACATTCTCCAAACTCAATCAGGGTCGCCGTCAAACAGTCAGCCAGTCTACTTCATTCTCAGTACGATCAACCGTGTGCGTGTCCAACCGACTTCGAATGAACGACAGGTAACCGACTATTCAGGGCTTACATCAACATAATTCGAAAATGTAAGTGAATATTCATCAACTATATTTATTCACTTTCAGTGGAGGTGATAGGCTCTAAGCAGGTGACTTTTTAGCGTAATAACGGAACAATGCCTAGGACAATGTACGATTTTGTGTGACAAGGCACAAATACAACGTCGAGATAAAAGCAGCCAGTTTGTTTAAAAACAGTGGAGATGGACAGGCTAAATTTAGCATAGATAAACGGCACATTCTTAACAGGTAGAGAAGGGAACATTTTGGTCAATGACAACCTCTTGTGTATTCACCAGTCTCCAAGTTCACTAGCCTGTCCTTGAGCTTGTTAAGAACATTCCATTGACCCAGCAAGCTGTGACAGTATTTAGTGAATAAGACCTCCCTGGTAAACCTTTTCGGTCTGGTATTATTACCATCGAAATTCGTATCTACGGGCTTCTTGCCAATGAACACTGTTATATCCTATTTAGAGTGCAATATCTTGCCATCTTCGTATGGTATTTGGCTATCTTATTCTACTCTGTCTATGCGGTGCAGCGCTCTAGTGTCTAGGCTTTGAACTCTCGATGCTGCCTCAGTGCGCTGGGAGCAGGAAAGTAAAGCCAAGCTTGTCGGCGTGGTAATGCTCTCAGCCCTAGCCGAGCTGCCATGAAGAGTAGGTGTGTGATGGAGCTTTGCAGCACGATGGCGTGGGTCTGTGATGTAGATCCAGGTTGAAGCTGATCTTCGTTGGGCATTGTGGCCCATTGAGTTAGTGGAGTTGTCCTTCTTATTATTTTATTCATCAGCGCTGGTTTACCTGCACATTTCTTCAGTTTTCGTCGAGTGGAAAGTAGCGTCCTTCGACCTCGTGTGTGGTACACCTGGTAATCCTGCAAAACTGTAAGTTTATCTGTTCTTTCCTTGTGAAATCGATCAAGCACGTGCTTTTTTGGAAGAAGGAAAAATGGACTGATTGTTCTGCGGAACTCTAAATTGAACCTCTGATACATCGCGTCTCGACTATTATAATGATAATAATAATTCTGGTGCTGGCATGAGTGTTTGTTCGGCTGATAACTTAAAACGATTTGACCAAGTAAACTTCATCTAGGTTTCAGGAAAATCCGCTTTATCGACGGATTTTCAAAATTTTAACTTCATTTTAATTAGTACGATTATAATCTTTGCGCAAACTGATTGTTAAAAATTGAGTTGTGAATCAAGGATGTTTCAGGCAAGGACCCGCTTTAATCTGCTTAACCTTTTCTGAGTTTTTTCTTTGGGCTTTAAGGTTTAATTTTTACCTTATTCTTTTTCTGCTTATTTTTTGCATATTTTCTATTTTTGGGCCGGATCTGTTCCGTTTCGCCTGGGCGGACATGTTGTTGGTTGTAGTTGCCATAGCAACGTGTTATTGATGGGATTGGTTTGGAAGCTTGTAATGGCTTGATCCGGGTGTTGTGATTTTACCTTCTTGTCTGTGAACGTTAGTGGAATTCTGGTTTTTCAGTTATTATTTGTTCTAATATTTTCCTTTTGGCCCCCTATTTATCTTCTGTGTGAGTTTCTGGGGCGTATTTGTTCTTGCCTGATAAATTATTCTACGTCCTTGCGCTGACCAGCTTGGTGGAATTAAAAGTCAAGCCACATAATGACTTAAATAATCCGAATGGAAAGTTACTTTTCCGAAATTTATATATTGTAATTATTGCTAATTAGTAGTAAGTTTTTTAATTTAATATTTCATGATAGGTGACTGGTCACGTTAATGAGTGTAATTTAGTTTGAATCTTATTAAGTAATTTCTTGGAGGACAACCCATTTATTAATTTATTTGCTACCATTTTAGTTATCCTAATTAATTGAACAACTAATTTATTAATTTATTCGCTACCTTTTTACTTACCCTAATTAATTGAACAACTCATTTATTAATTTCAGCTAACTTTGAGTTACCCTAATTCATTGGACGACTCATCTATTAACTTATTTTCTACCTTTTTTGAGTTTCCCATATTAATTTGACAATTCAGTGTGGGCCGATGACCTTCGATGTTAGGCCCCTTTAAAAAACAAGCATCATCATCATCATCATCATCATAACAACTCAGTGCTTTATTTACTTCCTCCTTTTAGTTATACCAACCAATTTATCGTTTATGGATTAAAGTTACCTTGTGTTACAAGAATGATGTTGGTTTTCATTTCGTTGCACTGTCACTGTTTCCTTTCCTTAATTTTGACCACGGCCTTGAGCTTACTCCTCCCGCTTCCCGAGGTAAGTGTTTGTTTCTCTCCTATTTGCTGGTTGCTGTGATGTGTTGCAATTGTTTGTTTTTACCTTGCTATCTTTTGTCCCTCTCTTGTGTTCGCTTTTACTTCATTCTGGGGCGAATACGCTACCAACCTGCTCACCTAGTGGACTCACCTCTAGGTGCGTAAGGTTAATGCCCATCTTCCGAAGGGTTATTGGGTTTGCCCTGAGGACGGTGACGGTTGAGAGCAGAAGAAAATGAACGAGCAATGGTTAACAATCGCCAGTTAGCCTGCTGGGACAGTATTCTGTTAACAGTGACTTTAAAGGGCCTCTTCTTTTTCCGCAGAAGTGACCAGCTGATAGAATATTATGTAACCGTAGGAGAGTGTCACAGCAGTGAGATTATCACCTGGAGTGTGTTAGGATAACAACTAGTATTAGAGCATAGAATTAAGTTGAAGAAGAGTGTTACGCGTGTGCATAAAATAAGGCGTGTGTTATCAGTGTATAAATACTGTGCCACTTCGGATATACACCAATCTTCACCATGACAAAGCTAATAATTAACATGGCCTAAATCCCAAGGAAGGGGCAGAGGGAACGGCATGGAATAGCCCGACGACGCAGCTTGGATGATGTGAATACCAAATCATTGAAATGTTGTTTTAATTAATATGTAAATAATTAACTATATCCGTGATCACACTGTCTTTCGATAGATATAATTATGCCAATTTTTCTCTAATCTTGTGTTTTTGGAAGGACAGCTAAAATCTCCTTAAATATAAATGTTATCTCACGTGCCGCAAATTATGGGCATGCCGTGAATTAATGTTGAGGGCCCGACATTAAGTCATTATCTGCTTAACATGTATGATTTCATTATGTTCAAGAATTTTGGATATTTACTAGGTTGCTGAATATTCTAAAATTATAGCTACCGTGTCCCTAATTCCGAAGTCATATGAGAATAACAAGAAGAAGACGTAAAATAATAATTATAATAATGTTTTGTTGCGAATGAAAATTTCGTAGTGATGACGAAATTAGCAGTGACTATTTATGAAATTTTGTGAAGCCAGATAACAGAAAAAATAATACTGTTGCAATTTTCATGAATTATATAACCAACTGTAAGTTATGGATTTCATGAAGTTTTCAGCATTACGTTGGAATAGGTGGATATTGATGTCCATGGAAGGATGATACTGATAATCGTACAGTAATGAAATAATTGGGAACTTCTATGAAATAATTTTTAAAGGTTTTGTGTTGATTACGTAACAGTGAGTTAATTGACACAGTGCAGACAGGATTCGCAGAAGTGAGTTAAGGTCTGATATAAATGAAAATATAAAGCAAGAAGCAAAATAAATAATAAAGAAAGAAAGAAAGAAAGAAGGAAATCACCGCAAGAGGAGGGAAATGTTACGTTGAGGTACCAGTGAAAATAATCCTGGATGAACGAGTGACGAACTACGCGCCGTTATGGGAACCAACGTTGAAAATAAGGAATGAAATAAAGAGGGACTAGCCAATTGCTTTATACTTTAAAATTACGCCTGTGAATAGTAATAATAATAATAATAATAATAATAATAACATTAATGACAAAAGTAATAATAACCAAATTATAAATACCTGACACGGTAAGATGTTGCTACGAAGGTTAAATAATAATATTTATGCCAATGACATTTTTGCTTGACCTTTCATTCGTAATTTTATCATGGAAGGATAATTAGTGGATACTTTACGAGGATCGGACAACCGGATGTATTTTTTGTGAAGTAGTTCACATGCCTATTTGTTCTTGATCTGACTCTTTTGATGTTAATGTTAAGCGACATTTCGGTCTTGTTTAAATTATTATTGTGACCCTGATATGAAATAATTGAACTTAGGTCACACACCGTCCACAGTGAGACATTAGAGACATTACCTTATCCACTGTGGTGAGTAAAATCATAAGAACATACAGTAATATTCAGTCATTTGTATGACAGGTGTGGTCAGCATCTTAGAAGTATATAACAGTCAGATTGGTACGTGCAAATAGTATAGGCTAGGATGATAGAATTGGGATAACAGAGGCTTAACTGATTCTTTCTTGTGTCATTTAGTTTGTTTTATGGTCAACGTGGGAGGATTCGCCCACACTATAATGTAAATATGAGGTCAGTTATCGTAGGAAAGAAGACAGCTTTGTTACATCTTTTAAAGCAATATTTCGCTTACAGTATCCAAGCAAATTGCAACTGAATAATTAAATCACTAGAAAGGCCTCTGTAAAGTGTAAATAAATAAGACTGTATGTGTAAGGCTGTAGACTTTAAGACATTTCTTTAATAACCGGCGTAAAATATCCGCGAATCATGCAGAACCGATCGGGTTAAACATTTTAATGTGTAAAATGTTAGGCAGGTCTGTTCAGCTGAACTAAAGAAAACATTTTTCATAAAAATTTAACTCGGGGAGTCCATGCAGACAACACAGTTTTCACAAGTGCTCATAAGTGTTTACAGCTTGCTTATATACAAATCATACATGCTATGTTACGTCGTATTTCAGTTCATGGCACACCCATGTCAATTATGTAATTTGAAAAAAAAATTAGTATCCATCCGATACCAGGTCATGAAAGTCCAATTGAGGCCATATCTACTTTTATGCTAATATGGATAACGGTAATATAATAACAGGGAGCAGTAAACTCCATAACTGAAGTGTGTTCTCAGGAAACTCCTAATTATTTATTGGAGCAGTTAATTCATAAAATTCAGTGTAATATTTTATGATTTGAATTTGGATAACTTTTAATTTAATTAAAGATTAACACTGCTTAGTGTTATCTTATGTATCAATTATTATATTTGACATTTTAGATGAAAGATAACTAAGTTTACGTCAGTCAATTAATCAATATTGCACACCTGTGGCGTCAGCAATTAATTTCAAGTCAATTAGTCATTTATGGAGAATTGTTGTTTATGGTGTAACCTAACTATTGATCCTTATTTTATAATTTGAATAAATTTAATGATTTTATGGTCCGCTTAAACGTCTGGAATTTAAATATTTTCACGACTAGAATAAATTAGTAAAAATTTAATCAGGCCCATTCTCATTTAGTAGCGATAGTACCCGTAGTATTGAAATCCTTTATATACCAATTTTAAAAGAAGAATATCGAACTAATTGTGCCCCAAGCAGATGAGAGTCTCCGAGCGGTAAGTATGTTTTATTGCAGAGCGCCATGGCAGAACCCAAGAGCAGATTACCGCCGCTTCGACGTTTCCAAGGGTACGATATACATCTCCAGTTCTGTTAAATATATCAACATTTTGATTTAATATTCTTAAATTATCTTAAGAGGTTCCTAAAACAATATCCCCGTCTCCTCCATGATCTTCAGTCACACGTTAAACTGTGTACATTTTAAAAATATCCCTTACAGGAATTTTGAAAATGAGTCACAGGAAATTGTCACAATTTTTGAAAAAGTTCAACGACTCATTTCAAAGAATCTATTTTCCATCTATATTTTTGTATGCCCTCTCACAACGTTATTCATTTCCGAAATTTAGTTTATTTCATTTATATGTTTCCCTTGAATGTTAGCTATTCTTTTTTTTAATTTATGTACAGTAAAATAAATGTTTCAATGTAAACATGATACTATGATATAGTAAAACTTGCAACCATTGAGTACAAATGCCCATGGTCAAAGACATTACGTATCTCACAAACAATCCGCCAAATTTCTTCAATAATTTACGAAAATATTTTCTTTGGATAATCCTGCAGGAAATGTTTCTAAAATTGATGCAGACTGATCCATAACAGAAAGACAAGTTTTTCTCCTGCTTTGTTGATATATCCTTTTCAGTTACGTATTGATTTGTATTAATTTATAATAATCTCTTTCAGGTTTATTGAAACAAGAGTCATAGTAAAGGGTATCTCAATTTTTGTTACAAATCCGACGAATCATTTCTGATACGTTGGGGTTTATTCGCCAGCACAGGAGTGTCAAATTATGAACATTCGGTGGTACACTTTTTTTAATTTACAGCCAATGTTCCAAACTGTGTGTTGGCGCGTGTGTTGGCTGTTCACAGACGTGATGCCTTCTTCAACCTCGCTTTACCCTCATATTCACAGTCACCATACGTACATGAAGTAACAATGATCAAGGGAACTCCAGCAGTCATTGATTTTCGCGTATACTTTGTAGAATTAGTTTTTATGCAGAAATGAGGAGTATCTATTCAAGTTACTGATGATCCAAATAATTCTTGCAGGCATTTCACCCCTAATATATAACGTTAGCTAACTATTGCTGGGCTAATTTCCTCTACTTGTGCAGCATTTACGCATTGTAGTTGATTTACCACTTTCTCACCTTGTCGTCTAAGACTCTGCATCCTCCCTCATTATCCTACCGCGAAACATTCGAACTGTGAGGCATTCCTGAGAGGCTTCCATTTACATCGAACAAGTTTCTAAACTATTCCATCTACTCGTACCTTCCTTGGTAATTTCTGTGCTATGAACTCTCCAGAAAACTGGAGAACTGTCTTTTCCCTCTAGATCTTTCTCTCATTATACTCCAAGGAATTCATGCAGACTGGACTAATGCCAGCTATTTATCTCTTATGTATCTGTTCCGGAAAATATAATTAACAATCAACTAATATATATAATCACTAATAATATTTGTAAGTTTGGTAGATACAGATGAATTAATCATATTACTGGTCATTTTACATAAGTTTTAAAATGCGCGGTTTATGTAAACGGAAGGTTTCTTGAATACGACAAGTAAATACAGGATTAGTATACATCTAAACGTACAAATTAAATGAACATCTTAAAGTTGTGAAACTACGTTTAAAAATGACCGAGTTAAAGGAAAGTATCTGATACATCTCCAACCAAACGGAATATACCTGGAATGTCAAAGAGTATGTTGAAATTCGGAATATTCTCTAAAATGAATGAACTCTCGAAACATAGAAATAATTGTATGTGCTTTGTGTTTTCTATTACGCTTATATTTAATTTAACTGCACTTGTATGTAAACCTTTGTCACCCTAAACCACTGGAAATAATTGTCTTTCATACATCATAAGAGACACCCTTTTATTTAGTAAATCATACGATAAAGTGAAATCATATGATAAAGTGTTTCCCACACAGTGCAGACTGGTTCCTAGAGTACATCTTCACATTGTCGATATCAGTACATGTCCGTTATCGACATCTAAGAATAATATTATTTTTATGACCAAGAGACGGCGATTGTTCGTATTAACAGGTAAATTTGATTATGTGATACATTAAAATATATTATTACCATTTTAACAAATTGCATTAGTAATTGTGAAGTATATTTGGTATTGTGTGTAATGTCCAGATATATGTAGTAAACGTAACATATATTTTTATTTAATCAATTTATTGTCCAGGATTGGTTTTTCCCTTGGAATGAGCCAAGGAACCCACCTCTACCCTCTCAAGAGCAGTGTCCTGGAGCGTGAGACATTTGGTCAGGTATAGAACTGGGACCAGAAACTCGTCCAGGTGGCCTCATCTGCTATACTGAACAGGGGCCTGGTGGGAGATGGGAAGATTGGAAGGGACTTTTGCTATAGTTGTACATTTCTTTTGCAAATACAATAATAGCATTTAATTTTAAAATATGCTGATCCACCTGTAAGGAATTATTCTTTTGCAAAGCCACAGAGAGTACAAATGGTCCAACATAAATGGTTAAATTCAAGTCGCAAAAACTTTACTGAAACACATGACGCAAACGACCCTGTACATTAAAGAACTTTAGAACCGGCTAGAAACTTAGAACTGTGAGTGTTAGGGAGATAAGCCTGCGAAATCCTAGAAAAATAATACGAATTAGGATGGATCAAATATTCTCCTTTAAGGACGTAATATCTAGAATCATGTATCCAAAATTTGTGGTACGTTTCCTTTTTTTATTCCTTGCGTAGTTTTCACTTTCGTATCAGTATGTTATTGATAGGGTTAATATAGGGTCATTTCTTTTCTTTATCAATTTTACACCTTATTCATTATCCATTAGTTTGTTTTTGTTGTTCAAATGCTTTCATTCCCCACATGAAGGGCGGGGTGGGCCGCCTAGATCGTGACGCGATCTCTCGGGCCAAGAGAGGTGAAGAGAACTGATAGATGTTTTAAATGAAGAAGAGGAAAAAACGGTGTGAAAATTTGAATGAATGGCTACGGCGCTGAGTTTATGAGGGTGTGCGGGATGAGTGAAATATTTAGAGGAGGGTACCAGGCTGTAAATGGAAGGTGAGGAGGTGCAGGGTCGCCGTGATGTTACAGAGGGAGGAAGTTAAGAATCGCTAAAATGTCGAGTGTTGGAGCTGGTGGGGGGAAGAAACCGATTGGTGGGAGGGGAGAGTAAACGGGTAGAGGGGGTCGATAAGGAGGGGGTGGTCGTGTGCGACGGGCATTGTTGGAGGTATGTAAAACAGGTTGAGGTGGGGAAAGAGATGGCTCGACTTTACAGCGATGGCCAAAGATGTAGACTCCATTGGCGATGAGATGGTGAACATAGGCGGCAGTAGGGAGGTGGGTGCGGACCATGTACGTCGGACCAGAGGTGTTCTTGATCCTGAAGACTCGACGGACGGGCACGCCTTCTGCTCGAAGTTGTTGGAGGATGGCTTGTTCTGAGTGAGGAGGATCCACTCCACGGATCACACAGCTATACATGGTGTGGCGGGACGGTGATGACTGTGATGAGGGGGGTGCTTCTTCGACGGCGTTGGAAGACGACGAAGACGACGGTGCTTCAGATGTTGCGGGAGGCATGTATGAGACATGACGTTCTTCAAGTGTTGGGGGATGAGGGGGGGAAGAAATCATTATGGACGGAGGATGACTGGTTGTAACCGTAGTGACTGGAATAGGGGAGGGGGTGAAGATTGATGTTGTAGTGGAGATGGTGGTGGTAGTAGTAGTTATCGGCGATGTAGAAACGGGGTGTGATGTCTTGCTTGACGGCGTAGATTCCACTCGGTGCAAAGGCGGCTGGTAGGAAGTATCATGTGGTGGCGCGACCGTTGCAGGCGGAGTAAAATCAGTGGCTAAGAGCTGATCCATGAGGTACGCAGGAGTAACTTCCACACTATGGAAGATGCGATGAATATAGACGCCGTTGTTCAGGAGGCGGCAGACGTCGTCCTCTGTGTGGAGATATAGAAGGACATCTGGTGACAGTCCGGAACTGTTTAGTAGTCTGGTGGCGCAATGAATAGGAACGCCTGCCTTGCGGATTTGATGGACGATGTCGTCATCTGAGAGAGCGAGGTTGACGTTACGGAGTAGGCAGGTAAGCATGTCGGGGAGGCCGATTACCAACTAGGTGTCAGCCGATATGCTCTTTAAGGTCGGCGAGGCAGCTGAGGTAAAGCTGGTGAGCCAACCGGCCGAGAAAAAATTAATGAGTAAGGAGTAGCTTTGATGTTCCACTCGGAGATGACCCCCTCCATTATTTTTATTTGGGAACGAAATATTACTTACTATGTAAGTGAACTGAAAAGCAGTAGAGTAAATATAAATATTTTATAACGACAGATACAATAGTCAATAAATGTTATAAATTACACAACCGGAAGAAAATATCCAAACACCATGAAATAAAGAATGTCGAATACGGAAATTTTGGTAATATATTTGTCGAGGTAACATATTCAATTGATTAAAGGTACGAGCCAACGCAAGTGTGCCATGCTGGTCCATTAGTAACCGGTGTATTCGCCCGACAGTTGAATGCAGGCATGAAAACGTGCATGCATTGTCTCGTATAGGTGCCGGATATCAGCTTGTGGGATGGATTTCCAAGCCTGTTGCACTTGGTCGGTCAATAGAGGGACGGTTAATGCCGGTTGTGGATGAGGTTGGAGGTGTCGTTCAATAATGTCCTATGCGTGCTCGATTGGGGACAGATCGGGGGATCAAGCAGGCCAAGGTAGAATGTCGACACTCTGTACAGACGTTGGGTTACAAAAGCGGCATGAGGATATGCATCGTCCTGTTGGAAAACACCCCCGGAAATGATGTTCATGAATGGCAGCACAACGGGTCAAATCACCAGACGGACGTACACATCTGCAGTCAGGGTGCTTGCGATAACCACGAGAGTGCTCCATCTGTCATAGGAAACTGCTCCCCAGACCAGAACCTCCGGTATAGGTCCAGTGTGTCGACGCTGCAGACATGTGGAATGCGGGCGCTCATCTGGCCTCCTTCTAACCAACACACGACCATCACTGGCACCAAGGCAGAACCGACTTTCACTGGAAAAAACAACGGACGTCCACTCCATCCTCCAATTATCTCGCGCTTGACACCACTGAAGTCACGGTGGGCGGTGGCTTGGGGTAATTGGAATGCACGCCACAGAGAATCTGGCTCGGAGCTGTCCTTCAAGTAACGGATTTCGAACAGTTCTTTGCGTCACTGTGGTGCCAACTGCATCTCGAATTGTTGCTGCAGACACAGTTCGCTGCACCACAGCCATACGCCGAATACGGCGGTCCTCCCTCTCGGTGGTGCCACGGGGACGTGCGGAGACCGATCTTCTTGGGAGCGTACCTTCTCGTGACCACTGCTGCCAGCACGCATGCATAGTGGACTCATTCCTGCAATAGCGTGGAAGGATAATCCACCTTCGCGTAGCGCTATTATACGGCCACGTTCAACTGCAGTGAGCTGTTGATACTGGCTTTTTCGTCATCGTAAAGGCATTCTTGACCCATTCAAAGTCATTCCGTCTAATCTCACAGGTAACTAATGCTCTCGCACAGTACAGCCCGTATTTAAGGCAAACATCATGTAGAACGTCATGGGGCCACTACCAATGCGATTCGTGGGAAATTTGAGTGAATGTCATCTTTCGGATGTAATAAACACGCTTGCCAACGTTCGTTAATCTAGCACAACCCATTTTTGGTGTTTGGATACTTTTTTCCGCCAGTGTACATCAGAGAAAGTGAAGATCTGACTAGGACATGCATTTATAAATAAGTACCGAACAGATTAGCTCAGTGCGTTGCGGCACGGCCAGTTATAGTTGCTAACATTGCAATCGGGGTATAGACGGGTTCAAATCCCCTGTCAGCCATCCTCGAAATATTTTTCCATGGTTTCCCATTTCAACTCCAGGAAAATGACGGTATGGTACCTTTCTCAAGGCCACTGGCCGTACAATTACTCCCACACCCACAGGCAATATCCTCAACATAGTGGTGCATGTAGCTCACTCCCATGTGGTGTACCGGGCAAATCACTTACAGAACTGGTGATTCGGACATGTCCTCCAACAGTCCCAGTACTGAAGGCCTTTCGTTAAAAGAAAATTATAGCGAAGGATACAGTAGTGAAAACTGCCTATATTTCATTAATTATGTTCCAGAATTTGAAACATGCGACCATCAAAGAACCGGTTAAAAAGTGGCTATACGTGAAACCTGAGCCCATTAGTCACTCGAAATCATAGAAAGCCGTACTGAGTGATCCTTGTCGTGCAAGTACTTTTTCTTATATTTTTTTTTTACAATCTGCATTACGTCGCACCGATACAGATAGGTCTTATAACGACGATGGCCCTGGAGAGGGCTATGAGTGGAAAGGAAGCAGCCGTGGCCTTACTTAAGGCACATCCCCAGCATTTTTCTGGTGTGAAAATGGGAACCCACGGAAAATCATGTTCTGGGCTGTCGACAGGGGCGTTTGAAACCACTATCTCCCGAATTAAAGTTCACAGCTGCACGCCCCTAAGCGTACGGCCAACTCGCTAGGTGGTAATTATTCACTGTAATTTCATGAAGTAAATGGCGTTCCAGTAAATTAAATCGAGATTTGTGAAACTTGATCAACAGTGACGAATTCCGTTAATAGTAAACCACTTTACGAATACCAGACGTAGACCGTCTAACACTAACAGTGTTTCAGTAAATCTAGTCCATTTACCGGAGATTAGTCCGGATGGATTCACCCCAACATTGTTGCGGTTGTAGGGATGACTGGCTCGATCTGTCCGCAGGTTTATCTCGCTGATTGTTCATGTGCATCGCCAAATGGGATAAATAGTATAGTTAAACGATTCAATGGAAACACCAAGCAAACAATTGAATATGACGACCTCAGATAATAAACTAAGCACTTTGAAAAATTAAGGGTAGTTGGAATCAAGTGTATAGGAAAAGAGATTTTACCCACGTATTGTACAGAAATTGCACTTAAAGATAAGAATGGAAGGGCATAAAAATAATCAGATATTCAAAGATGACTGGGGTAAAGTTACATCTCCCCTCTTCTCTTTACATGTACCACGCTTCAAGGAGTATGTATATTGAGTTATCAGACCGAAGGTTCGTTGGATCCTCACAAGGCCCCAAATTCAACAGTCATAAATAGCATAGGCATCACTGAAGAGGTGTGCCAGGGAAATGAGGAGAGATTTAGTTTCCTGTTGCTTTCGTCATTGAGCCTAACCCACTCAAATGCACGCACCAACTGGCCCTATGAACGACAATGTCATACCATTAGGTAAAGTGTTAGAAACATTATTGATATCTGTCAAAGCCTGACAGACAGATCAATGAAAGTAACACATTTATTCTAGTCCATATCAGGAGAGAGTAAGTGCTCAATAAACACAAGAGACTTTGTGTGAATTCTCTAGTTCGATCGACTGTAAATGGTAGTGTTAGGACACTAGAAATATTTGTGTGTGAATGTATCTGATTGCCTTGTAATATTTTGAAATTTTGGGTGAATTTCTAAGTGCTTCTTTTGTAATTATGTTATGCTGCATGAAAGAGAACATGTTAAGTTTTTCTCCAAATTTCTTAGCAACTGTTCTTAATTATTGTGTTAAACTACTGTCCTTGCACGTCATTTCCAATTACCAGATTTGTTTGGTTCCTTCACTTTACTTTTTTATTTTCTTATCACGAAATTTCTTGTAATGTTTTGTTTTTATAGAATTTTATGTTGCAGTTTTGTTAATGTTTTTGCTTGTTTTGTTAAGTAATTTATGTTTATATTTTACTTCGTTGTCGTACTACTGTAAGTAATCATTGCCACCGGGCTATATCCGAATTTCGAAAGCGGGTTCGAATCCCATCGTCGGCAGCCCTGAAGATGGTTTTCCGTGGATTCCCAACTTCATGGCAGGCAGCGGGATACAGGAGAGCGTATCTACACGACTCCACAGAAGATGACTACTGCAGCAGTAGTCGAAACGTCTGGGAAAAGCGAGAGGAGTGGACCACGGCATAATAGCCCGGAAGATTTTTAATATATTGACACCGGCCGTGAAAGCCTTCATACTTTAATAATAATAATAATAATAATAATAATAATAATAATAATAATAATAATAATAATAATTAGAATATAGCAGATCAACCCAACCCCCTAAAAAATTTCATACTTCCCGATCTAACTGAGTTAAGCCAAGTGTTGTAGAAATTATACTTTTTTAACTGTTGGAAGGTCACATCAGAAAGTCAATATTTTTGGAAATATTATGTACTATATACTCTAATTAGTTTCAAGTCCGACTCATTGGCGTAAAGGTCAGCGTTGAAGCCTTCAGTTCAGAGGGTCTCGGGTTCGATTCCCGGCCGGGTAAGGGATTTTAATCGCTTCTGATTAATTCTTCTGGAACGGGGACTGGGTGTTTGTGTTTGTCCCAACACTTTCCTCTTCATATTCAGACAACACACTCCACTACCAACCTCAACAGAAACATGCAATAGTGATTACATATCCCTCTATATAGGATTGGCGTCAGGAAGGGCATCCGGCCGTAAAACAGGGCTAATGCGAGCGAGCGAGCGAGCGAGCGAGCGAACGAACGAACGAAAGAAAGAAAGAAAGAAAGAAAGAGAGAAAGAAAGACCTTCCAAGATTTAAACATTCGTAACTTCTACAGTACTTCGACTAACTCAGTGAAATCCGGTGACATATATCCTATTAGATGTGAGAGCTCAGAAAGAAAATTACAGAGATATAGTGGCACAATTTCGGGTTCTAAATAACATTTCGGGATTTCTTTATGTGATCCTGAACTTTTGACCGATACCTACCGTATTACATATTTAACCAAGCCTTTTATTATCAGTGTTATTTTGAGTTAATTCTCTTCGGCAATAAATATTATCAGTATCTAGGACTAAGCCTAAATTAGCAAATGTAAGCTAGCTGGAAGAGCCTCCGTGGCTCAGGTGGCAGCGTGGCGGCCTCTCACCGCTGGGTTCCGTGGTTCAAATCCCCATCACTCCATGTGAGATTTGTGCTGGACAAAGGGGAGGCGGGTACTCCGGATTTTCCTGTCATGTTTCGTTCCAGCAACACTCTCCAATATCATTTCATTTCATCTGTCATTCATTAATTATTGCCCCAGAGGAGTTCGACAGGCTTCGGTAACCGGCACAATTCACTCGCCACTAGATGGGGGCTTTATTCATTCATTCCTAACCCTGTCGAATGACTGAAAACAGGCTGTGGATTTTCATTTTCAAGCTATCTAGACCGATTCCATCATGTTGAAAGACCGGATCATGTGCACACCAAAAGAAACGTAATAAATGTGGAATGAATGCAAACTTAATTCCATAACATGAGGAAGTAGAAAGAGCAAACTGAGTAAGGAAGATCGTTCCGGATTTCCATGCGCTTGTGTCTAAAGGGCTTGCTGCGTGACATTACCATCACATTAAGCTCGAGGTTGTTCCAATGTAAAAGACGTGCTATTTGCATTCCTGTGTGCCTCTTGCACTGGTGGTCCGCTAATTTCTCGGCCAAGCTTATACTCCATCACACAGGATTTGTTCAAAATCTCCTACACTTTAGTACGTGCATGAGCGCCAACAAAGGGCTGAAAATCCGTAAAAAATAATTAAAAGAGTGAACTTATACCATATAGTCACTACAAAATAACATAGTATATTTTGTATAATGTTCGTAAATTCCTAATAATAATAATAATAATAATAATAATAATAATAATAATAATAATAATAATAATAATATTTCCTGTGCAACGTCTATTCAACTAATATTAGTTTAACGCTCAGGTGCCAAAGTAATGCCCTGAAAAGGGGTTCCTTAACGTGATTTACGTGGCAACCGACAGCTATGAGTTACAATCCCACAGCATTATTCAGAGAAAGAAAGTGCCTAATCGACTAGATCACATGACCAAATGTGGATATTTTTTTTACAGTCTGCTTTACGTCGCACCGACACAGATAGGTCTTATGGCGACAATGGGATACAAAAGGGCTAAGATGTGAACGATGTGACGATGGCCTTAATTAAGGTACAACCCCAGCATTTGCCTGGTGTGAAAACGGGAAAACCACGGAAAACTATCTT
Source organism: Anabrus simplex (assembly GCF_040414725.1). Taxonomy (NCBI): domain Eukaryota; kingdom Metazoa; phylum Arthropoda; class Insecta; order Orthoptera; family Tettigoniidae; genus Anabrus; species Anabrus simplex. Next base: position 978,177,684 of record NC_090265.1, read on the forward strand.
CAGGGCTGCCGACAGTAGGGTTCGAACCCACTATCTCCCGAATGCAAGCTGATAGGTATATGACACAAACAACACAGCCACTTGCTCGGTCAATTAAAGATAAATACTTGCTCTACTAGTATATCAGCAGCATTATAATTTGAAAAATAAAAATTTTATTTTGTGAAAATATAATACAAATAATGAGAGAATGAGCAGGCAAAATGGGAAGGAGGAATTTATGTAAAATAGAGTAGATAAGGATACTTCCATAATTAACTTCAAACCCCATTCCAAATGAAAAAGGAAGGAAAGAGGAGTACTCACCATTCAGAAATTGAATAATTATACAGTAAAACCTGTCTTAACGGACACCTCTCACGGGCGGACACCCCTCATTGGCGGACGATTTTCTAGGTCCGTAATTAAATGCCATGTTGTGTATGAATAATTTACCCCTCTTATACGGACACCCTTTATTACGGACGCGGACACACCATAGCCACGAGAAACTCCAATTAAACCTCTCCTAACGGACACTTTTTTTTTTCAAAAATTCTGTACTTGTGTCCTGTACAGTATATATTCGCTTACTTTTTGCACATCCGGTACTTCCAAGAATCACAGACAGCGTAACTTTTGATCCTGGCTATACTAATTCTTGGAAGGCAACACTAAGCTACGCTATCGCTTCCGGAAGTTGTGTGATCTGACATGCTCGACAGCGCTGGAATTCGTACCTTCACTGTCAAGTTACTTTTCATTGACTCGTGGGCTTTTGATGTGTTCAATTTTACGTTAGTAAGTGTGTGTAAACCTGGCTCCGAGGAAGTTTTTAACTTTAAAAGAAAAGGTAGGCATATTGGAAAGACACAGGCAGCTGAAATTGTGAAAAAGCAAGAGGAACTAGTAAAGGAATGGCATTTAAATGGCAACGAACAACGCATTAAACTGTTTCAAAGTGGTAGTGGAGCTCTCATTGACAAGGCAACGCTAGAGTGGTTCGCTAAAATAAGAAGTCAGAATGTCCCTGTGTCAGGACCAATGATACAAGCAAAAGAGTTAGAATTCGCGACAGAATTAGGAATTGGAGATTTCAAAGCCTCGAAAAGCTGGCTAGAAAGATTCAGAAAGAGACATGGTATCAACTTCAGAGTGATTTGCGGTGAATCATCCAGTGTTAATATGGAGATTGTTGACACCTGGCAAGGAAAAACACCTTCAATCATAGACGGGTATGCTCCGGAAAATATTTTGAATGCCGATCAAACTGGATTATTTTTCCTTGCTTTACCCGACAAAACATTGTGTTTCAAAGGAAATCGTTGTACTGGTGGAAAAGTTGCGAAAGAACGTCTTACGGTCTTGTTATGTCCAAGTATGAGTGGAGAATGGGAGGAGCCCCTTGTGATAGGAAAAGCTGAAAAACCAAGATGTTTTAAAAATATGGACGTTACGAAGCTTGGCATTGAATGGAAAGCGAATAGGAAAGCATGGATGACCAGAGAAATAATGACAGAGTGGCTAGGACAATTGGACAGAAAAATGATATGCCAGGAGCGAAAAGTGTTATTATACCTCGATAATGCAGCATCGCATCCGGATACAATTAAGTTGCAGAATGTAAAGATCGTCTTTCTCCCACCAAATGTAACATCAGTTTCTCAGCCGCTTGACCAAGGAGTGATCCAGAACTGCAAGGTTATGTACAGACAGTTTGTGATGAAGTACACAGTATCAGAACATAACGGGAATGAAGTAACCCTTCAAACACTGACAAAGGAGCTGAATGTTCTCCAAGCAATTTCATGGATAACCAATGCATAGAAAAACGTCACGGCCTCAACAATTCGTAACTGCTTTCTGAAAACTGGGTTTCCCGCTAGTGGTGGACATCCCGAAATAGAATCGGATACCCTTCCTGACAGCATGGAAACAACACCAATGTTGATTAATGCAGCAGGTTACAGTGTACAAGTGAACACCTATATCGAAATTGATTCAGATATTCCAGCAGAGTGTGAGAGTGGAGACACGAAAACGATTCTTCAGTCAATCCAAGGGAAGAAGGACAAAAATGAAGATTTTGACGAAAGCGGGAGTGAAGGTGATGCTAATGACGACTTTGAAGAAAATACGGAAATGAATGTGCTGCCAATAACCTCGTACAGTGAGGCTCTCGGCTTTGTTAAGCGACTGAAATAATTTTATTATAAACAAAACGATGAAAAAGGTGTAAATTTGACCCAGGATTTAATTGCACATAGTGAAAACATTACTAAACCGAAATGGACAAAACAAACGAACATTAAAGATTTTTTTAAGTGCTAATATTTTACTGTACTGTGCTAGAGATTGAGTTTCAAAAACTCATACGTTCTTCTTAATTTTAACATGGTGAACGGTAATAGCGTACAGTGTGCTCAGTAGAGATTTCCATAGAATACAGTGCATCGCAGCTGCAGCAACCCATCTACAACTTTCACATGTGAGTACAGTGCAGTATATTGTACAATACTGTATACAGTATACAATTAAAGGTACATTTGCGAGAATTGTTAACACATACAATACATGGGTTATTGTGTTCCAAATTATGTTTAATGGTACCGGTGTCATAACCTCTCGCGGGCGGACACCCCTTCATAACGGACATTTTTTTCGGTCCCGAAGGTGTCCGTTATAGGGAGGTTTTACTGTATTTAGAAACGAGAATAGTCATGAAAGGCACCCTATATATTAAATACGCTGATACAAACTATGTTTATTACCCCGCCTCGTGACCATGATCGTTAAGGCGTTGAAGTCTAAACGGTCTGACACCGTGGTTAGTCGGTTCGAGTCCCGTTGCTCGAAAATATTTGCCGTCAGGGTAGGGGAGGTTGTGGTATACAATTTACAATCACCAAATTGCGTGCCGAAAGCCTGGATTAAACTCCGTCCGTCGGATGGGGGCGTTAAGCACTGAGCAGACCTCTTGCTGGTATTCGACAGAAGTAGGCTATGTGCCGGCACCGGGTTTCACCCTCTCCCTTCCTAATATCATATATCACGTCATTTATTTCATCTCATTAACTCCTCTGATGAGGTTGACGTCAGGAAGGACATCCGGGCATAAACCCCGCCACGACAGATTCATCTCACCTCATACCCGACCCCGTAGGGAAACGGGGCAAATGGTTGAACAAACAATGTTTATAACCACGTCCATTAGGTTTACTGTTGTGTTCATCATTAGTTACCAGTGGAGTTCGGTACTTTGGTATTTCGGAGACGACGCCAACTAGGTAAAAACTTGTAGGCTTTAAAACATTAAAAAGCAGTTTTTGAAAAAGTCGTTATTTAAGAGAGTAATACAGTTATGATGGGGAAAGTGATTATATTTTCGGTGATGAACCAGTGTTACAAAATGAGTAAAATCCAGAGGGAAATAGAAAATAGTAGTTCTTCGTTCGCTTCATCATCATTACGTACGAAGAGTACAAAATATCTGAAAGGCTAGGCTACTTGACTGATGCTTATGAAATCGGAACAAAGCAGTCAAGAGGGAAGAATCCTCATCGGTTGTGTTCTCCTGGCTTGGCCATTGACAAGTCACCCCTGTAAAACTCACTTCTGTAATGACGCAATAAAGACCAATAAAAATGAGGCAGTCTTGCAAAAATTTGAGAATACACATAAATCTTCATGCAGAAAGAGGATAAATCTTGCACGAAAGAATTAATAACCAATTTCTTAATTATTTCATCACAACGAGACAACATAAGCGCATTTATCCATGAAGAAACGATAAGAATATGATCCGAACAACGCCCCATTATTCGAAGCTTCCAATCAATGGGTCAAAAGATTAAAGAGGAAAACCAAATTATTTCACGTAAGATTACACACAAAGTTAGCAAGAGGTGTGCTGTTGATGCTGCTGATGTACAAGCAAAAGCTGGAGAATTTCTTACTGGCGTAAGGCATTTCTGTTATGAAAACAATTTTACTGCAGATCAAATATAAAATGCAGACCAATACAGATTCGATAAAGAATTACATTGTGGAAGAGCTCTTGTCATGAAGGGAAGGAAATCTATCTTTGGCGTCACTGATGCAATTGAAAGCGACAACACATTCATACACGATAATTCTAGTTCTTGTAATAGAGGTGCGCTACTTCCACGTATGTATGTTCTTGTCTCGCAGCCCAATGGACAGTTTCCAGTTAGTACGATAATTGATTTACCTAACGTAAAAGCATATGCAACCAAATCAAAAAGCATTACCAAACTTAATTTACAAGTGTTCTTTAAGGAAATAATGTGGCCATATTTGTACGGTAGAGATATTCTTTTCGTTGGCTCTGTGCATCAAATAAATGTGATAATCCTCGCAATGAGACAACTCCGCAAAGTGTCCAATTCCATAAAATGATTATTCCTGCAGAATGTTGTCTGATTCAACCAGTTGACTTCTTTCCTTTCATCCATTCAAGAACAGTTCGTAACCATTAAGCTGATATCATTCAACCTTAATGTGTGACAGAGTTCATTTTCTCAGCCTTCATTCATTTGTACATTTACAATTTGCGGCCAACACGTACCAAAAAAAAGATACGAGATATGTTCAAATATGGATATTCCGCTGACCATCCAGACATGTTCAGAAAACCATTTCGAAAGTGGGCTTGTAGAAGAGTGTTCCAGGGAAGAGCGGAAACCCGCTTGAATTCATACGTGTCTTCATCCGAACAAATTTTATTTTCATGATCGACCTTCATGTCTTCTGTAATTCTGCAACGGTGCTATCTTTTCATTTCGAACATAACTGTACTTATGTCTGTGTTTTTGTAAATCATTTAAACTATGGTCTTATCAAAATACAGACGGAGTTCTTTCTTGTCATTATATATCGATACTATATTCTCAGGCTCATAGCTCCTCCGCTCATTGTCCATAGCAGCTATACGTCTTGTGGTACTAGGGCGAGACAATAAATGTCGCAAAACTGAACTGAGGCAAAAATAATCAAAGTACCTTTCTGACATTTATTTCACTTTTCCACATATTCACCCTGTACATTCAGGCACTTATCCCATCTCTTTACAAGTCCTTGAAAGCCAGCAGCAAAGAAGTCCTTTGGTTGCTGTCGCAGCCAACGTGTATGACTCCGCGCATGTCCCAAAACACGGTGAGCAAAACCTTGCGGGCCGATGGAATCGTCTTGAACTTTTTTCTTGTTGGGGAGGCGATATGTTTCCATTCCATAGACGATCGTTTGGATTCGGGTTGAAAGTGATGAACCCAACAATCGTCCCCCGTAACAATTTGTGCCATGAAGTCCTTCCATGGTTAAACTTCTGGAGCCAATTGAACACAGCTTTCCGTGAGAAACAGTTTTCACCATAGACGGGAATTTCGCGATGCACTTCTTCTGTGGACAGTCCTTTGGCCTACAAGAAACGTACAACTGCACGCTGTTCTTCTCGTGTACAGTCATGCAACACATGTGCCATCGTGCACTAACAGCCTCTGACTGACTGACTGACTGACTGAGTGCCTGCGAGATGTCGTACGACAAGCGTACATATGCTGCCATCTGCTGGCAAAACTTGGTATAAGGCACACACATGTTTGCGACTTATTTATCGACTCACCCTCGTATGTATATTTTAAAACTAGCTCTAGAACCCGTCGCTGACGGGACAATCAATTTGCATGTACAGTACATGATTACATTTTGTCCACCCCTCATCATGTCCCCCAGACTCTAAGAGACATGAGTGGGCATGCCTCTGTCTGTCAGCGACTTGTCGTGACATACTCGCTTCTCGATCCATGCGTCATTTGGCATATCATATTTGTTTGCATTATTGCTGCTCTTGATTTGATCTCCTCCTTCCGGTATAAAACAAAGCCAAGTATTGGATTAATGTTTCAAAAATACTGACACATCTCTATATCAACTCTCTTTACAGTTTATACAGTTAGTTACAAGTCTCATACGACTGCAACTGATATTTCCCTTATTCGCCATGGACTAATTTAACATAAAACCAAACGTAAGTTTCATTAAAGTCCACCCATTCATTTTCCCGTGATCCTGTAACAGACACAGACAAGCATTAAACTGAACTCGACATAAGTCATTACAGTGATGTCAGTGTCCTTGTGAGAATATAATATTAACCGACTGGAACGTTGTGGTTAAAAGCAATGCTATAATATTACTTGCTCGATCACAATTTCTCACTTTTCACGACCAGTACTACACTGGTGTTCTAGCAAGTTCCAGAACTGGAATTACTCGCGCACAGACAGTCATGAACATTGGTCTTCCATTTTCCGTTAAGCATGCTCACTCTCTATTCCTATCACTGCCACACCGCAGGGTTCGAATAACTGGACTACTCTGATTAATCAGTGTGTCACCAGTAGTTATCAGAACCTGTACGAACCAAGGGAAGGGCACACTGAAGAAGAAATCTGACTCCACAGCTTCTTCCCACCAATGGTCAGGCAGGCTGTTCTACTCGGGTACAGCAACCTCAGCTCACACGGCACGCAACAGCATAATACGATCTATGAGAAATGAGTGGCAGTAGAAGAAACAAAGCACAACATAACAAACAATAGTCAATGTAATGTTATTTTTGATCAGTTTTACGGGCTTTCGATAGTTTAAGCCTTCACATTTAGTTTTCTTCTTACTCTGTGATATTAGAGCATCCACCGTAAAGGGGGTCCTTCTTCACCATTTTATAATTCCCTCTTGTCGTATTCTTCAAGTGATCGTTAGTTGACGAACATTTTCTCATTTTTACAGTCATCTTCACAATTTTCCTTGTCGATATGGACTGTTGACTACGCAGTTTATCACCTTAAAAATCACGACAAAAACCACCACTATCACCAGTAACAACTGAACAATATTTCCTTCCATACTAGAGAACATAGACATTTGAGAATTAAATTTTAGGTCTTACCCTAAACTACTATTTCGACCAGCGCAAATAACATTCTTTATAACCTAGATGGTATTGCATCATACCCTTCCTTTACGTACCGATTTTCATTAAGGTCTGTTCAGCTATTTTCTCGTGATGCGCGTACGTACATACATACATACATCGGTTAGGGGCGCGCAACTGTGAACTTGCATCCGGAAGATAGTGGTTTCGAATCCCACTGTCGGCAGCCCTGAATATGATTTCCGCGGTTTCCCATTTTCATACCAGGCAAATGCTGGGGCTGTACTAATTAAGGCCACGGTCGCTTCCTTCCCACTCCTAGCCATTTCCTGTTGCATCGACGCCATAAGACCTATTTGTGTCGGTGCGACGTAAAGTCACTAGCAAAAAACACAACATACATACATACATACATACATACATACATACATACATACATACATACATACATACATACAAACAAACAAACAAACAAACAAACAAACAAACAAACATACAGACAGACAGACAGACAGGCAGGCAGGCAAACAAAAAAGATGGAAAATTACACATTTGCATTTCCTTTTTACGGCGGACACGACCGCTGCAGAAATACCGGTACCATTTCTTTTCTATTCTGAGCAATGTAAAAACACAATAGATAGATAGTGTTTGCAGTTAGCTACTGTCCTCTCTTTAGCACGCACTCAGAAACCTTTATCCAGAGGGCAGCACACTTAGGGTAGTATCACAAAGTTGCACCTAGAAAATAGAACCGTGCTAGGGCCAGGGACTTACAGTAGCAAAAGAAATTCTTTGGCCGCAAATATGAACATAGCAACAGAGGTTATGTATAAACAACATGGGAATCCTGAAATATAAATAAAAACTGGGAGCCCTGGGAGGTCAGGCAACTGAAGTGTAATAAATCAGCGTATTATTTTGATTTGATGAGTGTTTAATACCGGTAAAAGGGCTACTCTTCGGATAGATAGATAGAGAGAGAGAGAGAGAGAGAGAGAGAGAGAGAGGAGAGATAATTTGGAACCCTTTCCCTGTTAAGGAAATTTGAGTATACAGTATATCGATTTGTCTAGGGATTTTGGGGGTATCTGGCTCTCTTACCAAGTTTCAAGTTTCTGCAGTGCCTACAAGTCTCTGATTTGTTCAATCGATACTAATTTTTATGTCTATCTTTTATACATCGCTACACTGACTTCCATTTATTGCTAAAGATAGAAGGATGAATCAAAAAGTAAATTACACTTCCCAGTTATGGCCATTTATCAAACCACCTACACATAGGCAACACGGCTAAGACAACATACTGTACAATGTAAGTTCACTTTTCCACATACTGTAGTCCCAAAGAGACTGTTAACATTTCTCGGAACGGTCAATCAACTTTTCGATTCCGGAAGCGTAGAAATCCTCCAGCGCTATGTAACCACCTGGAGACAGCTGCTTTCACCTCCTCATTGTTTCAGAATCGTCGTCCACCGAGATCCTTTTTCAGCTTACCGAACACATGATAATCGCATGGCGCTAAATCTGGACTGTATGGAGGATGTTACCATACCTCCCACTTGGAGCAGTTCGGACGTCTGGCGGGCCGTGTAAGGTGTTGCATATTCGTGCAACAAAATCACATCGGCGCTCAACTTTCCCTATCACTTTTCTTTAATTGCCTTAGGCAACCGGTTCAACGTTTGACAGTACGAAGACGAGTTGCTTTTCGTGCCTTTTGGCAAAAATTCCATGTGCACCACACCCTCTATGTCAAAGAAATGAAATCAAATGGCGTATGGCTTTTAGTGCCGGGAGTGTCCGAGGACATGTTCGGCTCACCAGGTGCAGGTCTTTCGATTTGACTCCCGTATGCGACCTGCGCGTCATGATGAGGATGAAATGATGATGAAGACGACACATACACCCAGTCCCCGTGTCAGAGAAATTAACCAATGATGGTTAAAATTCCCGACCCTGCCGGGAATCGAACCTAGGACCCCTGTGACCAAAGGCCAGCACGCTAACCATTTAGCCATGGAGCCGGACTATGTCAAAGAACACTGTCACCATTACCTTTCCTGCTGAAGGTTGGATCTCGGCCTTCTTTCGTGGTGGTGATGTGGTTTGCACCCATTCCATTGGTGTTCTCTTTGTTTCGGGGGTGAAGTGGTGGGCCCACGTTTCATCCCCTGTGATGACTCGCCGCAGAAACTCTTTTTCTTCCACAGAATACGTTGCAAAAATGCCAGTGATGATTGAAAACGTTGTCCCTTGTGAATATCGGTAAGCAGACGTGGTATCCAACTTTGGCACAGTTTACGAAATCTAGGGTGCTGGTGAACAATGGAGAACACGCTGCCATACGAAATATTCAGCATGATGGCAATTTCCTGCAATATAATAATTTCGTGTGGCTATTTCTAGCCGGGCGCAGCCCTTGTAAGGAAGACCCTCCGATGAGTGTGGGCGACATCTGCCATGTGTAAGTAACTGCGTGTTATTGTGGTGGAGAATAGTGTTAGTGTGGTGTGTGAGTTGCAGGGATGTTGAGGACAGCACAAACATCCAGCCCCCGGGCAATTGGAATTAACCAATTAAGGTTAAAATCCCCGACCCGGCCGGGAATCGAACCTGGGACCCTCTGAAGCGAAGGCCAGTACACTGACCATTCAGCCAACGAGTCGGACATTTTCTGCAATGTTATGGACCGATTCTGTCTAATGATCCCATCCACACGGTCAACATTTGCAACGGTACTGGACGTTGCGGACCTGCCTTTGCGATATTCGTCCGTGAGATCCGTGCGTCCGGCGTCAAATTGCTTACACCACTTTACAATACCTGGCCGAGAAAATTGCACGCTCGCCATATACAGCAGTGATTTCACGATGAATTTCCGTGCAATTGATCCATTTAGCCCACAGAAATCTGATCGTTCCACGCACCTCCAATTTGGAGTGAGCATCCAGTTGACGCGCCATTGAGCCTAGCCCGCTCTGCGTTCACAACACGACGGAATACCACACCAAACTTCATATCGGACGCATCAGTAGTTACTGCTGATTGCTCCGTATTGGCCACGGTCACGACTCACAGCGTGCTTTCGTGACGAGCTAGTGTAACTTTTTGATTCGCCCTCGTAGTACAAGAGTATACTACTAGAATTTTTCCAAGATAAATTTATTTTGTGGGTTTACTTTATTTCCCACTAGTGCAATCAACGATTCTGGTGTGTTAGAGAAGGAGCATGTATTCAGGCCTTCACGCTTGTTTCATAATATAGCCTCACATTGGCGACTTGCTCCAGAACAAACAGTTCTGTGCAGACGGAACTGACGCGTCGGCTTAGTGTACATAGCTACACAATTCATGGGCGTGCAGAGATTTTACTTCATCCCACTGTAACTAGTTCGGAGGAATAATGAAGAGGGTGAAATGTACTTTTGTCTTTAGACCAGTCCGCTTTAAGTATTGGACTGAAGCAGACTACACGAGAATAATAGCGTCATGGCAACCACCTTATGAATAACTATTGACTTGGAACATAAGTTTTTCATAATTCTTGCGAACTGTGTTACTTCTTGCAATAAGGCTACAACACTGCTACTGGCCATGTATTGCATCTGTAAGCTTCCAACCGTAACATGGTGGCTTCGAAACACACCGTTGGCAGTCCTGAAGAAGGTTTTCTGTGTTTTTTTTATTTCACACGAGGCAAATGCTGGAGCTGTATCTTAATTGAAACCATGTCCTCTTTCCTCTCAGTCCTAGCTCTTTAATATCCCATCGTCACCGAAATTCTTTCTAAGTCAGTGTGAAATTAAAACCATTAAAAAGGAGAATCTGCAGCAATCGAAATTCACTAAATGTACTTGAAGATCACTGCTTCTCATTTCTATCGTCAAAGTGAGTCCAGGTACAAGAACGGGTGTAATCGCAATATATCTTCTGGATTACGTTGTTCATGTCTGTATTTTAGGTCCTCAGTCCTGAGGCTGGTTGGATCCTCAAATAGCACCACCAAAGGTTATGCGGTTATAGGGAAACCGCAAAAACCAATGGCAGAACCAAAATGAGACGTACTAGGCAAAATGAGGAGTGAGGTACTTTGCCATTGCTTTCCTCACTGGGCCAGAAAGTGCTATTTCAGCACGACTAACCCTATGAGCAACACCATTCGCAACACTTAGACACGTTATCACTACTCAGCACCACCCGTACCCCAGCAGCTTCCATATTGTCACAGCTATGGACGAGACTGGGACTTGGGTGGAAGCTACACTTTGCTCTGGCTTGTGCCAAAAGATGGATGGAAAAGTACTGTATCTATCAAGAAATGGCAACAGGCGAGGTGTTGGTGATCTAAGTTTTGAATCATTGCAATAAAATATTTAATTGTATTATAAAATATGCAAAAAATTCACTTAGCTGTAAAAAATTAATATGCTAATTTGAGAAGAAAATATAGGTTATTTCTAAGCATTTTCAATCTCAGTGCATTATTCGATGAACGGAAACGAATATATATTGATCACGTGAAGTTTTGTAGTTACGGAGTTAATAAAAGAAAAGGTTTTACTAAATTTAAACTATTTAAAGGCGTGCCTCGTCCCTTTAACGTAGATCATGAACATGAAGACATTAATGTAACATTCTGAGATACTACACGCTCGAATGTGAACAAATATATTGCTGTGAATGTTGGTGCTTTTCCAGTATATCTAACCCAATTCTCTACAGGTAGAGAGGTCTTGCCTTCCAAGCGACTGACGCTCACCGAGCTGGGCTGCACATTACGATGTGAAACGTGGTCAGTACGATGAATTCTCTTCATTCTTATTCTTAGCATTCTAGACCGAGGCCCCAATCTCACCATCAGAGAACTTTTCAATTTTTTTCGCGCAGATGTGATCTGGAACCAGCCCTTAAAACGAGGTAAAAATCCTAAACTGGCAAGAAATCAAACACGTGGCCTCCTCGTACGAGATAAGCTCAGTACCCCAAGACCTCGAGGACGAAAACTTATCTAACATATGATTATAGACTAGGAAATCCTGGCCTATGTCGTGTTTTCTAAATTTCTATATCACAAAAATGTCAAACATTGAGAGATATGACAAAGAGACCACCGTCAATTAACCATGGACAAAACATTGCTGCGTATTCCTACACAGAAGGGTAAAGATCTCTGCACATGGTTATGAGGATATTTAGGGGTTGTAGTAAGGATGTAAGGGGGAGGGCATGTAAGTGTCTGGTAAGATCCCAACTAGAGTATGGTTCCAGTATATGGGACCCTCACCAGAATTACTTGACTCGAGAACTGAAAAAAAACAAAGAAAAGCAGCTCAAATTTTTCTGGGTGATTTCTGACAAAAGAGTAGCGTTACAAAAATGTTGCCAAGTTTGGGTTGGGAAGACTTGAGAGAAAGGAGACGAGCTGCTCGACTAAGTGGTATCTTCCGAGCTGTCAGTGGAGAGATGACGTAGAATGACATTAATAGACGAATAAGTTTGAGCGGTGTTTTTAAAAGTAGAAAATATCTCAACATAAAGTTTGAATTCAAGAGGACAAATTGGGAAAAATATTCGTTTATAGAAAGAGGAGTTAGGGATTGGAATAATTTACCAAGGGGAATTTTTTAAAAAATTCCAAATTCTTTGTTATTTTTTAAGAAAAGACCAGGTAAACAACAGATAGCGAAACTGCCACCTGGGCGACTGTCCTAAATGCAGATCAATGGTGATTGATTGATTGATTGATTGATTGATTGATTGATTGATTGATTGATTGATTGATTGATCGATCGATCGATCGATCGATTGATTGATTGATTGATTGATTGATTGATTGATTGATTGATTGATTGATTGATTGATTGATTGATTGATTGATTGATTGATTGATTGATTGATTGATTGATTGATTGATTGATTGATTGATTGATTGATTGATTGATTGATTGATTGATTGATTGATTGATTGATTGATTGATTGATTGATTGATTGATTGATTGATACAAACACCCATGATGGGTATAGCTCAATTAAATGGCCGCTAGCGTACGACTAACATCACCGAGGTTCGAATCCTGGTAAATGCATGTGTTTTTTTTCAAATGGAAAATTAATTGCATTTAAGATACAACGGCAAACTATTTCTACCGTCCCGATGCTCATGATCATAAAAGCTATACGTCTGTGTCTGTTAGGTCATCAGCCCAGAGGCTGGTTGGATCCTCAAATAGCACCGCCAAAGGTTATGCGGTTATAAGGAAACCGCAAAAACCAATGGCAGCACCAAAATGAGGCGTACTAGGCAAGACAACTATAAATTGCTCCTTTTTACCCACAATACTGTAGTGTAGTCTTCAGTAAAGTAATCTCTCTGTTTCTCCTTCGCGTGACTTTCTTCCCTAGAATATAAACATCAATCTTCATCTATCTTTCTCTCTGACGGGGCAAACATTTCTTATTAAGCTGAGTTAACTCATTATCTGTATATATATATATATAAGAATATGCACGGAGCCATAATGTCATCGATATCACCACTTTATCACAATTCTTGTTCCGTGTGGCTTTCTTTTTTATCTGTAAACAAGGCTCCGTCAGCATTGCTCCGGATGCACTGCAGCCTATGGGCTTATTGTACTACACAGGTTGGAATTAACACAATTCTATTATTCCTGTGTCCTAAACTAGAGTATACCGCCCCAGTAATGAGCCAGTGTTTAATTCATTTGGTTCAATGATTATGTTCCCAAATATGAAATACCTCTTGTGGACGAGATGATGGGTAGTTTCTATCTCCTTCCTGCAGAGTCTGTTTAGAATTCCCATTTTCATCGAAAACCTATCTGGGGTAGTGCAACGTTAAACCACCAGACTTCTCATTTAATTTTAGTGCTTCTTCAAAGATACTTGTCCTGTGAGGAGCAAGCAGTAAACTCGCGTCCCTGTCCCTAGGTGGCGCAGCTCTTTTCAGGCACATCCCAAATGGAGGTGAACTGCCTGTGCCATTGTTAATTACATGCCAGCCCTCCTGCCATTCTTATATTTCTGGCAGCACCAGGAATCGAACCCGGACCTCCGAGAACGGCAGATAATAACGCTAACCGTTTTACGCAGGCGGACCTGTGAGTAGTGCTACTATGGTCTTTTAACCCTAGCAATGCCAAGAGACTTAGAGACCGATGAGCAAAACCTCAATTTAGCTTTTACCTGTTACTTATGTATATATGGCACTTCTTTCATGTCCATGCTATTTCCCTTTCTGTTGAAATCGGATTATTTCATAACTCCTGCAATCACTGCCTCAGGAGAAATATTACTTATATCACACTTGAACACGTTTGTCTCTGTACGGCGGCAAAAAGAAATCCATGAGTTCCATAAGATAAGTGATCAAGAACGGGTCAAGGGACGAATATTTCAAAAGATAGTAAGCAGAAAAGGACATGAATACGTAATATAAAGTCTCTAAAAATATCTTTAAATGTATCTGGAATTATTTCTTAGTATTACCAACGGGAGGAGGGATTGGAATGAACAGTAAATGAATATAAATTGTTTAATAATGGATATATTCATGTTATACTGCTCCAATTGTTGTAATTGATAATAACAACATGCTTCAAATAATTATGTCGATGGATACGGTCACAGCATAAAGAAAAAAGTAAACAGAGCTGGATACTTGGAGTCGCATAAGTGCGGCAAGTATCCAGTACTCTGGAGATAGTGGGTTCGAACCCCACTTTCGGCAGCCCTGAATATGGTTTTCCATGGTTTCCCATTTTCACGTCAGGAAAATGCTGCGGCTGTACATTAGGGTGGGTAGGAGAAAGGGATCTGCGCTCGGATGGCCTTCATTTAAACCGCAGTGGTACGTATAAGTTAGGGAATTTGTTTGGAAGGGTAATAGGGAGGTATATTCAGGGAAACGGGATGGCCTAGGGAGCGGTGATAAGGGAACAGGGAACTGGAAATCAAGTAGGGATGACATAAAATTGTTAGTGTTGAACTGTAGAAGTATTGTAAAGAAAGGAATAGAATTAAGTAATTTAATAGATATATATATTTACCAGATATTGTAATAGGAGTTGAATCATGGCTGAGAAATGATATAATGGATGCAGAAATTTTCTCACGGCACTGGAGTGTGTATCGTAGAGATAGGATAGGAAAGGTGGGAGGGGGAGTTTTCATTCTGGTGAAAGAAGAATTTGTAAGCTACGAAAAAGTTAAAGATGAGACACATGAAATTCTAGGTGTAAGGCTCATTTCTAAAGATAATAGGCAACTTGATATATTTGGAGTGTACAGATCGGGAAAGGGTAGCACTGATGCGGATTCGGAATTATTTGATAGGATAGTCAGCTATGTGGGAAACGACATGGAAAGAAATGTGATTGTAGCGGGAGATCTGAATTTGCCAGATGTCAATTGGGAAAGAAATGCGAACGACAGGAAGCATGACCAACAAATGGCAAATAAGTTAATATGGGAAGGACAGCTGATTCAGAAAGTGATGGAACCAACCAGAGGGAAAAATATTTTGGATGTGGTACTGATAAAACCAAATGAGCTCTATAGGGAAACTGAAGTAATAGATGGTATTAGTGATCATGAAGCTGTTTTTGTGGTAGTTAAAAATAAATGTGATAGAAAGGAAGGTCTTAAAAGTAGGACTGTTAGGCAGTACCATATGGCTGATAAAGCAGGTATGAGGCAGTTTCTAAAAAGTAACTATGATCGGTGGAAAACGGTAAATAAAAATGTAAACAGACTCTGGGATGGGTTTAAAGAAATTGTTGAGGAATGCGAAAACAGGTTTGTACCTTTAAGGGTGGTAAGGAATGGTAAAGACCCACCTTATTATAATAGAGAAATAAAGAGACTAAGAAGGAGGTGCAGACTGGAAAGAAATAGAGTTAGAAATGGCTGTGGAAGTAAGGAGAAATTGAAGGAACTTACTAGAAAATTGAATCTAGCAAAGAAGGCAGCTAAGGATAACATGATGGCAAGCATAATTGGCAGTCACACAAATTTTAGTGAAAAATGGAAGGGTATGTATAGGTATTTTAAGGCAGAAACAGGTTCCAAGAAGGACATTCCAGGAATAATTAATGAACAAGGGGAGTGTGTATGTGAGGATCTTCAAAAGGCAGAAGTATTCAGTCAGCAGTATGTAAAGATTGTTGGTTACAAGGATAATGTCGAGATAGAGGAAGAGACTAAGGCCAAAGAAGTAATAAAATTTACGTATGATAACAATGACATTTACAATAAGATACAAAAGTTGAAAACTAGAAAAGCGGCTGGAATTGATCAGATTTCTGGGGATACACTAAAGACAATGGGTTGGGATATAGTACCATATCTGAAGTACTTATTTGATTATTGTTTGGCCGAAGGAGCTATACCAGATGAATGGAGAGTTGCTATAGTAGCCCCTGTGTATAAAGGAAAGGGTGATAGACATAAAGCTGAAAATTACAGGCCAGTAAGTTTGACATGCATTGTATGTAAGCTTTGGGAAGGCATTCTTTCTGATTATATTAGACATGTTTGTGAAATTAATAACTGGTTCGATAGAAGGCAATTCGGTTTTAGGAAAGGTTATTCCACTGAAGCTCAACTTGTAGGATTCCAGCAAGATATAGCAGATATCTTGGATTCTGGAGGTCAAATGGACTGTATCGCGATTGACATGTCTAAAGCACTTGATAGGGTGGATCATGGGAGACTACTGGCAAAAATGAGTGCAATTGGACTAGACAAAAGAGTGACTGAATGGGTTGCTATATTTCTAGAAAATAGATCTCAGAGAGTTAGAGTAGGTGAAGCTTTGTTTGACCCTGTAATAGTTGAGAGGGGAGTTCCTCAGGGCAGTGTTATCGGACCTTTATGTTTTCTTATATATATAAATGATATGAGTAAAGGAGTGGAATCGGAGGTAAGGCTTTTTGCGGATGATGTTATTCTCTATAGAGTGATAAATAAGTTACAAGATTGGGAGCAACTGCAGCGTGACCTCGAAAATATTGTGAGATGGACAGCAGGCAATGGTATGTTGATAAACGGGGCTAAAAGTCAGGTTGTGAGTTTTACAAATAGGAAAAGTCCTCTCAGTTTTAATTACTGCGTTGATGGGGTGAAAGTTCCTTTTGGGGATCATTGTAAGTATCTAGGTGTTAATATAAGGAAAGATCTTCACTGGGGTAAACACATAAACGGGATTATAAATAAAGGGTACCGATCTCTGCACATGGTTATGAGGGTGTTTAGGGGTTGTAGTAAGGATGTAAAGGAGAGTGCATATAAGTCTCTGATAAGACCCCAACTAGAGTATGGTTCCAGTGTATGGGACCCTCACCAGGATTACCTGATTCAAGAACTGGAAAAAATCCAAAGAAAAGCAGCTCGATTTGTTCTGGGTGATTTCCGACAAAAGAGTAGCGTTACAAAAATGTTGCAATGTTTGGGTTGGGAAGAATTGAGAGAAAGAAGAAGAGCTGCTCGACTAAGTGGTATGTTCCGAGCTGTCAGCGGAGAGATGGCGTGGAATGACATTAGTAGACGAATAGGTTTGAATGGCGTCTATAAAAGTAGGAAAGATCACAATATGAAGATAAAGTTGGAATTCAAGAGGACAAACTGGGGCAAATATTCATTTATAGGAAGGGGAGTTAGGGATTGGAATAACTTACCAAGGGAGATGTTCAATAAATTTCCAATTTCTTTGAAATCATTTCGGAAAAGGCTAGGAAAGCAACAGATAGGGAATCTGCCACCTGGGCGACTGCCCTAAATGCAGATCAGTATTGATTGATTGATTAAGGCCACGGCTGCTTCCTTCCACCTTCCAGCCCTCTCCTGTCCCATCGTCGCCATAAAACCTATCCATGTTGATGCGACGTAAAACAACTTGTACCAAAAAGGTAAATGAAACTCTCCACCCCCTTCCCCGCGAACCTTGGTATATGATGATGATGATGATGATGATGATGATGATGATGCTTCTTGTTTAAAGGGGCCTAGCATCTAGGTCATCGGCTCCTAATGGTACGAAATGTTATGACAATTTAAAAATCTATAATCCTCCACTAACCAGAATTCGAAAACGTGAGGACGAAGAATGAATGAATGGTTATGAAGTTAAAACAATCAGTGGATCCGACCCGCAACGCCTCACATTCCCAGAAACTAGCGTTAAACAAGAGTATTACTGACCAAGGGACTGCTTCTAAAGCACAATACTGAGTCGATGATGCTTGTAGTCGAAACGGGTCCAAAATACAGGTCATCGGCCCCTCATAGTGGAACTTATCGCTAGTAAAATAGAACCATGCTATTTGTCATGTTGCGGTACCATCAAAAGTAGCGGAGACTCGCGCGGTATTCCACACATTATGGTACTATTCACAGGTACTGTAATGCGCACATGTAACACAGACGTATGGTGTTTTGCACATTGCGGCGCTATTTGCAGGCAACGCAAAACTATACAGGCAACGCAAACCTATGGCGTTCCTCACATAAGTCGACTAACCACAGGGACTCGCACTATCCCGTGGTGTTCCTCACATAGCGGGTACTAAGCATAGGCAAGGCAGAACTATGGTGTCGCTCATCCCATGGTGTCGCTCATATAGGGGTACGAATCACAGGTACTGTTAAATGCATCATGTGCCACACATAGTCTCTACTAATCACAAACCTATTTTGTACCTAACATAGTGGTACTACGCGCAAGTAAAAGCGACCCATGGTGTTCCCTGAGTGATGGTACTAATCACAAGTAGTCTCATGGTTCTAATTTGATCATCCCTTGGTCGCCCCTTTTAGTCGGCTCTTACGACAGGCAGGGGATACCACGGGTGTATTCTCCGTCTGTGTCCTCCATCCACAGGGAGTGGTTTGTGAATATTGAGATATTCGTCTTTTTATCCGTTCTTGATCAGTTCTCTTCTGGATCACTGGATTTTCCAAGAGTTGGTTCTGGTTGGTTCTGCTGATTTCCCATCCGCATTGACCTGGCGATTTCAGGGTGATCATTTCACCTGAAGAAGCGCGTACTTTGTGGTAGGTCATCCCATCTTCCAATACCCAGACATTATTAACCAGAGAGTTGTCAGTGACGATTAAACAACTGGAATAAACTGATTTGATTTGTACACTTACTGTGTGCTGTCGAGAATGTAAATGCTGAGTGATGACCTGAAGTTCAGTGAAGTTTGTAACTGACACTTGAGTAGTTGTATACAAACTGCGCTTGTTACGTATCAATTAAATGAATTGTTATTGTTTTATTCGACACTGAGAATCATGAGGAGGATCTTCAAATGCTAAAAGTAACAAATATTCTTTTTGGAACAAACGATAAAAATGTCCTCGGTACCTCTTCACAAATCACTGTTTATGTTACCTAATGACAACGTTTCTAATCCTATAGCATTTTAGAAGTAAAATAAAAAAAAGTGTCCGCCTCTGTGCTGTAGTGGTTATTGTGATAAGATGCTACCCCTGAAGTCCCGGGTTCAATTCCCGGCTCTGCCACTAAATTTAAAAAGTGGTACGAGGGCTGGAACGGGGTCCATTCAGCCTCGGGAGGGGAGTAGAGGGGAGTTAAATTCCCTCCTCAGTCATCCTCGAAGTGATTTTCCGTGGTTTCCAGGCAAATGCCGGGATGGTACCTAACTTAAGGCGACGGCCGTTTCCTTCCCTCTTCCTTGTCTATCGCTTCCAATCTTCACATTCCTCACACGGTCTCTGTTCAGCATAGCAGTTGAGGTCACCTGGGAGAGGTACAGGTAAACAGATTAAGAAAGGGAAAAAGGAAAGAAAGAAAGAAGGAAAGAAAAGTAAAAAGTTACGGCCACAGCGGACATTAACAGACATAACTATGTGACCAACAAACTTTCTTACCAGAGCCTGAAATACCCTGGAATACAGATCGGCCAAGGAATGTGGGGGTGCGGGGTGCTATAATACTAACTGTAAAACCACGGTGTGTTTAAATTGGCATACAGTTTTACTACAGATTATTAATAATCCCTGGAACACATATACAGTACCAGCACCAGCTTGTATCACCTTGCACCAGCAAGCAGCAGGCGTCATGAACACTGCCTAACAACATAATGTTGTCATCCGTGAATAGCCAGACAACACGTTTGCACATCGTTGGATTGGACGAGGAAATGAACAAGCATCTCCACCGTTGCACGCAGCCCTGTCCTCACAACGCCAGATAAATGAATTACGGAGTTTCATTGAGGAGAGATTGCGACAGCTCCGATGTGTTCTCAACTATACCTTAAAAGCTGTGTTGCTATGCCGTCTTTCAAGAAATGACGCCGGAAATGCTCATTAAAACGAACTTACACAACAACTTAAATATTGGCTTTAAAATAAACACAAATCCGCTAGGAGAAGAAAGCAGAATAATGAACACAAAAAATCAACAAGTTTCAAGATCACATGGTTATGTGTCTTCAATTTGGAGGAGAGTCTTCTGGCTCTAATGTGCAGACACGAGCGGTCTTCTTCTGGACGAACCATGAGTACGACCGTGCACGACTTTAGAGCTCATTTTAGTAAGGCATCGCCGAGTAGCGGTAATTTGTTGACGTTCGAGATAAAAGCGTTCAGCATGGTATGTATTAAAGACACGAAGCTTGTGCCACCATCGCCGAGTTAGTGGCGCATTCGCCTTTCAAATCAATCAGAAAGTCTGCCGCCGATTTGCAAGTGCCGCTATTAACAATGCGCGACTGTACGAAAAGTGACTTCAAAATTAAACCTGTTTGCAGGCACCTTTACTTCTAACATGCGAGAGGCAGAAGAAAGTTATTTTTCACAGACGAATGCGCAATTCACCGCAGGTCAAGAAATAGGAATATCGTCTGGGCTAAGGATAATTTCTGTGTCATCATGATATTCAACAGAATCCTCTGCATATTATGGAATGGACGAGTATGAATGCAGACCATATGATTGATTCTTTGAAGGATTTGTAAATAATGTATCATTTCTTCGCATGGCAAATACCTGGTTCCATCTGTAGCAGCAAGTGCATGCATCATGAACATGCATACTGTTGTCATCCTTGAATAGCCAGACAACACTTTTCCACATCGTTGCACTGGACGAGGAAATGAACAAGCATTTTCACCGTTTCTTGCAGCCGTGACCTCACAGATGGAACCAGATATTTGACATGCGAAAAAATGATACATGATTTACAAATCCTTGAATGAACCAAACAGATGGTCTGCATTCAGACTCGCCTATCCCATCGTATGCAGAGGATTCTATTGAATTTCATGATGACACAGAGATACTACTTAGTCCAGACAATATTCCAATTTCTTTCATCAAAGAGGAAGTACAACAGCTCCGATATATTCTCAACAATACTTTAAAAGCTGTTTTGCCATGTCGCCTTTCGAGAAACAACGCCGGAAATGCTCATTAAAACGAATGAGACGTAGTACTAGTTTCTGTAAAGATGATGGCGGAACATAACTGACGTCCTAGACTTATAAGAGATGTATTTCCATTCATATTTCATGAACATATTCATAAATGTAGAATAATAACGTCTGCCTCTGTGGTGTAGTGGTTAGTGTGATTAGTTGCCACCCCCGGAGGCCTGGGTTCGATTCTCGGCTCTGCCACGAAATTTGAAAAGTGGTACGAGGGCTGGAACGGGGTTCACTCAGCCTCGGGAGGTCACCTGAGTAGAGATTGGTGGGATTCCCACCTCAGCCATCCTGGAAGTGGTTTTCCGTTGGTTCCCAATTCTCCTCCAGGCAAATGCCGGGATGGTACCTAACTTAAGGCCATGGCCGCTTCCTTCCCTCTTCCTTGTCTATCCCTTCCAATCGTCCCATCCTCCCGCAAGGCCCCTGTTCAACACAGCAGGTGAGGCCGCCTGGGCGAGGTACTGGTCATCCTCCCCAGTTGTATCCCCGACCGAATGTCTCGCGCTCCAGGACACTGCCCTTGAGGCAGTAGAGGTAGGATCCCTCACTGAGTCCGGGGGAAAACCAACCCTGGAGGGTAAAAAGATTAAGAAAAAAAGAAATAATAATAATAACAGGTGTAATGTAGGAGTACTGAGGGTTTTCGCCCATACTGTGCAAAGTGGTCAGAAACAACGTGAACCGGGCTATACGAACGTTAGAGTGTTGGTCCTGGAGATACATAATTCCATATCTCGGGCCGTTGCCATTTTATCAGCTGCTGAAGTTAGCCAATTAGATCGCTTCGAGGGCGAATTCAAATAGGCTTTGCGAGGCGGTGTTGCTAAATCTACACATGGCTTAAGACCGGCTTGAGAGCACCAATCGAAGAAAAAATTCGCAACGGGTGGGATTTGAACAGGGACCTCTACGTTTACAGCATCGCGCCACGCTACGGTGACACCGACTGAACCACGCAGTGTGTGTTTGATGTTGATTTCTCAGCATCGGTAGCTGCTAGGCGATCGGTCCTTTACGGAAATCTGCCATGCGTACATTTGACTTGGACTAACATTGCAACGCATGCTTAGTCACTGGCGACATCGCCATGGAACGGTTCCATTATGCAGAGTTTGCTGATATGCATTTAGCTGATGGGGCTTCTCAGCAAAAATGAGCAGAAGCACGGAGGATTTACAGTGAAAGATTTCCTTACCGTGTCATTCCGTGCAGCAACACATTTTGATCCATTCCATGTCGATGTCGACACTGACTAAGCTGGCGTTGCAATGTGAGTTAAGTCCGCTGTACGCATATCTTCTTCTTCTTTATCTGTTTATCTTCCAGGGTTGGCTTTTCCCTCGGACTCAGCGAAGGATCCCACCTCTACCGCCTCAAGGGCAGTGTCCTAGAGCTTCAGACTCTGGGTTGGGGATACAACTGGGGAGGATGACCAGTACCTCACCCAGGCTGCCTCACCTGTTATGCTGAACATGAGCCTTATGGGGGGATGGGAAGATTGGAAGGGATAGGCAAGGAAGAGGGAAGGCCTTAAGATAGGTACCATCCCGGCATTTGCCTGGAGGAGAAGTGGGAAACCACGGAAAACCACTTCCAGAATGGTTGAGGTGGGAATCCCACCAATCTCTACTCAGGTGACCTTCAGAGGCTGAGTGAACCCCGTTCCAGCCCTCGTACTACTTTTCAAAATTTCGTGGCAGAGCCGTGAATCGAGCCCGGGCTTATCACACTAAGCACTACACCACAGAGGCAGACGTACGCATATCAGGTTTCTGTAAATGACCGATGGCCTAGCAGTTACCGATGCCAAGAAATCAGCATCAAACACAAATACACTACGGGCTTGGGACAGTTTCATCGTAGCAGACTTGCTATGGCGCAATCCTATCACATTGGAGGCCCGTGTTCAAATCTCCCCACTAGCGAATTTTTTCTTCGATTGGTGTTCTCAAACCCGTCTTAAGCCACGTGCAGATTTAGCAATACTGCGTCGCAAAGCTCATTTGAATTCACCCGCAAAGCGATCTGTTAGGCCAACTTCAGCACCTGATAAACTGACAACGGCACGAGATTTGATTTTTTTTTTTTTCAAATTATTTCATCACTATAACCAGCACTCTAACCCTCACATATCCGATTCACGTTATTTTCGATCACCCTGTACAAGTTGTAGGTTCCCAAGTCAGTCCTTACCATGCAGCGCACTTGGCCATTTCATTCAGCTCCAATGTGGAACATGAAAGCACTGCAGGCACTCCCTTTCTTGAACGAGGTTGCATTTAATGAAAACCTAAGGGAACGTATTAAATGGCCAACGAATACTACGTTCTGATAGCTTGCATGCCCCGGGGATATAAATCCAACGGGACGTCAGAAGTGCTCCGAGAGGAAGCGACCGAGACACGCGTGAAATTCTTCTTCTCTTGAGCTATTAAATGCGGCTCCACGTAGGAATGAAGAACGTCCTCGCCCTCAGATTGCTAACGTCCTCACGTTGTTAGCAAGCCCGCGGTAATATATCTCACAGCCATTCTCAGGACTCTACGGTAAGGAGAGCTTTCCACTAATAATGGAAAGAAAATAATAATAACAAACATTACCTGAACATTTTATTGGATTAATCACCCGCTACATACATCTCTCCCAAAATTAACGATGGAAGAAATATGAAGGACATAAAATGTAGATTAGCTCAAGCAAGGAAGGCCTTTCTTAAGAAAAATTTACTCGTTTCAGACACTGATGGATTAAAACACACTTTCTACCACACAACCTCCAAGTTGGGAAATATTTTTCATGAATATAATTAATGTAACAGCAATTACAAAATATTAGTTCCATAATATCAATAGACACTTTTACAATTGGCTTTACGTCGCACCGACACTGATAGGTCTCATGGCCACGATGGAACATGAAAGGGCTAGGAGTGGAAAGGAGGCGGCCGTGGCGTTAATTAAGGTCCAGTCCTAGCATTTACCTGGTGTAAAAATGAGAAACCACACAAAAACCATATTCAGGGCTGCCGACAGTAGAGTTGGAACCCACTATCTCCCGAATGCAAACTCACGGCTGTGCGCCCCTAACAGCACGACCAATTCACTCTCACAATAGATACTCGGATACGATGAAAATGTGTATTTTCTTAATCCTTAAATCAGTTTTTTATAAGTTTCCTTAACTTCCTCCTTCTCAGAGAGGATTACGAAATATTATAGAGAAATTATGTTTATCTTTGCAAACACGTTGATACAGTTCACACTTCATACACTGTTTCACACTTCAGAAACATGTATATGGATATATCCTTTTGGCCATTCATTTAAGGAAAAATTAGCATGTGGCACTGCTTCCAGTTAATGAAAATGTTACATATTATAGTTTAATGTCGCAGGTGAATATAAACATTTTAGAAGGTGAACTCTCCTCAAACAGGTAAAAACTTGAATTTAGTATTCCAGCTAATTTACTTACAGCATACTTACAATGACAAAAATCGCTTTTCATAAATGGTGATACTTATTCTCTCCACTGATAACATTTCCAGCTCTTAAAGTAGTGTTAAATGTATTTATTTTGTCCGCCTCTGTGGTATAGTGGTTAGTGTGATTAGCTGCCACCCCCGGAGGTCCGGGTTCGATTCCCGGCTCTGCCACGAAATTTGAAAAGTGGTACGAGGGCTGGAACGGGGTCCACTCAGCCTCGGGAGGTCAACTGTGTAAAGAAGGGTCCGATTCCCACCTCAGCCATCCTGGAAGGGGTTTTTCGTGGTTTTCCACTTCTCATCCAGGCAAATGGCAGGATGGTACCCAACTTAAGACCATTGCTACTTCCTTCCCACTTCCTTGTCTGTCCCTTCCAATCTTCCCATCCCCCTGGCAAGGCCCCTGTTCAGCATAGCAGGTGAGGCCGCCTGGGCGAGGTACTGGTCATCCTCCCGAGTTTTATCCCCGACCCAGAGTATGAAGCTCTAGGACACTGGCCTTGACGCGGTAGAGGTGGGATCCCTCACTGAGTCCGAGAGAAAACCCGACCCTGGAGGGAAAACAGATAAAGAAGAAGAAGAGGAAGTAATTATTTTAATTTTTAAATCACTCTGTATATAGAGCCAGTCCTATGGTGCATACTGTAGGTGCATAGGTGCCATTCCTACGTCTTAACCAGAGGCTCCGAATTCGATTTTCGGCCAGTCCAGCTACTTTTATCCGGGACCGACGGCTGTTTTTTTTTGCTACTTGCTTTACGTCGCACCGACACAGATAGGTCTTATGGCGACGATGGGATGGGAAAGGCCTAGGAGTTGGAAGGAAGCGGCCGTGGCCTTAATTATGGTACAGCCCCAGCATTTGCCTGGTGTGAAAATGGGAAACCACGGGAAACCATTTTCAGGGCTGCCGACAGTGGGGCTCGAACCCACGATCTCCCGGATGCAAGCTCACAGCCGCGCGCCTCTACGCGCACGGCCAACTCGCCCGGTACCGACGGCTGGAAGGGGGCTCATTCGGCTTCGTGATACCAAATAAGGCGCTGTCAATACAATGGTCAGTAGACTCCGTTAAGAAAACCAAGCAATATGGTTGAGGATGTAAACACACTGAACACGTGCTAACTAGTATCAATAATAATAATGTTATTTGTTTTACGTCCCACTAACTACTTTTTCGGTCTTCGGAGACGCCAAGGTGCCGGAATTTAGTCCCGCAGGAGTTCTTTTACGTGCCAGTAAATCTACCGACACGAGGTTGTCGTATTTGAGCACCTTCAAATACCACCGGACTGAGCCAGGATCGAATCTGCCAAGTTGGGGTTAGAAGGCCAGCGCCTTAACCGTCTGAGCCACTCAGCCCGGCCTAACTAGTATCTGTAGAACATATGGCCGGACAGCAGTCGTCTTGGAATGTCAAGGCCCTTATGCAGGGCCTCTCAGGGTGTATGCACTGTGCACGGTGCAAAAAGACGACTTCGCTTGGTTGACCAGAGTGCAAGACCCCCACTTCTCGATTTGGAGCAATAGCGCTGTCTCGCTCTTTCCTCACGCCTGTCTCGCTCGCTCCCCCTGTCTCCCTCTACCACACTTGCTCCGTAGCGCTCCAAATCCGAGCTGAGTTGAGCCGAGTAGAGCCGAGCTTAGCCGAGTAGCCCAGAGACGAAGCGTTGGTCCGAGTCGAGCCGCGTGGTACCAATGCACTGTGCATGGAGCTCTTGCGCCTCGATCTGCACGCGTGAGATTTTGGGCTTTTGAGAGGCCCTGCCCTAATGGGTTGCTGTGCCCCTGTATTTAGGGCTTCATCTTCCGATTGTGCAAATAACGCAAAACAGCCTACTAACGAAGCGTTCCGGCATTCTGCGGAACATACACACACACTGAACTTTATAAAAACTCCAATACCGCAAGTGAGTGAGTATGAGCCTTCGACTTTCGCAGAAATGTTATATAAATTATATGAAATGAACATGACGTCCCCATCGGTCCAGTGACAGTCACTCAATGTCTGTCACGCGGTGGAATGTCACATAATGCAGAGTTGTAAGCAACCATTAAATACGTACCGCCGGGCAGAGTGGCTCAGAAAATACAGCTGGCTTTCTGCGCTTAAATATGGAGGTTCGATACTGGTTCAGTGCGGTGGTATTTGAAGATATTCAAATACGGCAGCCTCGTGTAGGTAGCTTTAAATCTGGACATGTGGCGCTCGTTGATGCAACGTGAGAGGTGGCATGGGGTAATTTCTCACCATTATGACTGAACTTGCTCAAATAATATTACTAATTTTTTGCTAGTGGCTTTACGTCGCACTGACACAGACAGATCTTATGCCGACGATGGGATAGGAAAGGCCTACGATTTGGAAGGAAGCAGCCGTGGCCTTAATTAAGGTACAGCCCCAGCATTTTCCTGGTGTGAAAATGGAAAATCGCGGAAAACCATCTTCAGGGCTGCCGGCAGTGGGATTCGAACCCACTATCTCCCGGATGCAAGCTCACAGCTGCGCGCCCCTAACTGCACGACACTATTTTTAATATATCATTCATTGATGTATTAGGTTTAATAACTCAATAGCATGATATTTTATCGAGAATAATTGTATATATCCAATGCTAATTAGCTTCACAGCATATGGATAGTATAAAAGTAAAAACCTGTCATGCAGTTTGGTGGATTCAGTTGACAGGCTTAGATTCTGCCAACTACGTGTCGGTAACGTTATTTCTGCACTTTATCCCTGGGCGGTGGGGAGGAATCTTTCCAAAATAATTACGTTACTGGAAATAATTATTCTCTTCATGACGCAACATTTCGTGATAAGTAAATTCGTTTGCGAGTACAACTTCCTCTGATTCCTTCATTTTCCATGTTCGTACAGTTTACAATGAGTTGCAACATATTATCATTCGTGAAAGAAAATGCTCCAAGTTTCTTCAGGCGATGATGCACTTCTTGCTGCATGTTACACTTTCGGTAAATGAGTGACAATGTTGTGGGTTTGAGTACGTGAGCTTTTAGTATGATAAACTTCTGTAACACCACCCTTTCCCGTTATGGTCCAAAACCTTTGAGAAAGAGCTAGATCATCAGCACTAATATTAGCGCTCTGTCCTGCATCACTGTTAGAATCTACTACTTCTAATTCATCCTCACTCGTACAAACACTTCCTCTTCCACAGACTGTAAAAGAGATAACACCCTTGCCTCCTACTCTTCATAACTCATTAAGGGATTGACTGAATTAATTCCTAAAATGATTATATAACTCGCTGCTGCTGGTGTAAGTCCGACGAACGGGACTGGAGGCGCGGAATTCAACGAGACATTTTGTTGCACCGCGTGACAATAACCTCTCTTTCTAAAAATGAACACCCTTCACTACAATTCCACTGGCCTCAAACAGAAGGTAAGGAGTATGTGGAGAGTTTTGTGGCAGCCAAGGTCACTAAGTTAAAAAATAAGCGTTATCGAACCAAATAAACTTGCGGCATGTCAAAAAGGACCCCGCGCATACAATAATGACTGAGAGACAAAATTCCTAGACTTCAAAGTCTCCGAAAATCGTAAATGTAGTGAGTGAAACAATATGACCAAATTGGATGTGCATTCCTGGTATATGAAAACGATCTTGAAATATTTTCAGAACAACATAAGCTTTCTTCAGATTGTTCAGTTTTTCAAGCTGAACTTTGGGCCATAAAGTCAGCACTGCACTGGTGCATAGATAATGGCAAAAATGCAAAGGTATACAGTGACTCGCAAGCATCACTAAACGCAATAAATGGCGAGTATAACTTAAATCCAATAGCTGCTGATATAAGATTATGCAGAATGGCCCCCACGTTGGTCTATGCTGGGTTAAAGGACACACGGGTACAACTGGAAATGAGAATGCAGACCTGTTAGCAAAAAAGCTGCAAAATCTGCGATGGAAGTATCATATGATAAAGCTCCGATATGTTACCTGGAAAGGAAGCTTAGAAATCGCACATCTATTCAGTGGAATAACATTTGGACCACAAGCATAAAAGGATCCGTAACGAGATAACTGTTCTTTCCTGAGATCCAGCATCGATTCCAGTGCAAAAGTGCTCATGCCTAATTTTGTGCTTACACAATTTCTATCTGGCCATGGCAAATTGAAATCATATTTCGAGCGATTTAACATCAGTGCCTCAGATGATTATCCTCTCAAACAGTGCAGCATTTAATTTTTTATTATCCTGCTTTCGAAAGATCATAAATTACCCTAGTATGTCACCTGAACTTTTGTGACACTGAATTGAATAAACCTCTATTTCATGTATTAAAAAAACATTGTTATATTTTTTTTTCAACTTTCATCCACAGCATCTTTAATAAGATTTCATCATAATGTACAATCTGTTGCAAATTGTTGTTAAACTATAGCCCTAATATGCTTTTGCACAATAGGGTTCCCTTCTATTTTCTTTGTAAATTCAATAATAATAATAATAATAATAATAATAATATGATTCGAATTTCAAATTTCACTTTTCTATTGCGTTTCAAACTGATAAATTAAAAAATACAAAGGAAATCGTAAATTTTACTTCCATTTCTCCCAAACATGAGTAGCTTTGGAGTTTTTGACGCCCTTGAAGTTGTCCTGTTAGAAATCCGAAGTTAGTTAAGAAAGACAATTTACCAAGAAAACCTTTTGGTGCAGGAAACCTCTACACATCCCGACGTACTTTCACTAAACTCTGAAGACCGCAGACTTTTAATATGCCAGCTATCACCTTGATATTAATGAACTATTGCTATATTCACGCAATCATGGTACGTGGTCTAGGAGTAATCTATTACGTCAGCTTTTTACAAACAAATAATATATTTTCAGGTCTATATTTTGAAATAAGACGTAGTCATGTGACAGTTCCCTCTGAGAGCGTTTATACAAAATCTCATGAAGTTTTACTCGTGATTTAGACGAGATGCCTTTTCGGAAGAGAGACAGAGATAATTTAATTTGTATACACAAATACTACATGTATTGGCTAATGCTTTTTATAGACCACGTCACGATAGCTCTAAGCAACGTCTCTGAGAAAGATAGATAGATAGATAGATAGATAGATAGATAGGTCTAGATAAAAGTATAACGGTCATCATCATCATCATCATCATCTGTTTACCCTCCAGGTTCGGTTTTTCCCTCGGACTTTAGCGAGGGATCCCACCTCTACCGCCTCAAGGGCAGTGTCCTGGAGCTTCAGACTCTTGGTCGGGGGATACAACTGGGGAGTATGACCAGTACCTCGCCCAGGCGGCCTCACCTGCTATGCTGAACAGGGGCCTTGTGGAGGGATGGGAATATTGGAAAGGATAGGCAAGGAAGAGGGAAGGAAGCGGCCGTGGCCTTAAGTTAGGTACCATCCCGGCATTCGCCTGGAGGAGAAGTGGGAAACCACGGAAAACCACTTCCAGGATGGCTGAGGTGGGAATCGAACCGACCTCTACTCAGTTGACCTTCCGAGGCTGAGTGGACCCCGTTCCAGCCCTCGTACGACTTTTCAAATTTCGTGGCAGAGCCGGGAATCGAACCCGGGCCTCCGGGGGTGGCAGCTAATCACGCTAACCACTACACCACAGAGGCGGACTAAAAGTCTTTTTAAGAGCCATGTTTATTTCTTAAAGTATTTTTCTAAAATAATATGTACAATTATTGGATTATCTCCTTGTTCAATTGAAAATAGTACCTAAAATCAACAAAACACTGTCTCAGGGGTAAAAATAATTGATATAATAGCACTTCTACTGCTGACGCTTGCTCGGGGTTAGATGTATACAAAAACCCACTATTTGATGGAAGAGACGTATGTGCGAGTGTCGTTCATTTGTTATTGCTATAAAGCCGCATGGAAGCCCTCTATGAGGTGAAGACAAAACCATTATTAGTGCTTACAGCAGTTGGGAAATAATTATTGTATTAATGATTAATGAATCGTTTTTGTTTATTCTGTGAAACTACAAAAATATAGTTTCTTAGGTTTCATGTTCTGTTTTTGAAAGAAGAGTAGCAACCAATTTTTATTCGAGTTTGTAATTTCTACTCTACATCTTCTTCTTCTTCTTCTTCTTCTTTGTAATCTGTTTATCCTCCAGGGTCGGTTCCTCCCTCGGACTAAGCGAGGGATCCCACCTCTACCGCCTCAAGGGCAGTGTCCTGGAGTTTCAGACTTTGGGTCGGGGGATACAACTGGGGAGAATGACCAGTACCTCGCCCAGGCGGCCTCACCTGCTATGCTGAACAGGGGCCTTGTGGAGGGATGGGGCGATTGGATGGGACAGGCAAGGGAGAGGGAAGGAAGCGGCCGTGGCCTTAAGTTAGGTACCATCTCGGCATTTGCTTGGAGGAGAAGTGGGAAACCACGGAAAACCATTTCCACGATGGCTGAGGTGGGAATCGAACCGACCTCTACTTAGTTGACCGCCCGAGGCTGAGTGGACCCCATTCTAGCCCTCGTACCACTTTTCAACTTTCGTGGCAGAGCCGGGAATCGAACCCGGACCTCCGGGGGTGGCAGCTAAACACGCTAACCACTACACCACAGAGGCGGACTACTCTACATCTACCAAAGCTAAAGTTGAAATATGCATATGGAACAATAAAAAAATCTTCCTCTGTCACAAATACTAAATAATTTTATACAAATTTCTACCGCCTTAGATGTATGAAATACATATTCATTATAGACTATTAGACCTTTCATCTGTCAATCTGCAAGTCTTTCTGAATAAACTAAGGCCTCTACCATGTTTCATTTGGACTTACACGGTGTCTTTTTCTCTTACTTTCAACCACCGGGCTGAGAAGCTCAGACGGTTGAGGCGCTGGCCCTTTGAATCCAACTTGGTAGGTTCGCTCCTGGCTCAGTCCGATGGTATTTTAAGGTTCTCTAATAGTCAGCCTCGTGTCGGTATATTTACTGGCATGTTAAAGAACTCCTGCGGGGCTAAATTCCGACACCTCGGCGTCTCCGTAAACCGTGAAAGTAGTTAGTGGGAAGAAAAGGTAAGGACATTATTATTATTATTATTATTATTATTATTATTATTATTATTATTATTATTATTATTATTATTATTATTATTATTATTATTATTATTATTATTATTATTATTATTATTATTATTATTATTATTATTATTATTATTATTTATTGCGCCCTTCCCGCGTTCAGGTACGACACAAGTAAAATTTTCACGGTAGCTGATGATCTCTCAGGGTAATCATTCGCAAAATGGTTAAGATTAACGTGAGTTCGAAGAGAAGACACGGATCGCACGCGACAAATACAGATTAACGACTCCATCCTATCGCATTTCTATATACCAATCATTCAATCATCGCATGTCTCAAAGTATATCGCATAAAATAACACCTTGAAAACTAAGTCAATATTTCTAACAACTACAAACCACAACTCACGTATCGGTACAACTGGTGAACGTATTTGAATGAAATATTCGTATTTCACGCCGCTATTATACACTACAGTGACGTATCACAAGTATTACGCTTTATTTTCTTGTTTACAGTATGTAATATCTCTGTAATTTCAATTCTAACGGTAATTATTCTCCTCTTCGTCGCAGTAGAACTGATATACTTCTGGTCTCTGTCCGTTCAATTTTGTAAGTGACGATAATAATATAGGCTAATAATATATACTATTTTACTTGTTTTTCGAAACAATTCAATTGATACTGCTCTGTTCTCTCCTTACAGCCTTTTAAAATTGTATGTTCCAACTTGGTCATGGCCTCCTATAAATTACTTACATCTTAAGATTCTTTTCCATACAATTCCATCCTGTGTGGTCCATACCTCTACTTGACGCTATTTTCGAATACGTCAGGAAATGCAATGGGCACATGATTATTGTTATTATTAATATTACTTTCAAACCGTTACAGACGGAGTCCCAAGATCGTGGACTTGGCCTCCCACTGTTTCTGCTACTCTGCATCATTCTCCTAGGTAACTTATCATGCTACATTCGTCTCACTTAACCCCACCACCGAAGCCAAATCATACGTACAAATGCATACATCAAGTTCATTTCTACTTTAGCTTTTATCTCCTCTTAATGAATGCTCTCTTGTAATTGTTCACAGCTGTTTGTACCAAGAAACATTCTCACTACTTTCATGACTGAAAATTCATTTAGCCGGACTGAGTCGCTCAGACGGTTGAGGCCTTGGCCTTCTGAACCCAACGTGGCAGGTTCGATCCTGGCTTAGCCCAGTGGTATTTGAATGAGCTCAAATACGTCAGTGTCATGTCGGTAGATTTACTGGCAGGTAAAAGAACTCCCGCGGGACTAAATTCCGGTACCTCGGCGTATCAGAAAACCGTAAAAGTAGTTAGTGGGACGTAAAGAAAATAACATTATTAAAATGCCATCTTATTAATAAAACATTAGTTTACCCCTACAGCAATGTCCGCCTAAGAATTCACTTCTTTCGAATACAATACCAACAATCGCATCTACGAGCTCACTGCATTATCTATAGTACATCCTACCAAGTACACTGTAGACAATATTGGACGCTTCCGTATTCTCCAGTACTAAACTGAGAGACAGGTTGGCAGTGGCGCACCTGGTGGCCCGACCTTAACATCAGGCGGGAAGATTGAAACTACAAAATTCACATGCTAAAATTGATAGAAATTATGAAACTCAATGATTTCGTTTTGTCCAAATCTTGGCGGAAGACCCCAGATTCGATTCTCGGCCGGATCGGGGATTTTCATCGCATCTAATTAATTCCTATGGCTCGGAGACTCGGTATTTGTGTTTGTTCCAACACTTTTCTCTTCGTATACAGACAACACACTACACTTCTAACCAACACAGGAGCATGCAATAGTGATTACTAGACCTGGGAGATTTTGATGCTAAAATGTTATTTTAGCTGTCTAAAATAGACACTCAAATACGTTATAAAATATTTTAGGCAGCTCAATTTTACATTTTTAATAGGCATCAATTAATGCTTGTTTTGTTAAATTGATAGTTACTTCCTAGTTGGAAATATAAAACAAGTTTCACTCACCTCTTTGCTGCAGATGTCACAGAATACAATTTTAGCATCCGATGTGAAATGGGGAAATTCCAGTAACCACTTTTTAATTAAATACGACTGTGAACCTGGCACCTTCGGCATAATTCACACACTGAACAAACGGGAGTACCGAAATGTTCTGACAGAATGATATGGACTTTTTTTTCCATCTGGTCAATGGATACTGCCTCCCGCCTTGTGACACACTATGGGAGTGTTCGCTGCGGGAGGTTTTTAAGACTTTGCGGAGAGTGTGGATTTTTGTTTGTTTAAGATACTGAAAACCATTCAGCAAATATGTTATTTTCTCTGAATACATTAAAAGCATTTTTAGCAGATTCAGGGATTAAATACGAATTATAGGAATATAGACAAATGTAGGTTCTGACGTCAACTGAGGCATTTTTAGACACTATAGGACCACGGTTTCTAACCTTATATTTATACTAGCTGATGTACCCATGCTTCGCCACGGAGTTCTACACTGTATACAGAATTCTAGGATAAGCAGTGTACACGTTGTAAGATTGTATTAAATTGCATAGCTCTCAACGTTACCCAAGAAACGCGACGGGGAAGTCATAATACGTCTCTTCTCATGTGAACATTGGGTTGTGGAATTTTCAATGTAATTGTTACCGTGATTTGGTGGATCAGCAGAGGTGAAAGAAGGTGCCGGGGTGAATGGGTCTAACTACTTTGTCAAGAAAGAATTTAAACTGAAATGGAAGGTTATATTTTCAAAAAAGCAACAATTTCTCACTTAGTGAGATAACAATAACATAGTAATTTAAAAAAAGATTTAGAAAAAAATCCAAGATTTCGAATCTTTAACACACTTCGGCTACAAGCCCTTAGTTTTACAATTTTGAGCTTCCAGATCAAACATTACAGATGAGCGTAATTTTACATAGGGCAGAAATTTCCAAATACCTGGAGCGCTTGCTCCTTAATTTATCATGTCTAGCCTCCTAGAGGCACTTTTACAATACTTGAAAAGAGCATACACGCTCTCAGTTTTTCAAGCCTCTTCAAGGCAATAGTAGACTTTACAATTACTTGCCATTAAGGCACAACTTACAACAATGACACGGGGGTATCTTGTACCCACTTTACTGGGCCTTAGCAGAAAAAGAACAGGTTAAGTAAATGGCCCGAAATACAAAAAATGAATGGAGGCGTGCACTTGCACTCCTAAATACTCATTTTAAAACCTAAAAGACACTAGGCCGATGAAACAGGGGCTATTCCCAAACTATGGAAGTGACCCGTATAAGAAAGAAATGTAACACATTAAGGAAGAGAACCAGTTACCAAAACGTAGTCACCTCAAAACAAAATGAAGGGGAGCTCGAGGGGGGTAAATCACTCTCTATCCCCGAATTACACTTACAGATTTTATGAATTTTTTTCATCAAACAGCAGAAAATTACATGTTGGAAAGATAGGTTACATTGTAAAGGTTTCGGACCTTTCCCGCGGGTTAAACTGCTGAGCTAGCAAGAAATAAAGATATTAAACGGCCATTACCTTACTGAAGACCAGCTGCCTGATGAAAGAGGCACCTCCCGCCTCCTACTACACGTCCCCACACTAGGTTAGATGTTGATCAAGTGGCCGAGAGACGCGAAAATCAACAGTTTATAAACCCTCGGGGAAATTTTGAGACCTTTCATGAATAATTAAGCCACACCCTCTCTCTTTTATTGGGTCGCTTAAAGTTACACATCAAATCGAAGAAGAAACCTGTGATTGGTAAGAAATTAATTACAGAAATTCTTGATTGATTAAAATCAAAACAGGCGGAAAGAAAGATAAATATTGCCAACCCACAACTTAATGAACGAAATTTAGTAAAGAACAAAGTTATGAATACAAAATTTCTTCGAATAGAGTTCCTTCACTTCTCACCAGGGTACATGATCATAGATTTTTAGTAGAGACATCTATGAGAGAGTGTCCACACTTCTTGAGGAACAGAAAACAAAATAAGTTGAAATTCACACAGTACTGGCAACTTCATAGTCACAAAATTAAGGTAGTAACATCTTCTGAGAAAATTTATAATTTGGTCCAGTTTTAAGTTCCGAGTTTCTCCTGTAGAGAAGGTTTTATTGGTGCAAGATTTAAGAGTGCGGCGTACGGGTTTACCTCCCGGTACAGTAATGATAGGTCATGCTGCAATAAAAAGCAATGCTATCGTATGAAATACTCGATCAAATGAAAAAATACACACTTTCTCGTTTTTAACGAACAGTAATATGCTACCGATCTAACAGTCCAAAGTTCCAGAACGGGAAAGGCCAGACCACAGACAGACGTTAAGTGTGCAGATTGCTCATTCCAATCGGTGCCTCAGAATAGGGATCGAATAGCTGGAATACTATAATGGACCAGTGTGTTACGTATCAGCAGTATCAGAAAATGTATGAACCAGAGGAATGGCATGCTAAAGAACAAAATTAACTAACACCCCAGCTATTTCCCGCCAATAATCAGGTAGGCTGTTATACTTTGTACGCATGAATAATCCCATCTATCGGAGATGAGTGGCAGTAGAAGAGACAAAGAACATTAAAATAAAAAACGGTCAACATAAAGTTTTTGTTGATCTATGTTATGAGCTTTCGATATTATAGGCCTTCACATTTAGTTTTCTTCCGACTCTGAAATACCACTCTTATAGTCGGTATCGTTAAACTGAATAAAACATAAATGATTGGAAATCATATTCTCTATTGCTTTTGTTATGTAGTACTTTTCGATAGGACCAATAACATAGGTATTCAAAAATTAGATTTTAGGTGCCTACCCCTAAACTACAATTTCATCCAGGGTGAATGAAATCATTTATAGCCTAGACTGTAGTTTCTTATTCCCCGACTTACGTACCGATTTTCATTAAATTCTGTTTAACCCTTGTCACGTGGCTCTGCGTTAACATGGACTTAGCAACAAAATACAAATTCATTAATATATCCGTTATCATAGCCGGTACGGTAAAAATGTATAAGACGTAAATGATCGGAAATTTAATTCTGTATGACTTTAGTTGTGTAGTATTTATCGATATTACCACTAATAACAAAAATATTTGAGAATTACATTTTTGGCCTTCCCCTAAACTACCATTTCACTCAGCGTGAATAAAATGATTTATAACCTAGATTGTAGTGACTCATTCTCCGATTGTACATACCGATTTTCATGAAATTGTCTTTGGCCGTTTTCTCGTAATGCGCGTATATACATACTTACAGACAGACAGACAGACAGACAGACAGACAGACAGAGAGACAGACAGACAGAGATGACGAAAAATTAAAAATTGCATACCCTTGTTACTGTGGAGCATGTATATACAAAACTCTTATATATATATATATATATATATATATATATATATATATATATAGAGAGAGAGAGAGAGAGAGAGAGAGAGAGAGAGAGAGATTAAACGTGTAAATACAATTTCATTATAAGTTATCTCTTCAGGAACAAACTTGGTCTTTCCTTAAAATCCGAAGTCTAGTGATTACATCCCTCCATATAGTGTTGGCGTCAGAAAAAGCATCCGGCCGTAAAATAGGGCCAAATCCACATATGCGACACAGCACGCTCCCGCGACCCCACAGGTGTGGGAAAAGCGGTCAAAGAAGAAGAATTTTTGTTTTACGTTTTTATTTTAAACGTCTCCATCAAGTAATAATATATTAACTTATATTTCCTAATATTCACAAACACAGGACAATAATAATAATAATAATAATAATAATAATAATAATAATAATAATAATAATAATAATAATAATAAATCAGTAGATAACAAAAAATCAAGGACAACAACTTAACGTTCACCAGGTAGATAATGGCACTACTACTGTGCAGTAACAATGGATAACGGATAAACACATGAATACATTAAGAAGACAGAGCATTGTTTCACAGATAATACATTCACTATTTTTAAGAGAGACCCCACTGTTTTGTCTCGAGGAAAGCGGAAGAAATATTTCGATAGCTGAATAAGTTCAAGGTTATTGTAGCCAAAAACAGCACGAACCTTACCAAACATGGTTCAATGCTTATATGATTGTACTCCAAAACCGTTTGTCACCGGATAAATTACATTTTCACGAAAATCTTATTTTTAACGCAAATGCAAGAACAAAATTACACACTACATCAGCTGATCGATATTACTACTACACTCAGATTCAAGGCCGTCCCGCTAGGTGCCCTGCCAATCAATATCTTGCGATATCTCGCAAATGGCACATATTCTGTATAGCGTATTTGATCCTACTTCGATTTCACTCACTATACTACTGTCATGTGAGGATACACACCGTCAGTACTTGAATATTAGGCCACCTGTTCCAGTTTCGTGTTCCATACCTGACGTTCAATCCTCTCAGATTTTCTCCCAAGTGACAGGAATTTAATCACGGAAATGTTAATTTAAATGTAATTAATTAATTCATTCATTCATTAAGAAGCGTAAGTGTCCGACTCGTTGGCTGAATGGTAGCGTACTGGCCTTCGGGTCAGAGGGTCTCGGGTTCGATTCCCGGCCGGGTCGGGGATTTTAATCGCTTCTGATTAATTCTTCTGGCTCGGGGACTGGGTGTATATGTCCTTCCCAACACTCTCCTCATCATATTCAGACAACACACTACACTATCAACTACCACAGAAACACGCAATAGTGCTTACATCCCTCCATAGAGGGTTGGCGTCAGGAAGGGCATCCGGCCGTAAAACAGGGCCAAATCCACATGTGCGACGCAGTTCGCACCCGCGACCCCACAGGTGTGGGAAAAAGCGGCAGGAAAAGAAGAATTCATTAAGAAGCGTAAGTCGATTATCACATTAAAGGATATTTACTATTCGGGTGGTTTAAGGTTCATTACAGAAATAAAGTCATGAAGCACATTTCCATACTTGTAACTGTGGAATTTGTACATGTATTGTCAGCGACCAGCCATTGTACTCCGGATTTTAAGCGTAAGCTCCTGTTTATTTCCAGCTCGCCTCACCACGAGAGCTTGTATTATTTTGTTATGCGACTTTCATAGCATAAATTTGTAGATCTAAATCCAATAATACATTTCACAATTGTATGAAAACTATCGTGCTGTGAATGCTCCATCGATGTATGACTTCGTTAGTTGGTGTTTAGCAGCAGGACTAAAATGCAATCAGGTACAGATTACGTGCACGTAATACCATATGCCGACCAGACACAATAAATTATTAAGGATTTTGCAATTCTTCAACAAAAGATATGTGAAAGGCCTAGTTTCCCTAAAGTAACATCGGAAGACCGGGAATGAGCGCTTTTTATACAGGTACGGGGATTGTAAGTAGGTGGCGGTGGTGGTGAATTTTTCGATTTGCTATACGTCGCACCAACACAGATAAGTCTTTTGGCGATGATGGGATAGGAAAGGGCTAAAAGTGGGAAGGAAGCGGCCATGGCCTTATTTAAGGTACAGCCCCAGCATCCGCATGGTGTGAAAATAGGAAACCACGGAAAACCATCTTCAGGGCTGCCGACAGTGGAGTTCGAACCCACTATCACCTGAATGCAAGATCACAGCTGCTCGAACAAACCGCACGGCCAACTCGCTTGGTGATTTTATTTTTAATTTTGGTATTTTCATATAGGGAACTTGTGCCATCGTGATCGATACTATTATGGACACGTTACGAGTGAAGTCTGAGTATCGATTACGCCACGTGATTTTGGTCTCTTCAACTGCTGTTAGTTTTAAGAGAAGTCCCAGTGTCAAATTTTCTTTCGACGAATTGAAAAGACGTAAGCCTTTTAGTGTCGGGTGTGTCCGAGGGCATGTTCGGCTCGCCAGGTGCAGGTCTTTCGATTTTACTCCCGTAGGCGACCTGCGCGTCGTGATGAGGATGAAATGACGATAAAGACGACACATTCACCCAGCCCCTCGTGCCAGAGAAATTAACCAATGATGGTTAAAATTTCCGACCCTGCCAGGAATCGAACCCGGGACCCCTGTGACCAAAGGCTAGCACGCTAACCATTTAGCCATGGGGCCGGACTCTTTTCGATGAAAAGGGGTTTCACAAATTTAAACCGACTGCTCCGGCTACACAACAAGTCTTAGGAAAAGTCCGGTCGACAAGTGTATTATAATTTTAAATTCACACATGCACTGGCTACCATTTCAGCCGCGATGACCTTTGTGAGAAAGGGACGAAGTCAATGAGCTATGACTTACGTCGGATTTCACAGAGAATACAGACCTTCTTCTCTTTATATTAGACCAAGGATCGGATTTCTAAGCTGCTTGCTGCAAGTAGATACCTCAAATAGAACCATTCTGAGGAATATGCAATTCTGATAAATACCCTAAAATTATACCGAGATGAAGAATGTTCCATTCTACTAGATACTTCAAACGGAACCGACCTGAAGAATATTCTGTTCTACTAGATACCTCAAATACAGTCGAGCAGCAAACTGTTCCATTCTGCTAAATATTTTAAAATGTCAGTTTGAGTCAATAGTTCTATTGTAAATGATCTTAAAATCTCGGGTTCACTCGATTTCGAGATGTCCTGGTTACCAAACATGTCATAGTGGTATTTTCCTCTCCCACATACAACGTCCGTTTCACTTTTAGAAACAGTAAAATAAGATGTGATGCTCTGTCCTTCCACGTAATGACTGACTCTTTGTTTTCTAAACACAATGAGATACAATCCTCTTCATTCTTTTCGCTATAAACAGGGACGCACCATCCTCTCCCACATAATAAGCTAGACTTATGGAACACTGAGCTCGATAGCTGCAGTCGCTTAAGTGCGGCCAGTATCCAGTATTCGGGTTCGAACCCCACTGTCGGCAGCCCTGAAGATGATTTTCCGTGGTTTCCCATTTTCACACCAGGCAAATGCTGGGGATGTACCTTAATTAAGGCCACGGACGCTTCCTTCCAATTCCTAGGCCTTTCCTGCCCCATCGTCGCCATAAAACCTATGTGTGTTGGTGCGACGTAAAGCAAAAAAAAAAAAGAGGTGGAACATGAGATTTATTCCCGAAACCGTTGTGACTCTGTTCATACTTGAATTACTTTTTAAAATCGTAATTAAAACAATGCTTACAATTTAAAAGTAACGTTTTCATAAGGGAAATCATTCATAAGTGTCAGATTCGAGAAATAAATTAATAGCTCATTTAGCAAGTAACTGTTCATACATACTGTGAAGTCTCTATGTTTATAAAGCAGTGAAAAAAACTGTTTAAACGGTACCTGTCGATAGGTGTCAGGTGACCTCGATGAAAGGAACATGATGCATAGCTATTTTATCCCTCCGCGGGCTGTACGCACCGCAGTCCGCTCGACACAATGATATACAGACGGACAGCAGCGCGCCATCCCTGCTGGTAACACGAGACACTAAGCTAGAGCTAAAACACATATTTCAAATGCACTCTTTCTCCTCGATGGAGTCATCCTTGCTCTATGCTGCTTAACAAACCAGTAGATGAACACCAAGTGACAAATGAATCGATGTACCGTATCACTTCCAATGAATGTGGGCTAACTCTGCGTACGTTGCGCCATACCGGTAACTTCGGTCGGCAAAAGAAGAATTTTCCGCACAGCAACAGGAGTTGATTACAAAGTGCGCGAAGTTCCTCTAAAAATTGCAATACCTCAATAAAAATGGAAAGAATTAAATTTTACAATGGCGTAGTGTCCATACGGCCGTTAACAAGATACTTCGTTCTGGGGAAAAATACAAATAAATTTCAGTAGAGCTCTGAAATGTTTAAATGTCAAATTTGTTAGGTGTTTGGAACGCT
This sequence comes from Anabrus simplex, assembly GCF_040414725.1. NCBI lineage: Eukaryota > Metazoa > Arthropoda > Insecta > Orthoptera > Tettigoniidae > Anabrus > Anabrus simplex. Next base: position 978,219,531 of record NC_090265.1, read on the forward strand.
TGGCCCAAAATATGTTATAATGGAAGTAAAAAAGATACCACTTCATAGTCACTTTACATATTGTCTACTCTAAACTGCCGAATAGTACAGGATAAAATAATTCAGCTTGATTCAAAACCAAGTGACCAGTACAATGAGTAAAGCACAGTCAACCGACTGCTGTCCTCAGACACTGCTACTTATCTTCTGACATACATACATACATACATACATACATACATGCATACATACATACATACATACATACATACATACATACATACACTAGTGTCCAAAAGCATAATCACTGAACGAGACCATACCGCCTGATAGGAATGTCAGACGATTTGCTGACCAAACGGAAGCTAACTCACACACCGCATGTCACACAACTTGTCCGAGAAAAACAGTGTCAGAAAGGTTCTGATAGCTACGGTACATATTTTACAACAACTAACAAAGCTTGGCAATGTTTTCCACAACAAAGTATGCTGTTAATAGGGTGTATGGTAACCTCTAACGGCCACACATTGTCTATCAGATGATTCAAGAGCTCTTGTGGCAGTCGATCCCATTCCTCCGAAAGGGCAATGCGAAGGTCTTGGATGATCCCTGGTGGAAGCTAACGGGATGCAATTCGCCTCCCCAGTGCATCCCAGGCATGTTCTATAGGACTCAGATCCACAGACCTACCTGGCCAGTCCATGCGATGAATGTCTTCACCAGCCAGAAATTCATCCACCAGAGCAGCTTGGTGCGGTCGGGTATTATCGTCCATTAAGAGAAGTCTGGACCAACCGCACCTCTGAAGAGTCGAACATGTGGTCTCAGTACCTCATCCCTGTATCTCCGAGCGTTAACAGTTTTCCTCGGACCACCCATGAAAATGTGCAGGTCCATACGGCCATCGAACACTATGCTGCGCCACACCATGACGCCACCACCACCATACTGGTCCCGTTCCTCCATGTGCATGTGGTTGTATCGGCTAGCCGGTTCTCTCCAGATTAATGTGCGACGGAAATTGTTCTGCAAACTGAAGCGGGATTCATCTGTGAAGAGCACATGCCTCCATTCATTCATGGTCCAGTTTCGATGTTGACGGCTCCACAGTAAACGGGCCCGTCTTTGTACTGGAGTGAGCAGGACGCATACCGCTGGACTTCGGGCAAACAGCCCTGCTGTTCTGTGCCTCCGGCACACAGTTTGCCGGGAAACGGCAACTCCTTAGACGGCTGCAAGCTCCGCCGACAATTGTCTTGCAGGTGCACTCCGTCGGGCGGTTAAGGCCAGATATAGGTCCTGCTGTGTGGTTGTTACCCTTGGTCGACCTGGTACTGGCCTACGACTAACATCTCCTGTGTCTATAAATCGTCTCCAAAGCCTGGAAATGACACTATGTGGCACATTCAAGGATATGGCGACTTTGGTCTATGTCTGGCCTGCTTCCAGGCGGCCGAGTATTCTACCCTGCAAAACGGGGTCCAAACGGCGTCGCTGTGTCATTATGTTGTCACGTTCACCACGAGGCTACACTCCGCACACTATAACAGGGCAAACACGACTGAGGGAAAATGGGGCGCAGGCACTGGCTGTGTTTACCTTGCGGTTACGCCTCTAGTCAAAGCAGGGAACACTCCTTTCCTATACAGAGGGAACAATTAAGGTTGGTAGGTGCGTATGTCGTGCGATTTGTGGTCTATTTCCTGTTGCCCAGCTTACTCGTAACTTATGCTTAACTTTTGTACATACTGTACTTATACACACACACACACACACACACACACACACACACACACACACACCGTATTTAGCCAAATCTCATACGCCACCGTATTAAATGTGCATCCTAGTTTTAAAAGGCTTATAAAAATCTTTGCTTGCGATTGTAATATGACTTTTACACCAGAAAAAGGCTGTACCCTTATTAAGGCCACGGTACCTTCCTTTCAACTGCTAGCCCTTTCTTTTCCTATCGTCGCTATAAGACCTATCAGTGTGATGTAAAGGGAAATGTAAAAAAATCCTCACGTAGTACTGCTGGAAGTTATTCAGTTATGAGGAAACCTCCAAAACCAATGGCGGTTATACAATGAGGCATACAAGACAAGATGAGGAGTTAGGTAGTTTGCCATTGTTTTCCTCACTAAGCATGCAAGTGCTGTTTGCCCCATGAGTAGGCCTAGTACATTTCGAACCATCCAGAAGCATTGGTCATGCCCTGACGTCACCTATAGCTCACCAGCTACCATTTTGTCAGTACTGTATGTCCGCTCGATGTGTTGGTTGTTTCATTTGGAGGATTACCTCTGAATATCATACAATAATACCAAACATTTACTCTGTTTTATGGTTGAAAATCGGTCAATGTTGATAAACAGTTCACATGTGGATTGTCAACTTATCTGAGTAATAATAATGCTTTACGTTTAACGTTCTTTCAGCAACTACTTGAGAGTACGGAGAAATGCACAGGAGGGTATGGAGTGTTTGAATTTTGCCCTGACCCCTATCTCACTTCTTCGATAGTTCGATAATATTACCCGAATATGTTCGATTCTACAACTTTGAGGAGAGAAGACCAGCGCCACCATTTAAACTACACAGCATATCTGTTCTAAACAAAGGCTTTGAGACCTTTGTCAATTTGTCTTTAGTGAGATGACTTAAGAGCAGCTGAATATGGCACATGCAGCCGTGTGGTGGGGTGAAAGGTCATGACTTTTGTTAGGTTCACCAATTAAAAATCAGAAAACACCCCGCTGAAATCATATATTTTTACTATTTATTCAGAAGAAAAAACAAGCACTTCTATATGTCAGCCATTCACATTTTTTTCAACACCCACACACACTCTCTAACCCAGACATCTCCCTCTACTGCCAACCCCATCATATTAAATTTAATTTCAAATATGTTACAAACTCAACATCCTCCCACCTTGAGTTGTGGGAACAACTCAACACATCATTTATCCACATTACAATACAAAACTGAATTTACTATACACAATACAAAACAGCAAGATCACCTCTCCCCTTTCTTGTCTCTTTTGGAACTCAAAATAAAAAACACTTGAGATAAGTATCACATAGAATAAGTGAACACTTGTGAAAAAATATCATTCAATCCTCAAATCTTTGGGTTTAATCACCAGTCTCCCACTACTAGTTTTCAGTTTCATCACTCCCTCGTCATCAGTGAAAACACTGAGTGTGCTAAATCTCTCGTCCTTTACATCAACAAAACACTCTTTTTTTATGAACTTCATCACAATTTTCTCCGCTCTGGTCGTCTCCTCAACTGATAGTTCTGCGTATATCCTAGTTAATCTTTTCTGTCGACAATTGTGCAGAAATCTCAAGATCCACCCCATCATGCGAACTGTTTTCCGAAAACTCGAGAAATAGTCGAGGTGCCACTCTTGAGTATTTGACTTATTTTCTATTGCGGTCATAGTGTTGACTTTTCTTCTTTTTTCTTCGAACACTTCTTCATCGTTTCTTATACCTTCGTAGCAGGGCCATTGAGTAGGGGATTGTTTCAGCCATTTCGGACCCTCCCACCATCTCTGTTCCAGTAAATGCTTTGGATCACATCCTCTTGATGCCAGGTCAGCTGGATTCATGGTTCCAGGAACATGTCGCCACTGTTCAGTTCTGGATAATCTTCGGATTTCTTGAACTCTATTCCATACGAATGTTCCCCAAGGTTCGTCTAATTTTATCCAGGATAACACTGTCGATGAGTCACTCCAATAATGAACAATAATTTCCTTTGACCTTAATGATGGTAACACTGATGTGGCAAGTCTAACACCTATGGTAGCTGCTAATAATTCCAGAAGTGGTATGGTGATCTTTTTCTTGGGTGCCACTCGTGCCTTTGCTTGTAGATCCACGTTATCAATCCTCGGTACTCGCAAGAATATAACTGCTGCATATGCGGTTTGACTAGCATCGCAGAATATATGTATAGAGATATCTTCAACCGATTGCAGCCTTCCAATCAGACATCTGTGAATCTTAATCTCAGCCAGGAGAGGTAGTTCTGCCAACCATTTCAGAAACCTTTTCTTTGTCGATTCATTTACCTTAGTGTCCCAGTCCAGCTCAGAAGCCCAAAGTTCCTGCAGAATTAATTTAGGGCATAGAGATACAGGACATGAAAAACCAATAGGATCAAATACTCTATGAGCAGCTCTTAGTATTGTCCTCTTTGTTATTACATCAGGTATGATATCAATGACATGTGCCAGATTGCACTCCATAGTATCGTTTTCTTTATTCCAAACGAGTCCCAACACTTGTGATAGGTTTTCAGTTGTTTTGTCGTGAGAATACTCCCACCCTCGCAGGTTGAAAGATGCCTTCTCCATAATTATGTTTGCCTCTTTCATGAATGAATTGAGCTCAGCTTCATTGTTAACACTTGTAGTACAATTATCTACATAGAAACATTCTCTCAGTCTTTCTATTGTCGGAACCAAGTAGGGATTGTTATCAACTGCTTCTCTCTTCATCTCGTTCAAATGGAATTCTATTGTCGCCGACAGCAAGAAAGGAGAACATGCAAGACCGAAAACAACTCTATTATGACGAAACACTTTCATCTTTTCTGTACTTCCCTTATCCCACCAAAAAATCTTAGAAAGTCGCGGTCTCTAGGATGGACGCTTATTTGGAGAAATGCCTTTTCTATGTCTGCGATGACTCCAATATCATTTTCTCTGAACTTCAGTAATGAACTAGGAATCAACTCTATAAGGTTAAGTCCTTTTTCAATACAATCATTTAGAGAAGGAGCGTTCCTCTGTTTCGCAGAGGCGTCAAATACAGGTCTTATCTTGGTGGTGCTGTTCTCTTTCAAGACAGGTCGATGTGGTAAATAGTGTCCGCCATTCGCCAGCTCTTCTTCGGATACCATTGCAATAATTCCTTGCCCCATCCAATCTCGTAAGACACCATCGTATCCTCCATAATGTTGCTCAGTTTGTAGTTTCATTGTGACTGTCTCCAATCTGCGCTGAGCTATTTCGCTATTGTCCGGAAGAGGTGGATGTTGCTCGCTCCAAGGTAGACACACTTCATATCTGTTGTCTTCATTCAGCCTCACAGTCTCAAGGAAATTCTTCCTAAGTCGTTCATTCTTCTCGATGGTAGATTCCTTTTCTGCAGGATCAGTAATTCCAAGAATTTCTAAGTCCCAGAGATCACAAATTTTTGTTTGTTTTAAAAACAATGATGTCACCAACAGTGACGCTGCATCCCTTCTAGGTTTATTAATAATTTTTCCCATTAGTGTCCACCCTAGAACAGTCTCAACTAGAACTAGACCACACTTTAGTTGATGTGTCTTTCCAGTAAGCAATTCACCTGCGACATCTGCCCCCAGTAGAATCTGTATGGGTCCTCGGTCTTGTACATCTGTTAAACAAATCTTCAGATCCTTTATCTCATTACTCCAAGTACCATTCCTAACATATGGGACATCTTCACAAATTATTTCTTGGCTGAAAACTTGCAGTTCCTTGGAATAGTTTCCCTCTAATCTTCTTAAACTTATGTTGTAACAATCATGCTTTACCTCTTGGGAACTACTCCCCCAAACAAAGAGTGTATTAGAGTTTCCTTTCCGACTGACTGGTACCCCATTTGTTCAGCTAAGCCACGCACAATGTAAGATTTAGTAGACCCGGTATCAAACTGTTTTTTGTTCACTCTTACCCATAACAACAACCGCCAGAGTTTGTAAATATACCTCAGGAGAACAAGAGACGTTAGCCATAGACTTATCTACATGAGTGGCATCCTCACTAATCGACTTTCTTTCTCCCTCAAAATTATTTTTTGAAACACTTTCTTTGTCTTTGTTACCAAGTTTATAACACATTAGTACCACATGCTTCCCACCACAAACAATACATCTAATAATGGATTTACAAGCTTTACTTTGATGACCTCTCTTTAAACAATTAAAACAACAGTGCTTGTTACTCAAGATTTTCCTTCTTTCCTCCACAGTCATTTGTTGAGCTTTAATGCATTCTGAACTTGAATGAAGTTTAAGACAAAATACACACTCCTGTCTTCTAGAAATATCAGTAGATAACAAGGCAGAAGCGGTGGGGACATTTGGTTCAGCGGCTTCCCTTGGTTTTTTGCCTCCCTTAATCTTGAGCCCTTGGGATGTATTAATGTTGAACCCTTTCATTGCTAATGAAATTCTTTCCTCACTAACAACTTCACTTTGGAGAAAAGCCATGAGCTGTTTCAAACGATCTTTGGAGACAGAATCACATCTGAAAGAAGTATTCCTTTGCCAGGCCCTTAGTAAGTCTTCTGGCAAGGATGATTCAATTAAGGGGTATAGCATTGCAGTGCACTTTTCTGTAGTAACTCCTAAACTTTCCAGAGACCTGAGATGTGATTCTAATTTATCATATAAACTACTAAGTGTTGGTTTTTCTGTAGAATTGACTGCATTGGTCAAAACTAGCTTCAGTAGTTCACGAACGTAAACTTCTACCTGTAAGTCCTCCCTACCAAATCGAGCTTGAAGACTGTCTATCGCTTTATGATAATTGTCGGCAGTCGGGGGGAAACTAGTGACTAACTCGTACGCTCTAGAACCTTCTATCATAGCTTGAATGAGATACTGGAATTTATCTTCCTCCCCCATGTCCTCATCTTCGTGTATTTTACGGAACTGACTCCAAAAATATAACCAGTCAATTATTTCCCCAGAAAACTTCTTCAGTTCTATTTTTGGAAGTCTGTATTTCTTTCTTTCAGCTATATTTTCATTTACTACACTTTGGGTAGAGGAAGCCGGCACAGTGGTATTAAAAAATCTTGTTGCTTTAGCCCTAAAGCTCAAGAATTTTCGTCTATATTCATCAGCTGATTCTTCCTCATCTGCTATTTGATCAACCTCACAATTATCATCTATCATCTGTTGAAATACCAATCCATCTAAATTAGCGATAGTATCATACCTTTCTTGAAGGATTTCTAGTTGTACCTGAATTTCTTCTGTGTCTGGTTCACCGTCTTGTAACGATGACATAACCTCGTTGTATACTCGTGTAAATAACCGCCGCTTTACGGTCCTTGCTTTCGTGAGGTTTTCCATCTTTTTTATTTTCATGGGGGTCTTCCTTTATTAATGAAGTCCTGTCACGGTCACCAATAACTGTTAGGTTCACCAATTAAAAATCAGAAAACACCCCGCTGAAATCATATATTTTTACTATTTATTCAGAAGAAAAAACAAGCACTTCTATATGTCAGCCATTCACATTTTTTTTCAACACCCACACACACTCTCTAACCCAGACATCTCCCTCTACTGCCAACCCCATCATATTAAATTTAATTTCAAATGTTACAAACTCAACAACTTTATTATTACTACCGGGAGGGAATTACTGGGAGATGGATAAGGGTTCAAACGAAAGCCTATTCCACGCCGTAATCCCCTTTCTACCTCCCTTCTTTTCTTTCTTTCCTTTTCTCGCTCTTTCTTTCGTTATCTGTTAAAGGTTTCTTTTAATCCATAAAATCTTACTTTAAGATGCACTAAGGTCATAAATACAACACAACATTTGAATCTTTAACATGTTAGTAGGGTGTTAAAATCGATGTTCTGCTGCGAATGGAAACGCAGGGTATATCTTGGAATCCTATAAACATGGCCTCCTAACGTATATATTTCTGCATGTCATGCATCCATTGATTTATGGTGGACATTATATTTTATGGTTTTGGGAAATTGTATTGTAGATTTACAGTACTAGAGCCGGCGGAATCCAGTGGGTCCCGAAAGGGGGGTTAGGACACGATGCGTGTAAATACCGCGGTGCTAAATAAGTGAAATAAAACAAATGCTATATTTTAAATTGGTATATTCTCGAGAAAATACTCAAGTCTTGGGTAGGGAGTACAAGATGAAAATTAATACCTCCAAAACAAAAGTAATGGCTTGCTGACGTACGAAGTCAGGTGATGCAGGTAATATTAGATTAGGAAATGAAGTCTTAAAGGAAGTAGATGAATATTGTTACATGGCTAGTAACATAACTAACGATGGCAGAAGTAAGGAGGACAGAAAATACAGGCTAGCACAAGCAAAGAAGGACTTCCTTAAGAAAAGAATTTTGCTCACTTCTCACATTGATATAGAAATTAGAAAAATGTTTTTGAAGACTTTCGTCTGGAGCGTGGCATTGTATGGAAGTGAAACATGGACGATAACACGCCCAGAAAGAAAGAGAATAGCACTTTTGAAATATGGTGTTAGAGAAGAATGTTGAAGGTTAGATGGATAGATCGAATCATGAATGAAAAGATACAATAGAATTGGTGGGAGGAGATCGTTGTGGCTAAATTCTAGGGTAAGAAGAGATAGACACCCAGGACTTGTTCAATTGATTTCTGAGAGAAGCGTAGGAGGTAAGAACGGTAGGGGTAGACCAAGGTATGAATATGGCAAGCAAATTAGAGGGGATGTAGGATGCAGCAGTTATGTAGAAATGAAAATATCACAGGATAGGGTAGCATGGAGAGCTGCATCAAACCAGTCTATGGACTGATGACTCAAACTACAACAAAATTATCTCTCTACTGTTTCCACGTTAAAGCCTCCGTGGCTCACGCGGCAGCGCGCCGGCCTTTCAACGCTGAGTTCCGTGGTTCAAATCCCGGTCAATCCATGTGAGATTTGTGCTGGACGAAGCGGAGGTGGGACAGGTTTTCCGCCGGGTATTCCAGTTTTTCCTGTCATCTTTCATTCCAGCAACACTCTCCAATATCATTTCATTTCATCTGTCAGTCATTAATCATTGCCCCAGAGGAGTGCGACAGATTTCGGCAGCCGGCACAATTCTTATCCTCGCCGCTAGATGGGGGCTCCAATCATTCCTTTCCTGACCCGATCGAATGACTGGAAACAGGCTGTGGATTTTCATTTCACTACCACGTTGATGGTTTACCTATCCACAACGTAAATGTACCTTTCAATAAAACTGAATTGTAGCGCCGGACCTCACAGTGAGTGTATGCAGTTAGAAATACCACGCCTCTGACTGAAATGAAAGGCTCCTGTCAGGCGGAGTTAGTGATATAAAATGTTTACATTCATGTGTTAAAATAGTTTTATTTCTATATAAAACAAGTTAAGGTATGCAATGAATCCGTGCTGAATCAACATGCATGAAATGAAAGTGCATCAAACGAGTTGGTGATAGCTATAAATTTTCTGCTAGAATTCTCTGCTGCAGTATCAAAACTCGCCGTATTTTACGGTACAGAATTTCAGTACTGCAGAAATGCTCGTATACAATAGTATAAATTGTATATTTATAAAAATATCAACGTTGGACATTCAATCGTAACAATGCTGTCAGAACCCACACAGAATTTTAACCCTGCATTTAAACCTCAATAAAACTGAAGCCTCTCAACAAAAAAGAAAAAAAATGTGAAAATAGCGACCAGTAAAATAAGCGTCGATCTGGAGACATACGAAATAATCGACCTATTTTACCTGTTGCCAGGTAGCCCTTGCTCAATGGTAATACTAATAAACCCGGGGAATTGTATAGCTACTACACTAATTCCTCTACATCTGTGGTTGGGGGACGCAAACAAAGACTTAAAAGGCGACTAAAAGGGGCGACACCCTCTGTCGGTGCGAGACGCAGACAAAGAAGAAACCCACGGTATCCCTTGCCTGTCGTAAGAGGTGACTAAATGGGGTGACCAAGGGAAGTTGTTTTTGGAACCATGAGAGTACCTGTGATTAGTACCATCACGTGAGGAACACCATGGGTCGACGTTACTTGTGATTATTACCACTATGTGAGGATCACCATGGGTCCACATTACCTGCGATTTGTACCACTGTCTGAGTAACACCACGTGTCTGGGAGAAGTCTGTGATTAATACCACTAGACGAAGAACACCACAAATCTGCGTTACCTGTGTATGGTACCACTAGGCGAGAAACATCAGGGATCTAAGTTACCTGTGATTAGTACCAATATGTGAGGATCACCATGGTCTACATTACCTGTGTTTAGTACTGCTATTTGAGGAACACCACGGGTCTAGGAGCAGTCTGTAATTAGTACCACTATGTGAGGAACACCACGCGTTTGGGCATTGTCTGTGATTAGTACCACTGCGAACCATGTGACCTTGCCGCGGTGGGGAGGCTTGCGTGTCCCAATGATGCAGATAGCCGAGCCGCAGGTGCAACCATACCGGATGGGTATCTGTTGAGAGACCAGACTAACGAATGGTTCATCGAAAGGGGGGTAGCAGCCTTTCGGTAGTTGCAAGGGCGGCAGTCTAGATGATTGACTGATACGGCCTTGTAATAATACTCAACATGGCTTAGCTGTGTTGATACTGCTACACGGCTGAAAGCAACGGGAAACTACAGCCGTAACCACCTCCCGAGGACATGCAGCTCGCTCTGTATGAATGATGTACTGATGATGGCTTCCTCCCGGGTAAAATATTCCGGAGGTAAACTAGTCCCCCATTCGGATCTCCGGGTGGGGACTACACGAGAGGGGGCGATCATCAGGAAGATGGATACTGACATTCTGCGAGTCGGAGCGTGGAATGTTAGAAGTTTGAATCGTTGTGGTAGGTTAGATAATCTGAAAAGGGAGATGGATAGGCTAAAGTTAGATGTAGTTGGTATAAGTGAAGTACGTTGGCAGGAAGAACAGGATTTTTGGTCAGGCGATTACCGAATTATCAACACGAAATCAAACAGGGGTAATGCAGGAGTTGGTTTAATAATGAATAAGAAAATAGGGCAGCGGATAAGCTACTACGACCAGCATAGTGAAAGAATTATTGTCGCCAAGATAGACACCAAACCAATGCCCACCACAATAGTGCAGGTCTATATGCCTACTAGTTCAGCGGATGATGAAGAAATTGAAAGAATATATGAGGAGATAGAAGATTTAATACAATATGTCAAAGGTGACGAGAATCTAATTGTGATGGGAGACTGGAACGCAGTGGTAGGCCAAGGAAGAGAAGGTAGCACAGTAGGAGAATTTGGATTGGGACAAAGGAACGAAAGAGGAAGTCGGCTGGTTGAATTCTGCACTGACCATAATTTAGTCCTCGCCAATACTTGGTTCAAACACCACAAACGACGGCTGTATACGTGGACGAGACCTGGAGACACTGGAAGGTATCAAATAGACTTCATTATGATTAGGCAGAGATTCAGAAACCAGGTGTTGGATTGCAAAACTTTCCCAGGAGCAGACGTGGACTCTGACCACAACTTGTTGGTCATGAAATGCCATCTGAAATTGAAGAAATTGAAGAAAGGAAAGAATGCAAAAAGATGGGATCTAGACAAGTTGAAAGAAAAGAGTGTGATGGATTGTTTCAAGGAACATGTTGCACAAGGACTAAATGAAAAGGCCGAAGGAAACACAGTAGAGGAAGAGTGGAGAGTCATGAAAAATGAAGTCAGTAGGGCTGCTGAAGAAATGTTAGGAAGGAAGAAAAGATCAACTAAGAATCAGTGGATAACTCAGGAGATACTAGACCTGATTGATGAACGACGAAAATACAAGAATGCTAGAAATGAAGAGGGCAGAAAAGAATACAGGCGATTAAAGAATGAAGTGGATAGAATGTGCAAGGTAGCTAAGGAAGAATGGCTGAAGGAGAAGTGCAAGGATGTCGAAGGCTGTATGGTCCTGGGAAAGGTAGATGCTGCATACAGGAAAATCAAGGAAACCTTTGGAGAAAGGAAATCTAGGTGCATGAATATTAAGAGCTCAGATGGAAAGCCACTTCTAGGGAAAGAAGACAAAGCAGAAAGATGGCAGGAGCATATCCAACAGTTGTATCAAGGTAACGATGTAGATAATTTCGTTTTGGAACATGAAGAGGCTGTTGATGCTGATGAAATGGGAGACCCAATTTTGAGGTCAGAGTTTGACAGAGCTGTGAGTGACCTAAATAGGAACAAGGCACCTGGAATTGATGATATTCCCGCTGAATTACTGACTGCCTTAGGAGAAACCAGCATGGTAAGGTTATTTCATTTAGTGTGCAAGATGTATGAGACAGGAGAAGTCCCATCCGATTTTCAGCAGAATGTTGTTATACCTATTCCCAAGAAAGCCGGTGCTGACAGGTGTGAAAACTACCGCACTATTAGTTTAGTATCTCATGCCTGCAAAATTTTAACACGTATTATTTACAGAAGAATGGAAAAACAAGTTGAAGCTGAGTTGGGGGAAGATCAATTTGGCTTCAGAAGAAATGTAGGAACACGTGAAGCAATCCTGACTTTGCGTCTGATCTTAGAGGATCGAATCAAGAAGGACAAGCCCACGTACATGGCATTCGTAGATCTAGAAAAGGCATTCGATAATGTTGATTGGACCAGGCTATTTATGATTCTGAAGATGATAGGGATCAGATACCGAGAACGAAGAATTATCTACAACCTGTATAAAAATCAGTCTGCAGTGATAAGAATCGAGGGCTTTGAAAAAGAAGCAGCAATCCAGAAAGGAGTGAGGCAAGGCTGCAGTTTGTCCCCTCTCCTTTTCAATGTTTACATAGAACAGGCAGTAAAGGAAATCAAAGAGAAATTTGGAAAGGGAATCACAGTCCAAGGAGAGGAAATCAAAACCTTGAGATTTGCCGATGATATTGTTATTTTATCTGAGACTGCAGAAGATCTCGAGAAGTTGCTGAATGGTATGGATGAAGTCTTAGGTAAGGAGTACAAGATGAAAATAAATAAGTCCAAAACAAAAGTAGTGGAGTGCAGTCGAACGAAGGCAGGTGATGTAGGGAATATTAGATTAGGAAACGAAGTCTTAAAGGAAGTAGATGAATATTGTTATTTGGGTAGTAAAATAACCAACGATGGCAGAAGTAAGGAGGACATAAAATGCAGACTAGCACAAGCAAGGAAGAGCTTTCTTAAGAAAAGAAATTTGCTCACTTCAAACATTGATATCGGAATTAGAAAGATGTTTTTGAAGACTTTTGTGTGGAGCGTGGCATTGTATGGAAGTGAAACATGGACGATAACTAGCTCAGAAAGAAAGAGAATAGAAGCTTTTGAAATGTGGTGTTACAGAAGAATGCTGAAGGTGAGATGGATAGATCGAATCACGAACGAAGAGATACTGAATCGAATTGGTGAGAGGAGATCGATTTGGCTAAATTTGACGAGAAGAAGAGATAGAATGATAGGACACATCTTAAGACACCCAGGACTTGTTCAGTTGGTTTTTGAAGGAAGTGTAGGTGGCAAGAACGGTAGGGGTAGACCAAGGTATGAATATGACAAACAGATTAGAGCAGATGTAGGATGCAATAGCTACGTAGAAATGAAAAGGTTAGCACAGTATAGGGTGGCATGGAGAGCTGCATCAAACCAGTCTATGGACTGATGACTCAAACAACACATGTGAGGTATACCACGCGTTTGGGCATTGTCTGTGATTAGTACCACTATGTGAGGAACACCACGGGTCTGGTCATTGTCTGTGATTAGTACCACTATGTGAGGTATACCACGCGTTTGGGCATTGTCTGTGATTAGTACCACTATGTGAGGAACACCACGGGTCTGGTCATTGTCTGTGATTAGTACACTATGTGAGGTATACCACGCGTTTGGGCATTGTCTGTGATTAGTACCACTATGTGAGGAACACCACGGGTCTGGTCATTGTCTGTGATTAGTACCACTGTACGAGGAACACCATGGGTCCATTTTACCAGTGATTAGTACCATTGTGAGGAGCTGAAGACCTGGTTTTTTGACCCCTTTGGTCAAGAAGCATCATCTATATATACATTTGCTTGGGAAGCAGTCCCTTATTCCGTTTGTACCATTCTTTTAAGCTAGTTTTATGGGAAGGATGGGCTTTGCGGGTTGGATCCCCTGATTGTTTTAAATGCATAATTATTGTTCATCGTCGTCTTTTTTAAAATTCTAGTCAGTAGATGCTCTTTGAACGTAGATAATCATATCATTGCGCTACATTAGTACCATTAGGTGCCGATGACCTAGATGTTACGCTCTTTAAACCACAAACATCATCCTCATCATCCTCACGAATTCCTCTTATCGTCCTTGCCCTGTTTCTTGAACCCCAAATGAGTTAAACCGTATAATTCAGTTCCCAGTCTTGATCCGGCTCCTCTGCTGAATGTTCAGTGCATGAGTATTCGGTTCAGAGGGAGCTGTGTTCGGTTCCCTGTTGGGCCAAGGATTTCAACTGCGCATAGTTAATTCCTCTGGATAGAGGACAGGGAGTTTGCGTTTGTCACACAACACACTACGAACCACCACAGAAACATCCAATACTGAATAGGCTATTTCACTCCTGTGGAGGATTAGTTTCTAGAAGGACATGCATCCGTAAAACTGGCCTAAATCCATAAAAAGCGCCAACCCAATAATTTGGCGTAAAGGCCAGGAATCATGAGAAGGAAAGGAAGAATAATAATCTAGTTTGACCAAAAATATGGCTTCCGACTGAGATAGCTAAATAAAATTCAGCAAAGTCAATCGTCAAAAATTACCGGTGTTTCGCCCCAGTGTGGCATGGGCTCACCAGTTGGATACCGCACGTTCCCAAGGCACTGGCCGGCGAGCACACCACTGCAAGCTATCCTGTGATAAGCACAAATGCAGTGCCGACGTACTAGAGGAGAATTACATCTCCACTTGCTATATATGCCTTCCTGGGCTAGCATGCAGTGGAGTCGCTCGCCGGCCCGTGTCTTGGGAAGGCGCGGTATCCAACTGGTGAGCCCATGGCGCACTGGTCATTTTTAACAATTGACTTTCCTGAATTTTATGTAATAATCTAGTTATTTGTCTTGGCACGGATGTGCTATCGACTAATTAAAGGTCGCTATGAACGCATTACAGCGGCTCGAGACTCAGTCACAAGAACTTCCTGAGTTTTTAATTAATGATTATTTTTATCGAGAATAGGCTGGAAAATTAAGTTGTTCCTCTTGAGCCTTGGAGTTGCTGCAAGCGACAGTATAGAGCCACGAATGCTGCTGAAGAGTAGAATAAGAAAATCAACAGTATGCTTGGAATCCCTAAACCCAGAATCAAAGATTTTTTTGCTTGAAAATAGAAGCAAAAAGGAATATGAGGACGCAGCTAAATCTTGAAGGAAATAGGGGAGGAGGAAACAGCCGACATGAAATTTAATGAAAGGGTAGACAATTGTAAATAAATGTGAAGGAACTGGCGATATGAAATATTGTAAAGAAATTTGAAGAATTTGGTGATAAATAGTAATTTAATAAATTTGTACACCTATGCTAACTTGAGTTGGTGTAAGTAGATGATCTTCTACAGATTTGCAAGAGATGTTGAGTATACAGAAAACAACACGCCACACCCAGTGAACGAAAACTAACTCACTTATTTTTTAAGTGCAGCCGTCAGTGGCCACTTCTTTCACTGTTCACTCTTTTCGCAACATCTCGCAAGACTACTATGGTAACGGTACGTTACGAGGTTTCCTCAATATCTAATGCTGCGTTTCACAACAACAGTGGGAGGTCCTCAACGGCATAGTAAGCCTAAAATTACTGATATCCAATCAACTAGTTCTGCGACTGAAAGCAGACTAACAGAAGGCAATGTGAGGGCCTGAGTGGCCCAGGGAAATACCTTGAGACACGTACCGTACTTGAGGGTGATGACCACTACCATGACACATGGGTAGTTCTTTCCCTCCCTCTCTCTCTTTCTCTCTCTCTGGCCGAACTGAATGTCACAGATGGCTTTCTGGTCTCTTGTTGGCGAATTCGTTTCCGGCTCAGTCCGATGTTATTTAAAAGTATTGAAATACGCCAGCCTCGTGTCGGTAGATTCACCACCACGTAAAATAACTGTGGGGAAAAAACTCCGTCAATTCGGTGTCTCCGGAAAACGTAATTAGTGGGACGTAAAACAAATATCACTGTATCTCTCTCGTCTCCTCGTCTCACTCTTCGTGACTTCATGAGTCAATCTTGTCCAAGTGCTTCTCTAGTGAGCCATATGGATTGATCAAGTATGATTCACGATCTGCGTAATCCAGCGCACTGAAAAGTGACCCTTTGAGAGCGAGCCTTTCAATGTGCCTGCAAATAACCTGCTTCTCTCAAGAGTTGGCATCTCCCATGTACCCGAAGAATCTCCGTGCTTGTTCCTGGATGCTAGTGGACAATTGATCTGAAATTCTGAGTACTTTCAGTCGGTTTTAGTGCGATGTCTTGTCTATGGAATGCGTAGCATCCTTCCATACCACTACATCTCAAATGAATTGATTTTTAGTCGGTCACGTTTGTTTACTGTCCATGTTTCAGCGACAACTGTGTCAACTGGAAAAATAAGAGAGTTGACTAGACTCAGTTTCATTTACCTGGATATGTGACGATATTTCCAGAAATTTTTCGCTATGACTGTTCTGGCGATTACAGTTCTTATTTGAGTTTCATTCTCACATTTACCCGAGGATTTCTTTAAATTCAAGGTAGATAAAGTTTTCCACCACTTCATAAGTACTAATATGTTTCAAGGGACAGAAAGTATTTGAACGATCCATTATCAAGACGTTGGTCTTCTTAATATTTATCTCAAGCCCAAACTCTACACTCATAATGGTGGTGAGTTGAATTTTTGTAGATGCTACGATCAGTGTATCATCAGCATATCCCACGTTGGTGATAATTTTCTCTCTCTCATATATATCCTTATTTTAGTGCAGTCTAATTCTGTGGGGTTATATCCACGCATATCTAGGCATTGTCGGTATGCAGTTAGATCTTATACTGTACAACGTTTCTTTGCTCTTGAAAGAAACCAAGTACTCTGTAGAATTCATTCTGTCTGCTGAGTAGCGCAGTTGGTTGATCCCAGATCACGGTATGTTCTTTGTAGAATGTTCAGTTGACAATTAAGAACGCCTACGATCGCAGGGTCGATCTCAGCGATGTTTAATAGCACGCAGTGTAGTTCACAGCGGCTTATACACAGACTGTATGTTCATTTGTCAAAATGATCTTGGCATTCCAGTCTATCCAGTTACGATTTAGTTTCTAGGATCGTTGAACTCAGTTGACGACTTGGGAATAGTTATCTAATGGTACTTCCCCTTTTAAAAATCTAAGATCGAAAAATGAATACTGAAATGGTTTAAATCATTCAGATTGTGTCAAATCGACGACGAAATATAATCGAACAGTCAAGATTATTCTATGTAGAGAAGAAGCAATGACAATAAAGATCATATACCTGATTTAATATATTGTATTCTTTACATGTGAATTTCCGTAGTAATAATTTAACAGAAGCAGTTAAATACGACCAGCCCGAGCCTAAACTACACACAGTTCAAGCGAGGAACGTTAGTCATTCGTTTAAGATATTTCCAGTCACACATGTCATTATTCTCCCCATATTCCGCTTGACAGCCGGTGGAATCCCATAACTTCCGTTTCATTAAAGATTTCCCAGAAACGGAAGTAATTATATTCTGCGCAATAACGGGCGATCAATGTACGCACACAAAACCGAGGGAAATAATTGAAATGTTGGCAAGCGTGTTCACTTGGCTGGGACAGATGGCAGCTGGGCAGTGCAGCAATTAAGACGGCGCACTCCTTGAGCGAGAGAAAAAAGAAGAGTATTGGAATGGCGTCAGTCCCTCCCACTTCCACCCGCCACCAGCTCTCTGATTACCATTACTTCAGTTCTACTGATTTACCTGCAGACATTACATAAATCGGTAACGATTCCTTCTTGATTTCCAAAGTCAAGCAATTAAATGCATGCATCGTGATAGGTTAAGTCTAATAGTTCATTCTTTTTTTTTTTTTTGCTATTTGTTTTACGTCGCACCGACACAGATAGGTCTTACGGCGACGATAGGATAGGAAAGGCCTAGGAAGTGGAAGGAAGCGGCCGTGGCCTTAATTAAGGTACAGCCCCAGCATTTACCTGGTGTGAAAATGGGAAACCACGGAAAACCATCTTCAGGGCTGCCGACAGTGGGGCTCGAACCCACTATCTCCCGATTACTGGATACTGGCCGCACTTAAGCGACTGCAGCTATCGAGCTCGGTAATAGTTCATTCTGAGTCATGGTAGCCGACTTCTATATGTGTTGATCCAGGAGAAGGTAGATTTTAATCCCATCCGCCAGTTTAACATTTCATCTCAAGCCAAATTCTGTCCGACTCGTTGGCTGAATGGTCAGCGTACTGGCCTTTGGTTCAGAGGGTCCCGGGTTCGATTCCCGGCTTGGTTGAGCATTTTAACCTTCATTGGTTAATTCCAATGGTTGGTTGGTGTAGACTGTAATGATACACAAGGAGAAAACATTTAATGAGTTAAATTAATTCAGTGATGATTCGTACAAAACATTAACGAAGAAATACCCCATTACCAACTTCTGTATTTAACACAGTTTTATTCAGACACAGGTGTGATTGCTCAGAGTTTCAACCAAGTCTTCTTGTGATGGTCAGGAAAGGCGCTCCCGTAGATACGTAGAATTACTAGAACTGCGAAGTATGCGAGTATGTGCATCATCTACGTTCATGAGTATCCTGTTCAGAGCTGTCCAGGTCTTAGGTGGGAGATCAAAGTCTACAGGTAAATGATTAGTCTTGAACAGGCTAATCACTGAATCACTTATGTTCCCCGATAAGGGCTTTATAGCCGTAGTCATAGTTAACGGCTTCTGACTAAGGCGGCCGAGGTTCAAATCCTGACCCACTACAGCCTTTGTGGAATTTTTTAAATGAAAAGTTACTTCCCTTTGGATGTGATTCAAAGTAAAACTGTAAGTCCCGTGGTAATGCTCACAATTTCAACAGTCACGTAAACTACAAACTTACTTTTGTCGACAGACACATCCACTCATCACCAAGGTTGAAACCAGACTCTGCTAACTCCTTATCCGATCGTTTTATGGATGATAAGATTTAATTCGTTTAATTCAAAGGTCCTCAAAATACTGTGAATGTGTAGGACAGCGATGGATGAGATCTCGTTGTACTCTCAAAGTAGCGTCTCCCAGGGACATAACAGGTCTATGAGGGAAATGCATGAACATATTTTATACAACATTAAATGGAGATGTTCATGAACATGTGGTTTACACTTTTTAAACTCGGTAAAAAAGAGCTCATAATTTTAACACTCAGAATTTCAAAGTTCTGGTAGACAAAAGCTAAAAATGTTACTGAGTTCTCGTATTCACATGAACCTGAATGAAAGTAGAATAAATTTGGAGTAGCGTAAGAGTGATTTATATAAAGCAATTTAATAAATTATGAGATGAGGGAGATCCTCAGATGCTTGATGGAACAAACATAGACATAATATCCGGGAATATTTGGGGCATGGAAACGTGGCCATTGCCGTAACAGTATTCTAGAAGTCAGAGTGAGTTAAACATTTTTCATTACTGTAGCATGTAAAACTCAAATGAGGCCGTATGTCGGATGATAACCTTCGCTATTCCTGGAATTGCTCTACCACAAAAGTTTGTATGTTTGGAACGAATCTGAATTCAGAGCTGTCAGTGTGAGTTATGAAAATGTAGATTTTGTTGAGTGGCTGATGGTAGGAGAACATGACCTAAGCTGAGGACAGATATGCTTTTTCACTTTAAAACTATCCATGTACACAATTGGATTAACACTAAATCTTTAGATGATGATGATGATGATGATGATGATAATAATAATAATAATAATAATAATAATAATAATAATAATAATAATAATAATAGTAATTGTACCGGGTGGTACACCTCTACGCCGCACATTCGAATTTTCCGCCTTAAAGTACTCCTCTACAGGAGAAACAGTGAACTTAAAACTGGACCTATTTAAATTTTTCCGCTGAAGATGTCACTGTGTGAATTTCGACTTGTTTTAGTCCCACAGGGGTTATTTTACGTGCCAGTACTACCGATACGATGCTGACGTATTTGAGCGCCTTTAAATACCACCGGACTCAGCCAGAATCGAACCTGCCACGTTGAGGTCAGAAGGCCAGCGCCTCAACTGTCCGAGGCGCTTAGCCGGGCATCGTATGATCTGTCTGTTTCGATGTTACTTACCTACCAAACGAGTTGGCTGTGTGGTTCTGGTCACGTAGCTGTGAATTTTCAGTCGGGAGATGTTAGGTTCAATCCCACTATCGACAAACCTGAAGAATGATTTTAATGGTTTTACATATTCCTACCAGGCAAATACTGGGGCTGTACCGTAATTGAAGCCATGACCGCTACCTTCGCAATCCTAGCTCTTTTCCACCCTTGCGTGGCCGAAAACCATCGATGTGTTAGTGCGACGTTAGACTACCTGTAAAGAAAACTACTTAGCTAGCCAGCACCATCATTAACAAGGAACTCTCTCCAATCCTGACTGGTTTAATAATCTTATTTCTTTACTTTTACTGTGTAAGACATTTATCTCTGTGAGAAGGGTGACTGAACTAATACTTTCATTCATTTCCTAAATTCACAAACCTATCACTTCACTAAATAAGTTAACTGATGTTCTTACCTGTGGTGGTGCAGCTCTCTTCAGGCACACCCCGATTGGAGGTGAGCTGCATGTACCATTTTAACAACAAAACCAGCCCTCATGCTATTCTTAAATTCCTGACAGTAACGGGAATCGAACTCAGGTCAGCTAGGACGGCTGCTAATAGTGCTAACCGTTACGCGATGCAATACCTATATTACTAGAATGTAATGTTACCTGCGAAAGTACCTTGTTGATAGGTATCTTCATGTATGTATGTTGGGTATTCAGACCGAAGGCTGGTTTGATCATCCACAGTTCCGCCAACAGCTGTCATAGACAGCCTAGGCGTCACTGCAGAAGCATACTAGGGAAATTAGGAGTGAGGTAGTTCCCCCCCTGGCTTTCCTCACTGAGCCAGAAGTTGTTATTACATATCAGTCTTCCAAGCCCACTGAAATGCATGCACCAACTGACCCTGTGAGCGATATTTTCACACCATTCATAACAGGGACTGGCTGCATAAGGAATGGTATTACTAGCATCGCTCATACCTCAGTCACTTTCACATTGTCAAAGCCAAGGATGAGACTGAGACAGGTCAATGAAAGTAACATATTTATTCTAGCCCACACCAGAAGACATAGTGCACTGTAAACTCTAGGTCCCGCCAGCAAAGGCATGGTATCTTCGTCTTTCTTTCTTAATCTGTTTACCCTCTAGGATTGGCTTTTCCCTCGGACTCAGCGAGGGATCCCAACTCTACCGCCTCAAGGGCAGTGTCCTGGAGCTTCAGACTCTGGGTCGGGGGATACAACTGGGAAGAATGACCAGTACTTCGCCCAGGTGGCCTCACCTGCTATGCTGAACAGGGGCCTTGTCGGGAGATGGGAAGATTGGAAGGGACAGACAAGGAAGAGGGAAGGAAGCGGCCGTGGCCTAAGTTAGGTACCATCCCGGCATTTGCTTGGAGGAAAAGTGGGAAATCATGGAAAATCACTTCCAGGATGGCTGAGGTGGGAATCGAAGCCACCTCTACTTAGTTGATTTACCGAGGCTGAGTGGACCCCGTTCCAGCCCTCATACCACTTTTCAAATTTCGTGGCAGAGTCGGGAATCGAACCCGGGCCTCCGGAAATGACAGCTAATTACACTAACCACTACACCACAGAGATGGACATTTCTGTTGTTGAAAAATTTTAGTTTGGTGAAAGCGGGTCATTAAATTACGGTATTTTGTCACTATCAAAGTGATTATGTTTTGCTGATCCACACATACTAATTATGCAAAAAATTGGTCATTAAACAATAAATGATGTTAAAATTTTAAATCTTTTAATTTTTTGTGATCAAGTTTTGCTCCGAAGCCACTCGTCATACACAGCTGAAACGTTTGCATTGAACACACGGTATGAATAAATCGTACTTCTTGTCCACCGAGGCTCATTTCGATATATCGGAGAAGGGTTCCTTGAAAAGAAGTAAAGTAGCATCCGTGGAGTTCGCTCACGCAGCAAGATTGCAGAGCTGCCTTTTCACTTTTTTTTCCTCGAAACTCTACTGTGCTCACTAACTGCTACAAGGAAAGTTGAAGACAATTCGGATGACGTGTGGACTAAGTGAGCTGTGAATATGGAGGGGTTTAATTAAAGTAGTATTTTAGAAAGTTCCTTCATTTGAGTGATCGTAATTAAGACTGCATGTTCCGAGCTATTAAGTTCACTACTTTTGTATCGGAAAATTGATGGTCTGTAGAAATGAAGCAATTAGCAAAAGTTGGAGACCAAGTTACTAGTGCGATAATTATTGAGCGTGTTTCTTGAACTGACCTCACTTCCACAGACTTTACGTCTCAAGATGGTGCCTGTAACTTAATACATCCCAATATCAACTGGAATAGTGGTCTAGAATCACGTAATTAGTATGGTATAGATCAAAATGCGCGTGGGGGAGGAACGATTCCACTGATTTAGTGACGACGTCACTATATTCAAGTTTGACTTCAGGTGAAATGTGCATAGTGAATTCAATACAGTATAGTATTTACAAGTGGCTGATGATAATTACAGTGAGAGGCGAATGATGTCATAGTCGGCAATTTTCACGTAAATAAATAAATAAATAAATAAATAAATAAATAAATAAATAAATAAATAAATAAATAAATAAATAAATACTCTATTAACTGATATTTTCGGCTGTTTTGATATTATTTATTGCGAACTAACTTAACTGGCTGGTCGTCTAGCAACAGATAACCGGGTGAGTTGGTCGTGCGGATAGGGATGCGTAGCTGTGAGCTTGCATCCGGGAGATGCTGGGTTCGAGCCCGACTGTCGGCAGCCCTGAAGATAGTTTTCCATTGTTTCCTATTTTTCATTATTTTCCCATTAGTATTATCTTTCCTTCTTTCTTCTTCTTAATCCATTTACCCTCCAGGGTTGGTTTCTACCTCGGACTGAAGCGAGGAATCCCACCTCTACCGCCTCAAGGGCAGTGCCCTGGAGCATGAGATTTTGGGTCGGGGATACAACTGGGGAGGAGGACCAGTGACTCTCCCAGGAAGCCTCACCTGCTATGATGAACAGGAGCCTAGTGGGGGGTAGGACGATTGGAAGGGATAGGCAAGGAAGAGGAAAGGAAGCGTCCGTGGCCTTAAGTTAGGTACCATCCCGGCATTTGATTTGAGAAGTGGGAAACCACAGAAAACCACTTTCAGGATGGCTGAGGTGGGAATCGAACCCACCTCCCGACCTACCGAGGCTGAGTGGAGCCCGTTCCAGCCCTCGTACCAATTTTCAAATTTCGTTGCAGAGCCAGGAATTATTATTATTATTATTATTATTATTATTATTATTATTATTATTATTATTATTATTATTATTTTTATTATTACAGTACCGTCACCGCACAGAAGATTGGCGACCACCATGGGAGTAATAGTTCCTAATTTGTGTTTCTTAGTGGCTTCATTGTCGTAGGATCAATTTCTAACATACTTATCTAAGAATTTTTTAGTTGAGGAAACGCTTCTCTAACTGTTGTTAAATTTGCTTTACGTTTCATAAACTCCACGCAGGTTTTCGGTGTCGATGGTTGAGACCAAGTGGCCGTGGGCTTGATTAAGGTACAACCCCGGCATTATCCTTGTGTTAAAGGGGGAAATCACGAAAACCATCTGGTAGCATCCAACCAAATATCTCCAGAATGCAAACTTGGAGCTATATTACTCGGAGATATCAGAAGTTTGAGTTTCATTAGTTACCATCAGTTTAATATATCAAATTTTCTGTCCTTTGAATCGGTTATTTTCTCCGTTGACCCCACACCATCACACCGAAAATAAATCATCGACTCCAAGGCCTACAAGACGGTAAATGCATATAGCAAGCGATCAGTTAGAAAGTTTTCATTTTTAAAACCTGCAATGATTTCTTAATAAAATTCAGTAATGAGTATTTTCATCAGCAGCACACACAAGAGGAGACTTTTACGTACAAATCTCAGCGCACACCCAGTCTATAAAATCATATTAAAAACAGCTGTATCGTCGCTGACGGGTGGTTTAATTTGTCATTGCAACAGTAATGTTACCTAGTAGAGATGAATGGCAGGAGAAGAGACAGAGCACACCTCAAATAAGAACAATAGTTATACTACTCTGCATATAACTTGGCGGGTGAGGAAATGTGCACGGTACACAGGATTCCTAGAGAGCCAATGATATTCATTCGGCAGAGCTGGTATTACCACTCTTCCTTGCGTTTGGACAACACTTAAGTGCTGACAGCTGTAACTATCTACGCTGCTCGCTCTCTCTGCGCAACGAAGAGCCGAGGTATATGAAGGCAAGTGTAGTCAGTGTAATGTTATTGTTGATAACGGCTTAGGATCATATAGACCATCACATGTTTTCTCCCAGCGTTATTAGGGCATTCAAAGTCCAGGCGTTCAAACCGCCTTCCCCACCCCAATTATATGATCCCTTATTCCTTTCATTCTTCGAATGATCGTTCATTCACACACTTTATCTCATTTCTATAGCCATTTTCATTATCTTCCTGATCAATGCGGGGTAATGACAGCCGCGTTCGCAGTTTATAAAACAACTGTAACAACTACCACCATCACCAGTTTGTTCAATAGCTTGACGGATCAACAATATTTCGGCGTCAGCGATGTTTTTCATTGATAGATAAAAGTTTAATTCGTTAAATACCTCTATTATTCTACATCACAGAACAAAAATTATATCAAATTTAAAAGTTTGAAAATTGAATCACAATTATTTAGTGAACATTTTTAGGTAGAACTAATTTTTGCGAAGATATTTGGAAGTTTGTAAGGAAAACTGCGATTATCTGCTTTATTATTTCTAGAACGGTGAAAATGCACGAAGTATGAAAGATGGGCAGTTACAGTTTGCACAACTTCTATTATGCACAGTTGTTCGTTACAGCAAGAAATATTAACGAAGAACTTTGACATTTTCTGTTTAACATTGCTACGGCACTGCATACTAAAAAGTATAGTCCCCCAGCCACTTCAATATTTTTTTTTGAAATCCGTAGTTTATACCCAATCGATCTCTGTTCCTATACAGTGTGATTCAGCAGCCCCTTTCAATATAGTTTACTGCAGCCCAACTAACATCCGCATGGTTATAGGGGTGCTTTTTCCCTGCAGGCGTACTGTATGGCACTAATATTCACTGAGCACATTTTGCACGCGATTCTGAACCCTAGCGAAATGTTATATCATCCGCTTGCAAACCATGGCGCCTTGAAATCGTGTAGCAACGTCCTTTAGCATGTAACTATGTTAATGTGTCGTGCCTCGTGACCGGGAGTAACAAAGAGGGGAATCAACGCATAAAACTACATAACAATGCAGTAATTAAAACACCGAACCGGAAGGCGTATGTACTCTGCTCTTGCCGTACTACCAGCGTGTTTCCAGCGGTATACTATAGCGGATGTGGTTAGGCGTTCGCCTAGCTATCAACGGAATGTGCCAGCTTCGGTTCGAACACTGCATCATTCATACCCATGTTTGCCACATTCAAACAGTAGAATGACGCTGTTATTAATCTTGCCTTGCACATACTCCGCTGGTTAGGGCCTGAATGTACTGCAATCTCTGCTGTCATTCGGCACGTTTTCCACAGATAAATGCGTTGGCATGCTCCTCATTTATGGGGATGCAAAACAAAACACGTGCGAGGCACTACGTCTGTACCAGGAACGGTATCCCGACAGGCGACACCCGGCTGCTATATTCCGCTGTGGTGAAAGACGCCTAAGGACAAGAAGCGTTATTTCCAACAAGCCACCAGTCCGCGATAGGCCCTTTAAATCGGGTGAAACAGAAGAGGTCGTTCTGAAGGCAGCTCGTAATAATCCACACATCAGTATAAGGGCGATTGCATGACAGGTGAATACCAGCAAGCCGTCCGTCTGGCGAATACTGCATGAACATAAATTTCACCCATATCATCTGGAGCTACACCAAGAGCTCCATGGGCGGGATTTCGAAGTTCGAATGGAGTTCTGTCTGTGACTATTAGGCAGGCTGGACAGTGATGCAGCATTCGTATCGCATATCTTGTTCTCGGACGAATCGCGCTTCCACAATAATTCAAACGTCAATCGCCACAACATGCATTATTGGAGTCCGGACAATCCTCACTGGGTGCGACAGGCGACCCATCAAGTACGATGGGTAGTGAATGTTTGGTGTAAAATCTTGGGGGATCGCTTGATTGGACCTTATTCCTTTGAGGGCCATTGGACGGGGCCAGGCTACCTGCACTTTCTGCCAGGGAAATGGATAGGACGAGGAGGTCCTGCTTCTTAGCCCGCCATATCACCGGATTTAACGCCGTTAGACTTCTTTTTGTGGGGACATTTGAAGAATGTCTTTTACACTCAAGCGCCGAAAAACCCTGACTAGCTCCGGCAACTCATCACGGACACCTGGCGAGCAATTACACTCGGAATGCTTCAGCACGCAAAACGATCTGTTGTACACCGGGCCTGAATATGCATAAACCAAAACGGTCATCACATCGAGCATTTGCTGCGATAAAACATTGTCAGGGAAGTTGTGTTCCTATTATGTCCGGTCTGTATTTTCCGGCCTGCTAACTAATCGGCCCTTCTTAGGGCCACAAACACATTCATTCACACACAATTTGCATGAAAGCGCTGTTGAATTTACATTGCCTAAGGTACGTATTAAACAAATATTTCAAAAATTCATGATCGCCCCGGACTCGAACCCCCACCTGACATGCAAGCCCGCTCGACCACGCCTTTACCAACTGTACTACGGTCCCGTACGGCGCACTGGGCAGCTGCGGTCACAATATCAATTTAGTATTTCGCCGGCGTGTCAGGTTCCTATGATCCAGAAAGCACACGCATGTCTTTTTTTTTTTTTTTTTTTTTTTTTTTTTACAAGTTGCTTTACGTCCTTCCGATACAGATAGGTCTTATGGCTACGATGGAACAGGAAAGGGCTAGGAATGGTAAGGAAGTGTCCGGGGCCTTAATTAAGGTACAGTCCCAGCATTTGCTTGGTGTGAAAATGTAAAACTACGGAAAACCATCTTCAGGGCCGAACCCACTATTTCCCGAATACTGGATACTGGGCGCACTTAACCGACTGCAGCTATCGAGCTCGGTACACACGCATATCTTCCAGTATTTAATACGAATATAACATTATGGTGTCCTATCATGGTGAGCCGGTAAATACCAAGATATTCGGTTGTGTTGTCTGAGCATACAGGCAGGGCAGATGTTTTCAGAACGGAATGAATATTGTGGTTTGCATGAAACTACATTGGAAGGGGCGGCTGAATCACGTTGTATACGATTAGTACAACAATATATTTGGCTTAAGCTCTACCGTTCGTGCCAATGGTAATTCAATTATAGAAATTCTAATGAATTCAGTTCATGAAACGAACATACCTCTGAATAACACTTACGTTAGGACAGAAAAAGTACATTAAGCTCATTAGCTGATATCGTATAGACTACAGACTACCTACCGCGTGCTAGACCTCGCACTAGCTACAGCGGCAAAAGCGCGCACCATTAATATTACGTACTGAGGCCATGCAGAGGCTGGTTAAGATCCCAGGCGCTACCTTCCATTTTGTTACGCCTATTATTGTGGGTGTGGTACGGACACCCTTTCATGCTGATTTCCAAAGAATGAATTTTTATTTGGTCCAGAAATACTTCGTTTGTATCGGATGTTATGAACGGCAGTTGTAGTGAAATCGTAACTCATCCCAAAAGAGGACTGTTGATTTTTGTGTAATGTGAAGGAACAAGCTTTGTACAGATCCGGAGTTCAGGTAACACAATAAAACATTGCAGTATAATTTAAAAGGAAAGACTCTGTCGTACATATGTTTCGTGGTAATGTTAATACTTTCTAAACTATCTACATGAGTAGGAGCCATCGTAATTAACCAATACAAGGGAAAATCCCAGACCCGGCCGGCAATCAAACCCAGGATCCCTGGACTAAAGACCAGCTCGGTAGCTATTTAGCTATGGAACGGGACTTCTGAAGGATGACTGGTACCTCACTGCTTCATCCACAATAATGACCTACTACTCTCTGCTTGCATGCATGTCCCTTCCTCCACGACATTTAATTTCGATGTCATATCTTTGATTTTTTATCATTGTACCACCACAGATCACTTTGCACAACCTGTAAGTTAGTTCGTATTACTGGAACGTGTATTATACAATCATGCAATAAACAACATGTTTTTTGGAATGGTCCTTTAATCTAGGCGCGAAGATTGCATTTAGTCGTTTTTCCTGTGCAAGGCTCGCTCATTTTACATCGCAATAATGCAAGTGTCCGCCTCTGTGGTGTAGTGGTTAGCGTGATTAGCTGCCACCCCCGGAGGTCCGGGTTCGATTCCCGGCTCTGCCACGAAATTTGAAAAGTGGTACGAGGGCTGGAACGGGGTCCACTCAGCCTCGGGAGGTCAACTGAGTAGAGGTGGGTTCGATTCCCACCTCAGTCATCCTGGACGTGGTTTTCCGTGGTTTCCCACTTCTCCTCCAGGCGAATGCCGGGATGGTACCTAACTTAAGGCCACGGCCGCTTCCTTCCCTCTTCCTTGCCTATCCCTTCCAATCTTCCCATCCCCCACAAGGCTCCTATTCGGCTTAGCTGGTGAGGCCACCTGAGAGGGGTACTGGTCCTTCTCCCCAGCTCTATCCCCAACCCAAAGTCTCAAGCTCTAGGACACTAACCTTGAGGCGGTAGAGGTGAGATCCCTCGCTCAGTCCGAGGGAAAAACCAACACTGGAGGTTAAACAGACTAAGAAAAGAAAGAAAGAAAGAAAGAAAGAATGAAAGAAAGAAAAGAAAGAAAAAAGAACGCAAGTTTTTAAATTTCACGTTTTTTATTTCAAACTGAAACATGAAAAAAGTTATAGTGGGTTGTATTAAGCATAGATATTTGCTGTCGCGGACTTTTTTTGTAGAACTTACTATGCTGAACAATTCTTATCCCCATAGTATAAACGTATATTTAACGCTTTGGCAAGCGTAAATCGAAAAGGTGCACGAACGGCCATTTTCTCTTCGACTTGCTTCACTGAAATCGTTACCGTTCAGCTTCCTTGGGTTATAGATAATTTGTCTGTACATAAACCTTTCACGAAGAATGCATAATAGAATGGTGGAATCCGCATCATAATCCATCCAATGGTTCTTAAGATAGCCAGCCCTGCGTGCCTGCTCCTTACCCGGAGGTCTCGGGTTCGATTCCCGGCCAGGTCAAGGATTTTTACCTGGATCTAAGGGCTGGTTAGAGGTCTACTTAGCCTATGTGATTACAATTGAGAAGCTATCTGGCGGTGAGATGGCGACCCCGGTTTAGAAAGTCAAGAGTAACGACCGTGAGGATTCGTCGTACTGACCACACGACACCTGGTAATCTGCAGGCCTTCGGGCTGAGCAGCTGTGCGCCATGGGGTTTGGTTTGGTTTGGTTTGGTTTGGTTTGGTTTGGTTTGGTTTGGTTTGGTTTGGTTTGGTTTGGTTTGGTTTAGTTTGGTTTGGTTTAGTTTGGTTTGGTTTGGTTTGGTTTGGTTTGGTTCTTGAGATAAGCCCTCAGAGACAGACAGACAGGATGGAGGACTTTATTTTATACTGAGTAGATATTCATTTATTACTTGTCCGGGTCGTAGGCTGAATGGTCAGCGTAGTTGGCCTTCGGTTCAGAGGACCCCGCATTCGATTTCCGGTCGGGTTTAACTGTGTACGGTTAATTCCTCTCACTCACAAAATGGGTGTTTGTGTTTGTCTTAACACAAATATATTCTTTTAGACACAAGACATCACACTACCAGCCACCATAAAAACACACAATAGTGAAAACGTCCCTCCACAAAGCGGTGGCTTCATTAAGGGCATCTGGCCGTAAACAGGGCCAAATTCGCATGTGTGTGACACAGTTCGCACCCGTGAACTCACCAAGGTGTAGAATTATCGGCATAGGAAGGAATTTCTGTCACAAAATTAATAACATTAAAAACGAATTTGTAATTCTTTTCCTCGCTGTCATCCTGTCAACTGCTTTTGTAGCAGTTAAACTTCACCTATTGTACGTACTAAAGTAAAATCGTAACCATTAAACAGAATTTTTTGCTTACCCTTGTTTGAGTGATAACTTACCACCATCTATTATATTAGTGATGACAAAGGATACATTAAACACGGTCTCCCTACGATGAGAACTCATTTCTTTATTAACTTCGCCAATATAATAATACAAATGATTTATTGCGAAATGTCCAAGTCGAGAACAATAAAACATCTTTGTGAAGAATTATTGTAACAATACGCTTGCACAGAAGATCCACCGCTGAAAAATGTAGAAATGGACATCCATTCACTAGTCACCTTTGTTCAAAACCATGATGATGTATGGGAGGCCATCAAAACCCAGCCCGGCCGAGGAAAGAAATATTATCAAGCACAAACACATCTTACTGAATTTATATAAATAAATTATTAGACAGTGGAAATAGTCGCCCAAACTGCTGGGGATAAGATGAGATATTCAGGAAAGCGGGCTGCGACATTTTATGTGGATCATAAAGGATAAATTACCGGGCGAGTTGGCCGTGCGGTAAGGGGCGCGCGGCTGTGAGGTTGCATCCGGGAGATAGTGGGTTCGAATCCCACTATCGGCAGCCCTGAAGATGATTTTTTGTGTTTTCTCATTTTCATACCAGGCAAATGTTGGGGCTGTACCTTAATTAAGGCCACGGCCGCTTCCTTCCAACTCCTAGGCCTTTCCTACCCCATCGTCGCCATAAGATTTATCTGTGTCTGTGCGACTTAAAGCCACTAACAAAAAAAACAGATAAATTATGAATGTGAACATATTTAAACTTACAGAATAATAACAAAATTATTACACATGACATTTCTCTAACACTACTGAGTAACTTCACATGCCGTAAATTGTCCTTAATACCTGAATCTCTTACAGAAAAATGTTTATTTCAGCAGTTATATTTCAAATCCGGCCCCGCGGTGTAGGGGTAGCGTACCTACCTCTTACCCGGAGGCCCCGGGTTCGATTCCCGGCCAGGTCAGGGATTTTTACCTGCAACTGAGGGCTGGTTCGAGGTCCACTCAGCCTACGCGATTGCAATTGAGGAGCTATCTGACGGTGAGATGGCGACCCCGGTCTAGAAAGCCACGAACAACGGCCGAGAGGATCCGTCGTGCTGACCACATGACACCTCGTAATCTGCAGACCTTCGGGTGAGCAGCGGTCGCTTAGTAGGCCGTGGTTCTTTCGGGGCTCTTGCACCATGGAGTTTGGTTTGGTTTGGTTTGGTTTGGTTTGGTTTGGTTTGGTTTGGTTTGGTTTGGTTTGGTTTGGTTTGGTTATATTTCAAAGTTGTTTCATTCTAAAACGTAAGCATTAGAAGAGAGAAACAAACGTATAACCTAACGCCAAAAATCTTTTCCCTCTCGCCCATTGGTTACGGGCCATGCTCCTCCCTGCACAAGGTTGCTCAATCGAATTCTAGTATAGTCGCTTGGAATTTAAAAGTGCTTATATGTAAGTGACTTGTGTCAGCATATGGTGTTAGTGTGTGCTAAAAAACTATACTTAGCAACATTCTGGGATTCCGGCGTCTTTTAAGACAGATAGTATTTGAAGAGACGTTAAATGTACATAAATTATTATTATTATTATTATTATTATTATTATTATTATTATTATTATTATTATTATTATTATTGTGTCATAGTGGTAGTAGGAATTATTTTACGTACCGGTAAATGGATCGAACGCGAAAAACTTGAGCTCAGAAGGCCAACATTTTACTATCTAACTGGTGATCGCAAAATGAGTCCTTTCTATCGCAGGGATGGAGGTGACTGGAAGAGTAAAAGAGGTAATGGTTTTCACTATCAAGGAATTACGCAGGTACTCCTTTCTTCTAGAGACTGAATCAGATACTAATTCAAGAGTGGAAATTTTATTTCTAAATTTATGGAATTCCTGACAGGAAATCGAACCTCCTTCCTTCCGGATAAAGCGAGTACCCGTCATCCCCACAGGCTAAGCCGAGGGATAAGTTAACGTCTTCACTACGTTCAGGTTAACTGCCAGCTTGTTTGTTACGGTGTTCTATTCATTTTGTAGTCTTCGGAAGTCCACCGATCTCCGTCTGGAATTGAACACGGTACCCAGGGCATAAGAAGCTAATGGCCAGACTGTGTAGCTCAGGTAGCTGAGCGCTGTTTTTCTAGGTCAGTCCAGTGGTACTTGAAGGTACTCAAATACGTTATGTTTACTGGCACGTTAAAGAACTCTGCGTGACAAAATCTTGGTACCTCGACGTTTCTGAAAACTGTAGTAGAAATAGTGATAGTGTCATATCTAAATATAACGCTCAATCCATTGTAAATCGTAGTATTAATGTATTAATGCATCTGAAATGTTTTAGGTATGCGTGAATTTGTATATGAACGTGTTTTATTTACAATGGTAAGATAATAGTCAGTGTAAAGAAATTTGACATTCTTAAGGTACGTGTGAATTTGTATATGAACGTGTTTTATTTACAATGGTAAGATAATAGTCAGTGTAAAGAAATTTGACATTCTTAAGGTACGTGTGAATTTGTATATGAACGTGTTTTATTTACAATGGTAAGATAATAGTCAGTGTAAATAAATTTGACATTCTTAAGGTACGTGTGAATTTTTATATGAACGTGTTTTATATACAATGGTAAGATAATAGTCAGTGTAAAGAAATTTGACATTCTTAAGGTACGTGTGAATTTGTATATGAACGTGTTTTATTTACAATGGTAAGATAATAGCCAGTGTAAAGAAATTTGACATTCTTAAGGTACGTGTGAATTTGTATATGAACGTGTTTCATTTACAATGGTAAGGTAATAGTCAGTGTAAAGAAATTTGACATTTTAAGGTACGTGTGAATTTTTATATGATGGAGTTGTATTTTTCTTACATTGGCTTTACGTCGCACCCACATGATGGCGACGATGGGATAGCAATGGTATAGGGGTGAGAAGGAAGCGGCCGTAGCCTTAATAACATTATTAAGAGAATCACGCCTACTGGCATTTATATAACGTACGTTTCAGGTGTGATTGCGGAGTTACATCGTCAATAGATCCTCATAAAGGCATCTTCAGTTCGAATCCCGGTCAATGCAAGTGAGATTTTTGAAATAAAAAGTGGTTGGGATTCTACGTAATACTGGTAGTTACGCGGTTATGATCAGCGATATCTGTAATCATGTAAAACAATATGTTTGCTTGCGTGCTTGCTTCAAAGTGTGATGAGAGTATGTTATGAAAGGTCGGGAAAACTAAAGACAGAACAGTCTCATATAGATTCAAAATATTCAATATTTGCCTTGCACGGTGAAACATCTATATATCTCGCAGTGACGAAACGGTGATGACTAGAAACAACCGGAGAATGGTGCAGTGTGTAGACTTTTCCCTTACTTTCAACATGAGGTCTAATTAACATAAAATGAGAAGAGAGGTTGAAGTGGTTTGTGGTAAGTCTTGGCGACTCTTGAGAGCCTACTTGAAGTTACAGAGACCGCTCCTCGCAAACATACCGGCTAATTATAAACGCAATATCAAAAGTTCAGAGTAGCCATACTGTTCAGTCCTCGGCTTGTCTGACACTCCTCGGAGGTTTATTAACTTGTCCCTGTAGTGGGTGATGTTATAGCAATGCTGGCAGGATTCGAAGAAGAGTTGCAGAGGACGCTGGAGGATGTTGTGAGAGTAGGCAAAGATTTTGGAAGGACTATAAATATAGGAAACCTAAAAGTAATGAAAATAGGACCAGAAGGAGGACCTGTGAATGTATCAGTAGAAAGAAAAATAATGGAACAAGCAGCATTATTCAGATATCTAGGAAGTTAAGTGATGTGGAACCGCAGCTGTGGAGATGTACTGAGCAACAGGATAACTGTGGGAAAAGTAGCTAAGAAAGGACTTCTAATCACTTGAGCAATGCCAGTGAACCTAATGAAGAAGTTTGCAAAATCCCTTGTTTGGAGAGTAGTGATGTAGCGAAACATTGACACTTAATACAAATATTTAACAAATCTTGACGCGTTTGAAATGTGGGTGTGAAGAAATTGAAAGGTGAAATGGATAGACAGAGTAAAAATTGAATAGGTATTGAGGAAGTTAGAAGTGGAGAGAAACGTAATGAGGACAAGCAAGAAGAGGAAGCGATTGTCGCTTCGACACATCACCACGTGGGATTGCTTGCAAAGAAGAGTCGTGGAGGGAAAAATTGATGGGAAAAGACGAAAAAGAAGACCGCGATATGAAATGGTGGTAGACATTATAGGAGGAAGAAGATGTCAACCAGGTGGAAGACGAAGCACTGGACGACAAGGCTTGGAAGATGGCTAGCTGATACAGAAGTAGAAGAACAAGAGAAAGAAGGAGAATAAGAAGAATAGGAGCGTGTGTCCCATTATTAATACCGTGAGTCAGCATGACTATTTCCTCAGCCACTTCAATATCTTTTGCGGCCAATTTCTTGCCTAGCATTTAAAGCACCTCAGTAGACCTCATAAGGCTTATTCTAAAACACAGACAAGATTTAATAATTATGTTATTGGTTTCACGTTCCTCTGAATTATTTTAGGTTTTTCGGAGATGCCGAGATGCTAGAAATATTTCCAGCAGGAGTTATTTTACGTGCCAGTAAATCTACCGTCTTGCGAGAATACGTATTTGAGCATCTTCAAAAACCACCGGACAGAGCAAGGATCGAATCTGCCAACTTCAGCTCAGAAGACCAGCGCTCTACTCTCTGAGCTACTCAGCCCGGAACAGACAACATTAACAACCTTTGTGTGAGCTAGAAATCGGTTGAGGTAGAGCCGCTACATGCGGCATGGTATTACAGTAGAGCCACTGTTATCCGAAATACCTTTTAACCAAAGCGACCAAAATATTATGATTTTGGTTACAATGAATTAAAGAAACAGTATTGTATTGTATGGTATTGTATTGTACTGCATTGTATTGTATTGTATTGTATTATGCTGTGTTGTGCTGTGCTGTGTTGTGTGTGTTGCATGGTGCTGTGTTGTGTTGTAACAAATGGAATGAGAAATGGAAAGAGAACTCTGGCTTTGACTGCCGCCTTATCATCTCTATTGCAAGTTTGGATTGTTTCTTCTTTTTTTAAAATATAAGTGTACCGGTGGCCCACCAGCCCCTTGCGATCCAATTTTATGCATCCCTTTACATTTGCCACAATTCTGAAAGACATCGGTCCTTCTCCCTAAACCGGGGTAATAATAACGAGACGTGTGCTTACGAGCTAGAAGACAACAGGAATCGTGAGAGCCACTATTAATTCATTATGGGTACCTCGAATGAACCCGTAAAACGAGTGCAGATACGTAGAATACGTACTTTAAAACAGGAGGTGGACACACAGACCGGGAGCACGGTACTGTATAGGCTGGGAAGTGGGCGCCGTAGGTCAAGTGTCGCAGTATTGTATTTATTTTGTATTGTATTTGTTGAACTGAACAAAACAGACTATCGCCAAGTTACAATGTTCCAAATATGCAATTCAAATAAACACTTACAGACTATTTATAGCTAAGCACTAACTACTTACTACTTAACTACCTCTAAATCTACTATGTAGCATCTTGCACATGGGCGGATCGCCAGCTCCACATGCAACACATCACCTCTACTTATAACTAAACTAACTACTTTACTACATTAAATATATACTGACTCTATCCTAAATATGTCTGGCCGCGACATCACCCCTGGTGAGGAACTCCTACCATCCTTCCCTGCGATGTCACTACCAGACATGCCTTACGAGGCTCGGAAACCGATACCTCAGAGACCCCTTAAACTATCAATGTTACTTCCTCACCACTCCTTCATGTAATAGCCCAAATGTGTGCGGATTACCCAGCTCTACATGTAGGCTGACACGCCTGTATTCTACTGCCGAGACGGATTACATAACTCTGGCTTATCTTTCACTGTCTCATTGACAACTTACTTCCTCTAACCTAACACTATTCACTAACTTACTCTACTCTACACGTGTAGACGTACCGAATCAACACTTTACCTTGAAATAGGTCAGGCCTATCTCACTCTCTTACAACTGTACTGTACGTCAGAAGCGAGGTAGGAGAGACGAGACTTGGTTCATCCTGAAATACTAGCATGCATTCCCGTATTGAACCCATAATTCTACAATGAGAAAAATATTTATTTTTCTCAATGTGTATTTCAAATCAACAAGCTACTTTTATTTTTGAGGGCAGCCATGTTGTGCTCCTAGAACCTCGATGTCGCGTGGGAAAGATCTCAGCCGCGGCAAGCTCGTGAAATACCGTGACACCTCGGCGGACTTCGAGTGCCAGATAATTCTTTAAATTCACGAAATTCTGCGTGACGAGAGATTTTGGCAATACAGTAAATAAAGAAATAAATAATTTAAATTATTCTTAAACCCTACGTGAAGACAGAACCCCCAGGGTAAATTATAAATGCAGTTAAGCCTAAGTACATGTCAGCGTCAGATCAGTGGACTAGCTCCACGTGCCAAGGTCAATGGATGAAGAAAACTCGCGAAACGCCCGGGCAGAAATAATTTATTTCACCTGTTGTGAGTGTGGTAAAATTATGAGATTAACATCTAAAATAATCACAGGTCTATCCGAAATTCTGGGACAAGACTCATAAAAATCGGTCTATTGGACGCGAAATTAGCAGATTACGCAATCAAGCTTAGTAGTGTGTGTAGCGTCCCTCGTAAGACTATAAAAGGAACCCCCCACTGCATATTTTTCAGTGTCGATCTGGTTTTTGAAGCGGCGGTAGCTTACGCCCGTCGTCAGCAGAAAATTGTACCAGATTGATCTACAAACAACTTAGTACATGTTCGTGGCTGAGGATCACCCAGTCGTTTAGAAAGGGAAGGTGACAGAAAATTTCTGAACTATTGCCGACAAACTGTGAAAGTATAGGCGTCTGTTAAAGTACACAGCAAATGTTACTGTATCACCTCATGTGCGTTTGAAAGTGGTAAGAGAATTGGGAAGCTAGTCAGAGTAGTTCTGATTTCGTTATCTGTTGAACACCTGGTGTGTTGTGGGAGACAGAGAGAGACAACTCTGGGAAGAAAGCAGACAGTCGCAGTTGACTGCAGAACAAGGGAGGTTCGTGGTACAAATTATAACGAGGAAAGTGCGTGATTTGTGTTGTAATTTAATATCGTGTGAAAAAGGCAGTGTTTGTAAGATTGATATGTTGAAGAAGATGATGTTATTTGTACCAATGTACGGCTAAAGGCACGAGGCCATCTGGCGACAATGTAGCCAGAATACTGAGGATGACTCCATTTGCAGGTCTGTCTATATTTGTATTATGCTGTAGTTAGATTTCATTGTCTGTCCCAACAAATTTTTCAAGATGATTGTCGGGTTGATATTTGCAATTATCAGGCGAAAGTGTTATAATTTTGGTCAGCGTGTGAAAATTTTAGTTTGTAAATTTCACGTCAAGAAACTGTAAAATGCGACGTTTAAATCTGGTGTTAATGTTCTATGAGATATTGTCCAAAGTGAGGAAAATTAGGAGAGCTATAATGGTAAAATAGTCGTGGCGAATGTTTTAATTTCAAATGTCAGTTGAATTCAGAAATGTTGGTCAATAATAATAATAATTGTTACCGAGTTTTGGTGGTAGTTATGCATGAAAGAAGGTGCTGGGTGGTAAAGGGGTCTCAAGCTACTAAAGTGAAATTAATTTTAAAATTTAACAAGGTTATATTTTCTTTTCAAAATTAGGTAACAACAAATTGAACAGGTACTTAATAGCCGAAACACGATTGACAATTACATTTACATAGGTACCCCATTTGGGGCTTCAAAAAGTC
Organism: Anabrus simplex; assembly: GCF_040414725.1. Classification (NCBI taxonomy): domain Eukaryota; kingdom Metazoa; phylum Arthropoda; class Insecta; order Orthoptera; family Tettigoniidae; genus Anabrus; species Anabrus simplex. The sequence continues at coordinate 978,257,591 of NC_090265.1, forward strand.
AGAAACATAATTCTTGAGCCATGAGCCCAACCTTACAATGAACACCATACAACAAAGGGGCCGAAAACCCCCAAACATGCCAGAAACACCGGCTTCCAATTACATCCAAAAGCCTCCTTGAGGCAGAAACACAATTTTCAAAAAGGGCAACTTCCCCTTAAAATACAAGCCTATCATAGGCCACTCCGAACTCCACCTTTAAGCCGTCCTCAAAGGACATATACACAGGAGCAAAATACCCAATCTACTGAGGTCTGTTAAATGACAAGAAAGTTAATACATGACCTCTAAAATCACAATTTGAGAGGAGGCGAACTTGCACTCCTAATACACTTTGTCTTTAAGACCTATTTTGGCTCTAAGGCCACTGATGCAAGGGCTAATCTCATACTACAGAGGTGACTTAAGAAACTACTAACTTACATTACTGAAGAATAGGTTGCGAAAAATAAGTTCACCTCAAACAATGTGAGTGGGAGCTCGAGAGGGTTAACACTCTCTATCCCAGTATGTCGCTTTACAAGAGAATAGAAGAAAAGAGAAGTTACATTTTAGGAAAAGGTTACATAGGGGAACGCTTAGAACCTGCCCCGAAAGTTAAACTGCTGAGCTGGCAAAGAAAAAAAAAATTATTAATCTGCCATTACCTTATTGTTGACCGCTGCCGAGGAAAGAGGCGCTTCCCGCCTCCTGCTATGTACTTAATACACTGAAAGATGGAACAGAAGTGGCCCGGAGACCCTAAAATCAGCAGTTTAAATACTCTCGCAGAAAGTTCTAGGCGTTAGGGGAAAGAAAACACCCTCCCACAAAGATTTTATTGGGTAGGACCCCGCAACAGATACAAGTTGGGGAAAGATACACCAGATTGGTCAGAAATTAATTGAAAAAATTCGTGATTGGATACATTCAAAACAAGGGGAAGAAAGGGGTAAATATTGCCAACTTAAACAATGACAGAAAGAAATTTAACAAAGAACAAACTCCTGAAATTAAATTTTCTCCAACAAAATAGTTCTTTGACTCCGCACTAGGGTGCACTATTGTTGATCTTCAGTAGTGTCCTCTAGAAGAGAAAGTTCACACTTCTTAATACAAGCAAGACAAAAGTACGTCGAAAATGACACAGTTCACAAACTCAAAAATTTCCAGGTAGTGACATCTTCTGAGAAATTTGGAAATTAAGACCGTAGATAAAGTTCAGACTTCCTCCAGAAGAGGAGTTTCAACTGGCGCAACTTTTAAATAAACGGTGTGGAGGTGTACCGCCCGGTACAGACCTCCCCCCCCCCCCCAAAAGTTCCTCCACGGGGTAACACAGAAGAACATAAACTTTAGTTTGAAAATAAGTTCCAAGTTTTGATGTTGATATTAAGATAACTTGCAGAAGTATTTGAGAAATTTCTTAATTCGGTTCCAAAATTTTGTTGTTGGAGGTGAAGTGAAGTCTTTAGGTTTATAGAAGTTGAATTTCTGAAGATAAGCTTTTACTACTTAAAAGTGAAGGAAAAATTTGCAATGTCCATCAGATATTGCGGTTGAATTCCCAAATGTAGTTATCTCTTATAGTAACTGTCCATGTAGTTGATGTTGATGAAGTTGGATGGCCGGACCGGCCGTTGCAGCTTGCGTCCAAAAGGAGGCCGCTCGGACCCCTTAAGTACCCTGAGATACCGCTCGCCCGCACTATGAGGGGAGCAGAGCGTTGAAACACGCCAGTAGCAGGTCGTGCGCCGCACATCAGCCTTGGCCGGGAGGAGAGCTCCGGCTCGCCGTGCACATGTCGTCCTTGCTGGAGAGGAGGGGGCCCATCCCCCTCCCCAGTTCCTGCACGGCGCTGCGCGGCTGCGGGGGCACTGAAACATTAAGGCTAGGCGGCAGAATTGTGTTGGACCATCGTCTTTTTGAAGGCACAGGCATTATGGAGAGGTTGAGGGGCCAGCGGCGTGTAGATATCCGTGGCATTTAATCTTATTAAGCCACAGTGTAAGGTGGAGCAGGAGACGGGAGCGTGGTAATGGCCGTGGCAAGAACAGGATGGCAGTTTAACGGATCGGGGCGGGTTTTACAAAAGGCTTACATCTAAAACCAAAATATTATAGAAGGGGCAGAATGCCATAAAAGTGAAACTCAAAAAAAATATAACCTTCGTATCCTTTCAAAATAATATGAAGCAAGTTAACACAAAATTACACCGGTTTCACCTGGGACAGGTGAACCCTAAATATCCTCTCGGTGGCTGGATTACTTAACAATAAGGTAACCGGCGTAAGAAAATCGAGAATGATACAAGGCCCATGAAATCTGGGGGCAAGCTTGCCCGCGGGAACAAAATTTTTGACCATAACCTGGTCGCCTACCTTCAAAGGGGTGGGTCTCCGTCCACGATCATACCTTTCCCTAACCTTTTCATGAGACACTTTAAGATTGGCTTTAGCCTTCTTCCAAAGATCTTTAATGTTGTCCGGATCTATTATCTCGGGTAGAATGTCATTCAGAGACCAGAGGTTAGAGAGCGGCGAGTTGGGAACAAACTTGAACATTAAAGAAGCTGGAGTGAACTTGTGAGATTCATGAACCGCTGAATTCAAAGCAAAAGCTATCCAATGCAGGGACGTGTCCCACCTGGAAGGATCTTCATGATGATAGGCAATGAGTGCGGACCTGAGATTACGGTTAACCCGTTCAGCCAGAGATGGTTGAGGGTAATAAGCAGAAGTAGTTACATGAGAGATGGATAAGTCAAAACAGAATTTACGAAATAAATTAGATGTAAAAGCCTTAGCATTATCGGAAACTATGTATTGACAAGGACCAAAAGAAGCAAAGATAGTATTAAGACAAGAAATGGTGGACTGAGCGGTAGCCAGCTTAGTCGGAAATAACCAGGAAAATCTAGTAAAACCATCTACACATACAAAGATGAACTTGTTGGCATTCCCCTTTGACTGGGGGAAGGGTCCCACATAATCAATATACAGGCGCTCCATGGGGCGCGACGCTTGATGAGAAGACAAAAGACCTACCTTAGTGGACATGGTCGGTTTACTAAGCAAACAGGATTTACATGCCTTTACTAATTCACGGATTTCACCGTCCATACCCTTCCAGATGAACATATCACGAATCTTTTCACGAGTTTTAAAGATACCAAGATGCCCTCCTAATGGGGTCTCATGATAATACTTGAAGATCATAGGTACAAGAACCGCTGGAACAACAACTTTCATCATCTTATCATGCCTCGAAGGGCAACATAGAACTCCATTCCTCAGAACATAAGGGACAACATGTTCCCCAGAAGAAAGGGTTTCCATTATCGGAGCCAGCGTCGGATCTTCACGTTGGTATTTCTCGATATCCCTAAACAGCATGGGAACATCTGTTAGGATGGCATTAACCTCAGATAGCATGGACTCGGGAGGTGATGGGCTGTCGACCTGTTCATGGTTCTCAACGTCGCCTGAAAACATACGGCTGAGTCCATCAGCGACAACATTTTCGGTACCTCGGATATGCCTGACATTGAATTGGAAGGCAGAAATACGGATGGCCCAACGGGCTATACGACCAGTACGACGCGGCCTACCTAAGACCCAGCTTAATGCTTGATTATCTGTCTCCAGGTCGAATTTGACATGTTCCAGATAGAGACGGAACTTTTCTAAGGCAAATAAGACTGCCAACCCTTCGAGCTCATAGATGGAATACTTGGCTTCTTGAGCCGATAGAGTCCTAGATGCATAGGCGATGGGTCGCCTCCCTAGTTCAGTCTCTTGAAGAAGGACTGCCGCTACCGCCGACGACGACGCGTCCGTTTGGACGATGAATTTCTTTGAGAAATCAGGCATAGCAAGGATAGGGGCATTACAGAGAGCTAATTTCAGATCTTCAAAAGCGGCTTGTTGAGAAGGTCCCCACTCGAATTTGATGCCTTTCCTACGAAGAAGGTTCAATGGCGCCGCTCTATTAGCAAAGTTAGGAATGAACTTTCTGAAGAAATTCACCATACCAATGAACCTGGCGATACCTTTAATGTCCTTGGGAGGTTTAAAATCACGGATGGCCTGTGTTCTAGAATGATCGACTGCTACACCATCAGGTGACCCAATATGCCCTAGGAATGACATAGAGGGCTTAGCAAAAGCGACCTTGGACAACTTGACAGTTAACCCAGCCTTACGAAGGCGATTCAGAACTTCTCGCAGATGATCTAGATGTTCTTCGAAGGTCTCCGAAAACACGACGACATCATCCAAGTAGTGATATAAGTACTCGAATTTGATGTCGGAGAAGACCCTATCTAGTAGCCTAGTGAGCACAGCTGCCCCCGTGGGGAGCCCGAAAGGCACGCGGTTGTATTCGTATAAATTCCAGTCCGTGGCAAACGCTGTAAGGTGTTTAGACTCTTCAGCAAGGGGAATTTGATTATAGGCCTGATTCAAGTCCAGGATAGTAAAGAACTTGGCCTTACGAAACCATGAAAAGCAAGAATGAAGGTCGGGAAGGGGCACAGATTGTAACACCACCTTCCGATTGAGAGCCCTGTAGTCAATTACAGGCCTGAAGCCCCCTTGGGGTTTCGGGACTAGAAAAATAGGCGAAGAATACGCTGACTTAGAGGGCCTAATAATACCATCCTTCAACATCTGATCGATGATTTCTTTCAGAGCATTCATTTTAGGTGGAGATAGCCTATACGGTGGAAAACGGACAGGAATCGAATCCGTGACCTCAATTTTGTATTCGATCAGGTCAGTAACGCCAAGAGTATCAGAGAATACCTCGGGAAACGACTGACACAGTTTGCGAATACTATCAGCCTGCTCCTCAGGTAGATGTCTAAGGTCTAACAACATCTCATCCTGGGTAGGCGAAATAGAAGAACATGACACAGAATTACAATTTAATAGTGGAATTTTACAACTAGAAGCAAATTTGAATGTGCACGACCTAGACTGGAGATCGAGCACAAGACCAGTGTGAGAAATAAAGTCAGCTCCCAATATAATGGGGCAAGACAATTGCTTGGCCACAAACAATTTAATTTTCCATGTAAATTTAAAAATACGAATTTTGACCAGTAAGGAACCTAGAATTTCTAATGGAGATGTATTAGCAGAAACACATTTCACAGGAGAAGAGTCATAGACAGGTAGGTTACAAACAGACTTCAATTTCGAGTACCATTCAGCCGAAATAATGGAACAAACACTGCCTGAATCTAATAGAGCTGTTATAGGTTCGTTATTTACCTCAATCTTAAGGAAAGGAACAGGTGCGGGGGTATCCGCCGCAATCTTAAGACACTCTTTGGGGCATTCAAAGGACAGATTAGCAGATTGAACGTTCCCAGAATTTTCGATCTGCTTACCAGGGGCTGAGCCTCGGGAAGATGAATTAGTTGACTCAGCCGAAGCCACTAGTCACTTTTGATTGTTGTTGGAAGTTACCCCAGAAGTTGAGCAGGAGGGGGTGCTATTCGAATTGGGACAATTCTTGGCGATATGTGAGAAAGCCCCACATTTAAAACAGCCTTGTGATGAACCAGCTTCATTATTTGCCCTACTAGACTTGATCAGAGGACACTTATTGCGCAGATGGTCAGGCGCCCCGCACGCATAACATTTACGGGGATTGACTGGTCGGCGAGGTGGAGGCCGAGTGTTACTAAAGGAAGGCGGGGGTTCTTTCGCGACACGCAAAGAATCGGCGTATCTAACTCCTTCCGCCGAGACGGCCAACGCTTCAAGTTCCGAGAAGGTTTGCGGGCACGCCGCGAAACACAAATATGACCTATAGGGAGGCGAAATTCCCTCTACAATAGCCTGCACAATCTGATCTTCAGGAAAATGAAGGGCAAACACCCTAGTATAAAACTTAATGTCCTGTATGAAATCAGCCAAGTTTTCATCCAAGCGCTGTACCCGATAATAGTATTTCTGAATCAGGGATGACCTCGCGCGGGCATGAATGAAATTTGCAAGCAAGTGTGCGTGAAAATCTTCAATAGATGACTGTTCAGCAATAGCTCTTACTATCTTATCTGAGAGAACACCAATAGCATAAGGATAGATTATTTGTAAAATTTGACAAGGGGAAAGAGAAAACACAAGGGCGTGATCCTGAAATTCAACTAAAAATCTTAAAAATGAAATAACTTCACTGGTGGTGTTGACAGAAAACTTAGAGATACCTCTTAGCAACATTGCCAATGGATGAGGCAAGCTGCTAAACCCGGGTGACATAGTAGGTAGAGGTTTCAGGGGCAAAGAAGTTAATTCAGAACGGATGTTACTCAACGATGCACGGCGTTCAGGCTCGTTGTCCAATGGGGCAGAGATAGTTTGAGCAGTGGGGGTTTTCCTATTTACTTCTCCCTTAGGAGACTCTTCCTCGCTACCTACATTCACTATGGTGGGTTGATCAGATTTGGGAGAAATTTCCCCAGTTAACAATTGAGTGACTTTACTAGACAATTCAGAAATAGTTTCAAGGAGCGTATTAGCTTCCTTCCTCTGAACGTCATTCACCTTTAGAGACAACAGATCATTAACTCTATTTGAAAAATGATATAGCCTGCCTTGCACACGCTTAATTTGATTAGGAGACGGATCATTTTCATCAAAAAAACTAACGACCGATGCTAGCCCAGTAATGTTCTCGACGATCGTGGAAAGAGAGTCATCAATTTCTTTCTCTCCCAAATTGGGGATGGAAATGGGCAAATCAAGGGAGTCTCTAAGCTTGTTAGTATCGATAGCAACCGTGCCTCCAGATTGCACGTTTCTAATAGTTAATTCGTAGATCAACTCCTCTTTGCGCAAGTAGTTAAGGAGGAGAACATCGCGAGGGCCGGGCATGATAACAGAAAAAATTTGAAAAACCTCAATAAAAAATTTCCAGCAACTGAGAAAATGGTTAGAGTTCGGATCAAAACAGAGTTTAGCCGTCAAAAGGGGCTAAATTGAGACCCATTCAACCACGCTCTGCTACCACTTGTTACCGAGTTTTGGTGGTAGTTATGCATGAAAGAAGGTGCTGGGTGGTGAAGGGGTCTCAAGCTACTAAAGTGAAATTAATTTTAAAATTTAACAAGGTTATATTTTCTTTTCAAAATTAGGTAACAACAAATTGAACAGGTACTTAATAGCCGAAACACGATTGACAATTACATTTACATAGGTACCCCATTTGGGGCTTCAAAAAGTCAGAAACATAATTCTTGAGCCATGAGCCCAACCTTACAATGAACACCATACAACAAAGGGGCCGAAAACCCCCAAACATGCCAGAAACACCGGCTTCCAATTACATCCAAAAGCCTCCTTGAGGCAGAAACACAATTTTCAAAAAGGGCAACTTCCCCTTAAAATACAAGCCTATCATAGGCCACTCCGAACTCCACCTTTAAGCCGTCCTCAAAGGACATATACACAGGAGCAAAATACCCAATCTACTGAGGTCTGTTAAATGACAAGAAAGTTAATACATGACCTCTAAAATCACAATTTGAGAGGAGGCGAACTTGCACTCCTAATACACTTTGTCTTTAAGACCTATTTTGGCTCTAAGGCCACTGATGCAAGGGCTAATCTCATACTACAGAGGTGACTTAAGAAACTACTAACTTACATTACTGAAGAATAGGTTGCGAAAAATAAGTTCACCTCAAACAATGTGAGTGGGAGCTCGAGAGGGTTAACACTCTCTATCCCAGTATGTCGCTTTACAAGAGAATAGAAGAAAAGAGAAGTTACATTTTAGGAAAAGGTTACATAGGGGAACGCTTAGAACCTGCCCCGAAAGTTAAACTGCTGAGCTGGCAAAGAAAAAAAAAATTATTAATCTGCCATTACCTTATTGTTGACCGCTGCCGAGGAAAGAGGCGCTTCCCGCCTCCTGCTATGTACTTAATACACTGAAAGATGGAACAGAAGTGGCCCGGAGACCCTAAAATCAGCAGTTTAAATACTCTCGCAGAAAGTTCTAGGCGTTAGGGGAAAGAAAACACCCTCCCACAAAGATTTTATTGGGTAGGACCCCGCAACAGATACAAGTTGGGGAAAGATACACCAGATTGGTCAGAAATTAATTGAAAAAATTCGTGATTGGATACATTCAAAACAAGGGGAAGAAAGGGGTAAATATTGCCAACTTAAACAATGACAGAAAGAAATTTAACAAAGAACAAACTCCTGAAATTAAATTTTCTCCAACAAAATAGTTCTTTGACTCCGCACTAGGGTGCACTATTGTTGATCTTCAGTAGTGTCCTCTAGAAGAGAAAGTTCACACTTCTTAATACAAGCAAGACAAAAGTACGTCGAAAATGACACAGTTCACAAACTCAAAAATTTCCAGGTAGTGACATCTTCTGAGAAATTTGGAAATTAAGACCGTAGATAAAGTTCAGACTTCCTCCAGAAGAGGAGTTTCAACTGGCGCAACTTTTAAATAAACGGTGTGGAGGTGTACCGCCCGGTACAATAATAATAATAATAATAATAATAATAATAATAATAATAATAATAATAATAATAATAATAATAATAATAATAATAATAATAATAATTAATAATAATAATGTCTACCGCGGGATAAAATTTTCCTATGTTAAAAGTGCATTTAACCAGTATATTTTTACAAGGATCGCAGGCATTTAGAAAATTCCAGTAAAATTCGATAGTTATCTTTATTCATGGAAAGTAAAATTTTGGGACATCGTGTATATCAATGATACGGAAAATCGCGGTGTGTTCTTGGTTTCTCGAGGTCCGAAATTAGTAGTAACAGTAAAATAAAGAGGTGTATTTTATAATGGTTGTTGTTTTTACGAGAGGATTGAAAAATGAAAAGGGTCTTGAAAATATAAGAAAAATGGATTGAGAGCGAAGAATTTATATATGTGGAGATGAGAGGGATAGGAATATTGATGGAGAAAGGGAGCCTGGATTTTAAGTGATACCGCTGGGATAAGGCGAGGAGAATGAGTTTGAGACAGGCTATGTTTGCCGAGGAAGTATTTGTGAAACAGGCTGTATTGTGGCAGGCTGTAGTGTTTTCTGCTACCAATCCGAAATTTGAGACGACTACTGTGTGAGGCACCGTAGATTTCTAGTAAGATCCCAAGTGAAAACGACTCTAGTAAAAGGTTAAAAATCTTGGTAGTAAAAGTCAAGTGACTAGTTACGTAAAGCCCGTATGAATATTAAGATAATGTGACCTCAAGGATAAAAGAGCATTTTGAATACATGGTTGGTGTTGTATTGAATTTCGTTTCACTGGATATGTCATTGATATAAATATTTGGAATTGACGGTAGGCGATTTGAGAGTTTCTAATGCGGTAGTGAAGATTATTATTTTGAATACATCCACTAAATGGTAGACGTGTGTTGTGAATTATCATTGCTTCCCTAAAAACTTCATTGCACAGGCTGAGATTGTGTTTGAGTTGGAGAATTGTTCGTCACGTATATTTATTTTCGAGTTCACGTATTGTAACGAGATGGATACTTACTGCATTTTCCGACTTGCATTCGTTTAGTAGTAAGAGACGTGGTTCCATGTGTATTGAAATGTCAGAGTTGGTTTGAAATTGTTAGTTCGCCTGATATGCTAGGGGATGCGTATTACGACCCATTTTTTTACGCCCGACCATAGATTTAGGACGTCACATGTTATCCTTGGAGTTACTGATGATGAGACGTCCTAGTTCACGCCCGACAATAGAATTTGGAAGGTATCGTGTACATAGAGATTAGTGTTAGGATGTACAGATTTTAAGTGAGCCCGACGATAGGTCTGGGATGTCAGCTGTACATACTCAAGTCTCAGATTAGATGTTTCTTTTGTTTTTGCGAAGTGACCTGGGCGAAGGTAGCCTCTACAGTAAAATATGAAATATGAAGAGGGTTAGATCGGTATAATGAGGCCAACTAGTGCGTAGCTCCAACAGCTGAAGGGTGTTCCTTAAGATAACGGGGCCGCTATCTGTGAATGATGGTTGCCCAAATATTGGATATCGACCTGATGGAAATTAAATATATTTACTGTAATTCTCCATGCGTGTTGAGTTTTAATGACTTCGATATGTTATTTTATTTTATGGACTTAATTGTTTTGTCGTTCTGACGTCCGTTTCGTTTCGATAGTATGCATATTGACACTCAGTGTATTAGTGTGAGACTTGAGTTGCGAATGCGGTTTCGATTTGTCAGCCAGTAATACTATTTTATTTTCAATCTTTGTCGTACTTTCATTTATTCGTAGTTGAATTCGATTAAGTAATCACTTTATAGGTAGTGTGTTTTGACAGACAATAAGTAGTTGGATCTGTAATGGTAGTCATTGTTTTTCAAAGGAAATAATTCCTTAAAGTAGTATTTTTCAATGTGGACTGGTAATTTTATTAAACGTAACATAACCATTTCTAACCTGAAAATCGGTTCAATAATAATACTTTTCAAGTGATTTACCACTTTTTAATTAACTTCAGTGTTTGGCATTTCTCCTAAATGCGCGATGAATAAGTGTTTCCTGCATTTCGCAGTTTTGTTCCTTTAGAACGACGTAACGTAAGATCCTCGCGGATCATGTTGTTGTTGGTTCCTTCCGAACAGCTGTTTGGGTGATGCACATTTAGCATCGGGATTACCTTATCACTGAAGGGTGTCATGAATGACAAATACATGGTGGAATTTTATTTCAATTGTGAATGATGCTGTTAACTCGTAGTGAACACCATGCTTTCCCATAATATTTCGCAACCCATCCAAAGCAACTGATAGTCAATTTGGTTCGATTAAGAGTCCATTCGGCGGGTGTTCCGTATCCGTAAAGGGTATTCGACTGGTGGATAACCTTAATTGAGAGGAAATCAGGCGTTCTACTTGTTGAAAGTCAGATTTTCCACGGATCGTGTGGATTAATTCTCAGTTCTCGTTTGGAGTAATAGGTTCCCAGTTTTCAGGTCTTTCCTTTTTTCAGTTTTTTCAGTTTCCCTGTCCACAAATGTATTAATTTCTCCGAAGCAACTCTTCGATATTGTGAGAAATAAATCATCGCTATGCAATGTGACTGCGTTTGAAACATTCAATAATAAAAGATTTATCATTTTTTTTCAAGGATTTATATTAAAATAATAATGTTGTCGTGCTATTTCGATTTAATAAAAGTTAGTAAGCACATATTTGCTCCTCATTTCAAGTAGTTAGGCTCTCTTCTGAACCCCATCGTTTGGTTAAGATCGTGACCGAATTTATTCCCGCAACGACCCATGATTTTAGAGTTCTATATTGTTCTACTGTAGCAGCCGTGGTGGACCAACGATGGAATGGTAAGTTCAAGGGTTCAGTATGTGTAGTTTAAGTGTCCCACAATATCCTTTTAACCATGTGTACTCGTGCTGACTTCGCTGTTCCATTTTTTTCAGCAGCATATGCCCCTTCCCTCATTCGCCACTTTCATTTTTTTTCTCCCACAAGCTTTTTACTATTGTCAATAATTTCGATAGTTTCCCTGGCCTTCTCCATTCCCTGTTTATTAATTTTACAAGAGTGTAGTACTCAGATTCTCTTTCCATTTTATTTACCTCTTCCGCTTCCAAGTATTTAACCCGTAATGCTCTTGTACTTTCACACTGTCTCAAAAAATATGCATTTCCTCCAACTCCTTTTCACACAATAAACATGTATTTGCAACTTCTGTAAATGCCTTATTTTTATAAACTCCCATCAACCACCATATCATTCCCCTGTATTCTCTTTTGGTTAATTTATCATATATTATTTTCATACCTGGATATATATTCATGAATTCCTCCAGAGTTCTCCTATTATTACCCTCAGCTCTTAGCCTTTGTATTTCTATATCTGCTATCCTCTGTGCCACACTCCCACAGACTTTTCTTTCTTCTAAATCGTTGTCCCAATAATTCCCCATCCCAATTCCTTCTAGTATTTTCTTTAAGTTGCCCGCCCAGTACCCACCCTGATACCTCATTTGGTGTCGGTAAGCTATATCTAGAATTTCTCCCCCTCCTCCCCTTTTTAACCTAAACCAATATTTTATTAGTTTCTTAATTATATCCACTTTTATATTAATGTCTCTGCACATTAATCTTGCTCCACTATTCGCTGTACATATTGGTAAGCCTGTAATTATTTTAATAAATCTACTAGTGACTGAATCGAGCATTACTATTTCCTTTTCTGTGCCCCATACTTCTGCACCGTATAGCATTTTGGATTTAATCACAGCGTTGAATACATTTCTTTGTACCCTATAATCAATATTAGGCATCCTGTTATCTAATATTCTTATACTAGCTAGGGCTGCTGCACCAATCAGTTTTTCTCTCTTGACGTGTTCAGACCAATTTCCATTTCCTGATATGATAATTCCTAAATATTCTAACTTGTTAACTACTTCCAGATTTACTCCTTCAAGATAACATTCTTTCCTTTTTTGCTAATTTGTTCCCGTTTTTGCACACCATTACTCTAGTTTTCTGTGCGTTAATTATCATATTCCATTCTTTACAGTACTTCTCGACACCATCAATACTTTTTTGCATTGCAACTGGCGTTAGTGTGAACAGGAGTATGTCGTCACCAAAGACAAGACCAGGAATATCCTCATTTTCTAAACATGGCAGTGCTAATCTTTCCTCAACTTCAAATTCTAGTATATCGTTAATGAACTATAGAAATAAAATCGGTGACAATTTACACCCCTGCTTCAGACCCATTTTAGAGATAATCTCTCCTACTAATACTCCCTCCTTGACTCTCACAGTACACTTTACTTCAGCATATATCTTTTCTAAAGCCCTTCTCATTTTACATGACACTCCTACTTGTCTCAATCTAGTAACGACTGCCTCCCTCTTCACAATATCGAATGCTTTTTCTAAATCTATTGATCTAATATAGAGCTTCCCACCTTTTTTCTTTACATATTTGTCAATAAGAGTTCTCACAATCAAAACATTATCTGGTGTTGTTCTCCCTCTTTTGAAACCACTTTGAAATTTCGACAGGATTGAATGCCTCTCTGCCCAGTTCTTTAGTCTATTTGCTAGTATACCCATATATACTTTCCCCTATGTATCTAATAAGGTAATTCCCATATAGTTTCCTGGATTTAATCTATCCCCTTTATTTTTGTATATAAGGCATATTATCCCTTCTTTCCAAGCTTTTGGAAATACTCCTTTCTCGAAGATTTTATTGAATATCTTTGTCAAAATTTCCAACATGCCGCTTCGTTCTCCCACCTCTTTCCAAAATCATATGTGGTACCCGAAATAGCTCCTGATTTTCCCTTCTTGGCTCGTTGTAACAGGTTCCTTATTTCGTGAGTCGAAATAGCCTCATCTAATTCAGGCAGAGTGACACTCAAACCACCCGAAACAGTAATCCTCTCATGATGAGCTCTCCATTTGTCTTCTTTATTCAATAATTTCTCGAAATACTGGACCCATGTACTATGACTTATATTGGTCCCCCCCCCCATAACCCGAGTTCTTCTTGGTTATTTGATTTATTTTATCCCATACTTTCCTACTGTCATTGTCCTTTGTTTTTTACAAAATTCGTTTCTAGCTACTTGACCACCATCCACCCTGTATCTCCTAAGTGCCTTCATATCTAGTGACTTTTTCTTTACACATTCTGTATTATACCATCCACCTTTTATCTGCGTTTTACTTAGATTTTGCCTCATGCCTTTTCCTGCCATTCCTATTAAATTTTGTATCCTGGTTAGGGCTTCTTCCACTCTATTCTCTTCTATCAATTTTACAATACCTATTTTCCAAATCTCAAAATTTTCTCCATTGAAGTGCTCTCTGAATTCATTTCCTAATTCTTCTCTCCAACGATACCTAGGTATTTTTCTCTCCTGTACGCTATCGTAAACGATCTCTTGCGCTCTTATATCTTGAATCATTAATTTTATAGATGCTGGCATATGATTTGCCTCTGCCCAATCCTTAATGCTTATCTCTTTGATAATTTGCAAACAATCCCTACAGGTTACCACTAGGTCAATTGTACTGCCCCCATTTTCTACTACATAGGTTAGTTTTCCACTCTCATCTCCAAAACACCACCCATTCAATATATAATGCTCCTCTACCGCGCATAATTCTAGTAGATTTTCTCCATTTCTGTTACATTCTTTATCCTGGCTATTTCTATTAACTAGTAATACCCCGTTCTCAAGTTGACTGTAAACTGGCTTCTTGTCCCCTATCCTCGCATTAAGATCGTCCATATCAATAATGCTTGCCTGATCATACGCACTTCTCATTCGTCTAATTTCTGTCGCTAAATTATCAAAAAATTCATTCTGCGCAAATGGGGAGCTCAAAGGCGGATTATATATAAAAGCTATACATATTTCATCGGTCTAGAAAGCCAAGAATAACGGTCGAGAGGATTCGTCGTGTTGACCCCACGACACCTCGTAATCTGCAGGCCTTCGGGCTGAGCAGCGATCGCTTGGTAGGCCAAGGCCCTTCAAGGGCTGTAGTGCCATGGGATTTGGTTTTCTACAAATTTCATTCCTCCAATTGGCCCTATCTAATATTTTTATCCATATTAATTCCTTAAACTCAGATTCTAACAGCTGTATTCTATCTTTTAAGTTGTTTTTGATTACCACTGAAATTCCGCCCGATATCCTTCCTCTATTGGATCTCCTTGATCCATATAGACTCCATACGATACACCCTTCCATATTTAAGTCTTTCTTGCAATCAGCCCAAGTTTCTACAAGCCCAAGGATGTCCATTTCTTCCAGTAGCTCTTTAAAGTCTTCGTTACCTATTTTGCTCCATACTCCTTCAATATTAACACATGATATCTTTAACTCTAGTTATGTTTTACTTCTATGATCTAAACTTCTTGATTTACTTCTAGTCATTCTAGATCTTTCCACTTCCATTATACTCCCCTCCGGAGGGCAAATAACGTCCTTCTCAGGTAGTTCTTCGGTGATTTTTAATATACTACCTGAACGCATCCCCTTCTTCTGAAAAAGGTATTTTAGACTCACTGACCTACGCCTGGAAGTATCCTCAGCTCCTCCACGCGGCGCCGCTGTTGACATCCGGCTCGCCTCGTCGTTCCTCCCACGGTTATTTAACTCCACTAGAAGATCTGACGTAGACCGTTGATTCACCTGTCCAGGGTCATCAACACCAGCACCACACGTATACTCCGGAATCCCTTCTGTCATCACCCCTTCACCATGCACTTCCGCTGGTGACCCAAACTGCTTACTTCGTTCTTTAAACATATCACCCAGATCACTGACCGTCCACGTTCTCGCCCAGGTATCTCCTATCACAAGCAAATGGTTTGCTCTTATAAATGCCCATAGATTTGATTTTCTTGCTTGTCGTAAATGGAATTGCAGAACTCTTTGCTCTTGGAGGACTCTTCTGTCCATATCCCCTTTTATCCAAATTCTGCTGCCCTTCAAGTTCCTCGCACTATTCAAAATTCGGCTTGCCATTAATAAGTAAACAAACTTAATTCTAACAGGTCTTCTTCCCCTATTCTTTCCCATCCTATACACATCATCGGTACAACTAATGCCTGATTTCTCTCTCATTAGGTTAAAGACTGAGCTCATCAATTCCATCTTAGATTCTCCTTCCGTTTCATCCAGTCCGTAAATAATAATATTTCTTCTCTTCTCCTCCTCCGTTCTTCTGCTATTTCGCCATTCAAGTACCTATACTTGTTCTTCTAGCGCCTGTATCCTCTAATTTATTATAGCTCTTTCCTCCTTGTCTTCTCTTATCTTCGCCTTTATTTATGTTAGATCTTTGGTTATGCTGTCCTTCATATCGTTGATTTGTTGGAACTGTGCTTCTAACATTTCTTTGGTCTGGTCAGCCTGAGAAGCATCACGGACAACTTCCTTGATTTTCTCCATGTCCTCCCATGTCAATGGGCCTGGATTCATTTCGACGCCTCCGATGACTAATAGAGTAGCCACTATAGCTGCCGCCATCAACAGTTCTGTTAGTCCTATTTCTTTATTAAATCCTAATTTACACTCCATCTTGATCCACTTGACCCGATTGTGCCATTGCTCTATCACACTCCTATACTGCTGCACTGTTACGCCCATACTGCTTTTCCTGCACTTCCGGACCGTTACCACGCACGTCTGCTCACTAGCTCAGCTCAGCAAAGACTGCGAAGTGACGCAGTAGCTCACATGGCTAGCGCGCGGTAGGGTGTGTGATAGTTGACAGTGCTCGAGGGCTAGAAGGTCCAAGTCCCGTGGAATATTTTTAAAGCCAGTTGCCTGCGATGTGGCAAGGTTGTATACTTAATGCCGGTATTTTTCACAGACGGCTTTGTTTATTTGGCCCTTAAAAGGGCCGTTGATATAGAGCTCGGTTGATAGATGCTAGGAAACATGTGACAGGATTTCAGTTATTCACGTGTCCGGCTCCATGGCTAATTGGTTAGCGCGCTGGCTTTTGGTCACAGGGGTCCTGGGTTCGACTCCCGGCAGGGTCGGGAATTTTTACCATAACTGGTTAATTCCCCTGGCACGGGGACTGGGTGTATGGGTCGTCTTCATCATCATTCTATCCTCATCACTACGCCCAGGTCGCCTATGGACGTCAGATCAAAAGAGCTGCCCCAGGCCTCTCTGGAGGCCATACGCCATTATTATTATTATTATTATTATTATTATTATTATTATTATTATTATTATTATTATTATTATTATTATTATTATTATTATTATTTATTCACGTCTTTCAACGCAGCACCTGCTCGAACTGACGACCTCCGTGGTCGATTCAAAGCTGCGCGCAATGTTGTAAGGACCGTCTGACCCGTTACAACATCTCTGACGAAATGGAACGACAATGCTTAGTGATGGCTTACGGTGACAAGAACTGGCCCGCTCCTGTGCATATACTAGTTGTTTTACATGGCCCAACAGAAAATAATCCAGGGGCGTAAGATCGGGCGATCTGGTGGGCCAGGGTACAGGTTCTCCACTTCCTATCCATATATAAGGATACGTCGCATGGAGATGGTTCCGGACGACTACCGTCGCATGTGGTGGAGCTCCGTCATGTTGAAACCACATCCTGCAGTGGTCAAGCAGTGGTACATGTTCCAAAAACGGTGGTAGTTCATCTTGGATAAACCGCAGACAGCGTTGGCTGGTCAGATGGCCCTCAAAGAAATGGGGACCGATGAGGTGATCACCCTTGATTCCACACCATACACTCACGCGCCACTGTACCTGAAAACCTGTCTCACACACCCAATGGGGATTATCCACACTGCAGTAATGCATATTATGGCGATTAACGGTTCCACTGGCCTATGGCGGCCACTTCCCAGCCTATACAGTAACGTGCTCCCGGTCTGTGTGTCCACCTCCTGTTTTAAAGTACGTGTTCTGCGTATCTCTACTCGTTTTACGAGTTCATTCGAGATACCCGTATTGAATTAATAGTGGCGCTCACGATTCCTGCTGTCTTCTAGCCCGTAAACACATATCTTGTTATATTACTCCGGTTTAGGGAGAGGGATCGATGTCTTTCAGAATTGTAGTAAATGTGAAGGGATGCATAAAACTGGATCGCAAGTTGTTCCACTGCACTCCATTGCTTTTGTTTTGGACTTATCAATAATAATAATAACAGGCAGATGCAACCATCCGGCAATTACTCTACATAAACACTGTAAAAACTAACTTTTTCGGCCCATTCTGCAAACACATCGCGATGTCACCTTTCCCTGCAGACCTTCATTCTGGTGAACTTATTCATTTATTTGCTTTTTCTGGGGAAGTCTGCGGGCCCCTTAAGCCCCAGGCCCGCCTGCACTGTACGCCCTAACGTTACGCCACGAGCATGGCTTAAAACAGAGCTATGCATTCAGGAGGTGGAGAGATAGTCCACAGTCGGCTGTCCTCAGAATGGCTCCCCATCCTCACCAAAGCGAATGCTGGAACAGTTCCTTTTACACGCCACGGCCGCTCACCTCGCATCGTTCTCCGCACTTCCGATCACCACAACACATCTCTTGGCCTGGGGGAGTGCGTCACCCTCTAGGAGGTCCGCCGTACATCATCAAGGTACGGACTGAAAGCTTTTAGCAGGTACACTCCGCACTGCTTTACTTCTAAATTGACGTTTTGGCCGATTTTGGCCCTGTCTGGTGGTTACGCATTGAAACATAGACATGCAACCAATCCCAAGCTGTCATTCATATCACCGGGCGAGTTGGCCGTGCGCGTAGAGGCGCGCGGCTGTGAGCTTGCATCCGGGAGATAGTAGGTTCGAATCCCACTATCGGCACCCCTGAAAATGGTTTTCCGTGGTTTACCATTTTCACACCAGGCAAATGCTGGGGCTGTACCTTAATTAAGGCCACGGCCGCTTCCTTCCAACTCCTTGTCCTTTCCTATCCCATCGTCGCCATAAGACCTATCTGTGTCGATGCGACGTAAAGCCCCTAGCAAAAAAAAATAAAAGTCATTCATATCGACTTATATCGGCAGAGTGCGACCTCGAAACCTAGCTGCCAACTTTAACATTTACAGCTTGCTCAGCGTGTATGGTATTCGGTACGGTTCGCGATCTTTTGCATTTCTCTTCATTATATTGTGTTTTTCATATTAGTATTTATCTCTTTTATAGCGTAGTTTACAGTTTAGCATTACATAAGTTAGTAAAATACAGGTTTTGTAGTTCAGTGTATAAGAACAGCTATAGTTTTATTTACGTTCGTGTATTGGTTAGTGTACTTAGTTCGTGCGTGTTTAGAATGTCTCAATGTAGTTCGGGAAAAACATGTGGCAAGAAAGTGACTCTGAGATCAGTGGAGTGTTCCCTTTGTAGTCCATTAGCGGTGAGTGATGTGTTATTTCCACATTTCCTTTTATTCTTAATAATGTATTCCTTTTTTAGTGTCCGAGGTATGTGAGGTTTTTGAGAATTTGTTTCCAATCCCGATTCATTAGCTTATTTGAGTACGGTATTGCATTTTACGAGAGCTCTTTACCACGGTCGTATTGCATCAGCAGTTCACGCGGCGGTAGCGCGTTGGCAACAGAGGTAAGGCGATGCTGATTTGTTTTGCGAAACGTCAATTTAGAAGTAAAGCCGTGCGGAGTATAGAAGGTGTCTCAACAGAGCATTAGCCGCCTGTGCCTTGTACAGGTGTGACAACATAACTGACAAGCCCACTGCCACACTGGGGCGAAACGCTGGCAATTTCATTATTGAAAATCTTTGAAGTCCGCCTCTGTGGTGTAGTGGTTACAGTGATTAGCTGCCACCCCCGGAGGGCCGGGTTCGACTCCCGGCTCTCCCACGAAATTTGAAAAGTGGTACGAGGACTGGAACGGGATTCACTCAGCCTCGGGAAGTCAACTGAGTAGAGTTGGGTTCTATTCCCATCTCAGCCATCCTGGAAGTGGTTTTCCGTGGTTTCCCACTTCTCCTTCAGGCGAATGCCGGGATTGTATGTAATTTAAGTCCACGGCCGCTTCCTTCCCTCTTCCTTGTCTATCCCTCCCAATCTTCCAATCCCCCCGCAAGGCCCCTGTTCAGCATAGCAGGTGAGGCCGCCTGAGCGAGGTACTGGTCATCCTTCCCAGTTGTATCCCCCGACCCAGAGTCTGAAGCTCTAGGACACTGCCCTTGAGGCGGTAGAGGTGGGATCCCTCGCCGAATCCGAGGGGAAAACCAACCCTGGTGGGTAAACAGATAAAGAAGAAGAGAAGCAAATCATTGAGTACTGTAATATGTATAATGTCCGACTTATTGGCTGAATGGTCAGCGTTGAGGCCTTCGGTTCAGAGGGTACCGGGTTCGATTCCCGGCCGGGTCGGGGATTTTAATCGCGTCTGATTAATTCTTCTGGCCCGTGGACTGGATGGTTGTGTTTGTCCGAACACTTTCCTCTTCATATTCAGACAACGCACTACACTACTAACCACCACAGAAACACGCAATAGTAATTACATTCCTCCATATAGGGTTGGCGTCAGGAAGGGCATCCGGCCGTAAATCATGGCCAAATCCACATGTGCTACACAGTTCGCACCCGCGACACGCACCGATGTGGCAAAAGCGGAGGAGGAAGAAGAAGACTGTAATATTCAAAATCAGTGAAATTGAATTATGGTTTCCTACAGGGAAAGTTTTGATAACCAACTGTTGATTGAAAAAATGAATGAGCAGTGATAGACCAAATAAAATACAATATATTTTAGACACTATTATTCATTTACTTTGTGAACCATCCAAATATAGTAAATAATGTCTAATTTTAAGCATACGTCTTGGAAACAGTCATTATGTACGTGCGCCTCACCCCTTTTCACTAGAACTTCCATACTTCTGTTCAGAATTATAGTAAACAAATAATACTATTACTAACATTATTATTATTTTCCGCCACATGAATAAGTTTACAGCAGACTTGATGAATCAATGGCACAGTGTCCAACTCATGATCCGAAATCTGTGAAATTGTGCCAGAATTTCGGCACTGTGTCATTGTTGTTATGTTAAAGAGTGGCCTACGGAGTGTCATACGACAAAATTATCTCAGCCGCTGGACAGCGATCGTAACATCGACATTGTTAGGCAGGTCGTGTATATTGCTCTAATTCAGAAGGTCTGTAATTCAGTAGCAGTTGCCATATAATTACTATCATAATTATAATCCGTAAATACTTCTGATTGAATCTAAACGATGAAAACGATTGCGGACGTAGCTCCAGTGCGAAATTGTACGGCAGGTGTCAAGGGTACAATAACTGTAGGTGGTGAGATTGAAACAAGACCTCGACCATTTCCCGTTCATCTCATTTAGAAATGTGTACTAAACACAGCACGAGGCCACATTGCCAAAGTTTTACGGTGGGAAGGAAATACAAAATGAGTCAATATTCTAGCTATTGCCAGGCTGAGTAGCCCAACTTGACAGATTCGATCCTGGCTCAGTCCGGTGGTATTTGAAGGTACTTAAATACGCCAGCTTCGTGCCTGTAGATTTACAGGCACGTAAAAGAACTCCTGTGGGACAGAATTTCGGCGTCTCCGAAAACCATTAAAATATTGTTAGTAGGACGTATAACAAATTATTATTATTATTATTATTATTATTATTATTATTATTATTATTATTATTATTGTTATTATTATTAGCAAATGTACACGTGCTACACTACGCTATTCTACATTGTATACGGATATCGAAGTAAATTATTGTACATGCAGTGAATATGACTTCTTTTTAATTGCATGTATCTTAGCATTATCCGAGAAACAGCACAGGCAGGTCCCCAGGGTACCAATATAAAGTGTGAGTTGCGGAGTTGTGATGATAACGGCAGACTCACTTGTCTACTCCAATTCACAATTGAACTGGAAAGTTTACATTATAATGGCAGGCCCCATTGCCTACTGCGCGGTCACGATCGATTTGGGGAGTTTTCGTTACAATAGCAGGCCATCTTTCCTACCTCCGGACGGATTACAGTTGAGGAGCTTTTATTATAATGGCAGGCAACTTCCATACTGCCAGTCAAAATTGAGTTGTGCGGTTATCATTATTATGACAGACCCATTTTCCAACTGCCAACCAGCTTACTGCCAGTCACACCGAGTTTGTGAGTTTCCATTAAAATAGCAGGCCACTATGCCTAATGCCAGTCACATTTTAGATGGGTACATTTGTTTATAATGGCGGGCGCCCTTGCCTACAGTCAAACACAATCGGGTAGGGGAGTTTTGAACAAAATTTCATGTTCTCTTGCCTTCTGCAAATCAAATCAAGGAGGGAATTATTCGTTACAATGGTAGGCCGTCCTTATTAATGTCAGTTACACAGGAGTTGGAGAAGGACCCCATTCATACTGCCAGTCATAGTCGATGTGGAGAGTGCTGATTACAATATCAGACACACCCTTTCTCGACCGCTACAAATCGACATCAATGAATATATCGATCAACATACGAAAGTATATATATATTTACAATATTGCAGACCTTCATTTACAGATTAAATGCTACTAAACGATACGTCATATCGACAAACAAATTGTACTATTAGACGCCGTACATAACGGTATAAATGGCTGGTCCTATGATATTTTCTCGTATCCCATCTATTCATGGCTCAGGTTGAGTTAGAAACTTTGAATAGGGTGAAATTTGGGTAAGTGCATTACTTTCCGTATAATTATGTGACGGCTACAAACATAGCATTTGGCTCTCATTTGGCTACTGTGTGGTTCAATGATCGTGTAAAATTTGATGATTCTGTCTTTCCTATAAGTGATGCAAAGTATGATTTATGCGTGTAAAAGGTCCAAAATTTACTTACAGTCCAGAAATAGAGACAAATCTAACGTATAAGGGACAGAGAGACGACAAAAATGTCACAGGACTGAAGTTGTAGATTACTCCAAATTTAACAGAGATTGTGCCATCCGTTTTGTGGTAGAACTTACTGTTACGAAATACCTCGAAACGAACTTCTGCAGCGTCATTAAAATCACCTCCATATTTCGATATTCCTCGGGGATAAAAAGTGATAAATTCAAGATCTTGCAAGTTTTCCGTCGGTTACAAGTTAAAACGTATAATTTTGCAAAATTTCAATTTTCTAGCTCGTCTGGCAGATTGTGCCGCAATCTTCATTTTGGGGAGGGGTGCAAAACTTAGGACTTACAGGAAACTAAAGCTAAAAAATATGCAGGTTGTCATTATTACCCCTTAAACGGTTAGCTGAACGAAAATTTCGCCAAAATAGTCAATGTACAGACACATGGCCGTTACGATTTTATTTAAATAGATAAAGAATCTGCTCCAGATACAACACCTTTTGGGCTATGTCAGCTGGACTTAGCCTGCAAAAACCGTTTATGATATCTCCCTTATTAACTTTCCTGTCGAAAGAACGCACATGAGAAAAAAGTTTTAGAAATTGATTTCCATCAAGGGTGGTCGATTTCCAGTCAGGTTGGTCTTGTATATATTGTAGGAGAGTGAAATCACTGTTTCGGTTTCCTATAAACCTCTAATTCATTGCGGGAATTTAAAATGGTATTGACCATAAAACCTATCCTTGGACAGGTGGATACTAAATATAAAGTTTCGTTGAAATATCTTCAGTAGTTTTCAAGTTATAAGAAATAAGCTTTACACGGACCCGCTTTCCCGTTAAGTCCGTTGAGACTTGTGCTAAATGTCAAGTTTAGTAGAAATATATCCGGTAGTTTTCAAGTTACAAGAACTCAGACAAACAGACAAACAGACATCAGAGCTAAAAAATATGCAGATGGTCATTATTACACCTGAAATGGATAACGGTATGGAAATTTCGCCAGAATAGCCAATGTACAGACACAGGGTTGTAACGATTTTATTTATATATATGATTACATCTATTGGTTCACAAAGATATTTTGCGTTTATTCTATACGCAAAAAATACGGCTAAAATTAAGCCAACGACCACCGTAAGATTTGAACCTCAAAATACAATCGTGTTGTGTCATCATGCGTCTAAGAAAAATATCAGTGGCTATCCGTTTACTATTTATTACTGTAGGCGAGAGGAAATTTGTCAACGTTGATGGTTGATATCGGGGTGTAATTTTGATTCAAGGAGAGCTTCCTTTCAGCGATGCCGGGGGAGTGGAACGAACTACACCGGGACTTAATGAAACTGTCTGTATGTTTCGAACATCCGTGGCGACCTCTCTTAATGGATGACTTTTCATTGTCCATTAGATGAAGATGCAGGAGGGTTGGCAAGACCTCTCGTGATATGCTCATTCCCAAACATGCCATCATTATGCTCGTGTAAAAGATTACCATAACCCCTTCTCTAACGGAGAGAACTTAAGGGATTTCGTCATAATTACTTGACTGAAGTGCAGTCCAGATACCTAATTTATTATTATATTCCATAAAGCCTATGTAAAAGGGTCACCTAGATTTCATGTATACAGAACGACCTGTTCTGCGTTGGTTTGAAGTGCACAAATGTATATAATTCAAGTTTTAATAAATGAGAACTTCTCGTGTACTGGTATTTTGGAGTACAAGTTTGCCCATTTAAAAGTTGTACATGTTGAATGTATCCTTCATCATCTTCAAGACAATATGATCTTCAAGCGAAATAAGATTAACAAGTATACTAGACTTAACTAAAGTTGGCGTCTGACAGGTAAGGTTGGAGGGAGGAGCGCTGCACGTGCCATTTCACAATGTTGCCACATTCCAGCATTCCTTTCTACATGCTTTTACCCCTCGCTTCCGGCTCACTTGTTCCCTCCTTCATTCTGACCGCTGTGATATGTTGTAGACTACCTGGCCAGGCGGTGTCGTCCCATTTGCGATCACTCTTATACAAACAATCAGGTTCTTATCAGAGACACTGACAGGTTTGGCAACTCCCAGCAAGACGAACTACCCTGAAGTTTTATCTCCATGGCAACCGCAGTCGCCCCACCCTCGATCCCATGGCAACCACACAGCCACTCCCTTTATCCCGCCTCGGCAGGCAGTAAACGGACCTCCCTCTAAGAAATGTCAGACACCAACTCTTATTATTAGCAGTATAAGCTTGGTCAATCTGCTGTTCTCTTGAAACTCTGTATTATCTTCAAGGATACAAGAGTTTGTTGGGGTGACAATAAACAGGCCACTTTATGAGGAATATAATTAATTGCTTATCAATATTTTATACAATTTTACTTTTTATTACTTTATTTCATCCACTGAATGGTGAGCATTAGAAGTCCAGTAATTGGAAACCCACAAATACATTACTTTCGATAATCCGAACGGAATCCGTGATAGAGCAATGTACATTAAAATCCTACTTGCAATTTAAGGAAAGGATTAAATCATAGTATTGTACTAAATTGATTATTTAAGCTACTATTTAGCGGAATATAATGCAAATACAGTATCTCACACTGAAGCAATGTTACTCCAATAGAATTCAAGCTATAAAATAAACGTGACAAATGTTGTCAGCAATTTTATATTGTGTACTGGCAAAATACATGTGCTTCGCTACGGTTTGAAACTGAAAGTTATTAGTCAAAGTTTAACATTTTGGAGAGTCCACTGTTGGCTGATACTGTAAAATATATCCTCAGTGCGTACGTCAAACGATTTTTTGAGAATGATTATTTATTTTCTGATCTAACACTCATTTTGAAACCCGTACAGAAGAATTGGATTGTTTAAAACCCCATCTTATTTAATCTCTAGAACGTAAAAGCGACCAACCTGTGCAATTTTTATTTTGTATATCGAACAGTAATGGAGGAATACATTCTGTTTTAAGGGGTGAATGTTTTAAAATATTTATTAACATCTAGGATATAGAAGACCACCCTTCATGTAAAATTTTATATTCGTGCTAGAAACAATTTCGGAAGATTGGATATTACGTTTTTGAGAGTTGACCACTATGCTAACCCCTTAAGGGAGAAATATTTTGAAGTATATGATATTTTACACCTAGGACATAAGAGAAGAACCTTCTCGTACAATATACCTCAAACGGTTTTAGAGGTATGAATAATTTTGTTTCTGGAGTTAACCCCATTTTAACACATTACGGGTGGAACTTTTAAAAGTATTTCCTATTTCAACCTAGGATTTAAAGTATATACTGCTATTTGGGATTTTGTCTTCGTACGTTAAATAGTTTCGGAGGAAGGAAGGGTTAAATTCGTTTGAAACCTTCTGTTATTTCACCCCTAGAATATCATATGAAATTTGCACTTCGCAATTAAAATGATTTCATATAAATGCATACTTTTGTCATCGTTCCTCACCCCCCAGTGAAAACCATTTAGGGGTACTATACTGATATTGTTTATTTAAAATCTGAGACAGAATGTTATGTTTATGGAGGGCAGCTCTGATCTCTGGTAAAATCGAGATGGAATGTCCATTACCTCCATTATTACTTAGGGCTAGTATATGTATTAAGCTTGTGGACTTTGGATGGTAATTTGAGAGTATTAAATCTTGAAAGTTAGACATTCAACGTGTGCACGAATACGCAGGTACCATTAATGGTATACAGTCTCAAACATTTTTCCTCCAAATGTGTACTAAGTTTAAGATTATTTAAGTTAAACTACTAAGTTCTACGAATAAATATTTTTGGTAGTAAAGAAGAGAAATCGTAAATTCGGTTGAGTACCTTGGCTGTTGTGAAGACTTAGTTTTATAACTTCAACCTATATGATTCCAATGCTTATATACATGAAATATTTTGAATTATATCATGTTTGACATCTATGACATCCAAAGTTTTTGTAAATTATAAATTCGTACGTCAAACAGTTTGGAGAGATGAATAATTTTGTCATAAGTCTTCACCCCCAGCCAAAATCCCTTAGGAGTGTATTGTTTGAAGATCTGTTATTGTTTAAAATCTAAAACGTATAGGATCAAACATCACGTGAAATTTTAACCTGGTATGTCAAACGATTTCAGAGAAATGAATATTTATGGCATCAGAAATCCCCACCCCCTCCCTCCGCCATTTAAAACCCATTAAGGGTGTATTGTTTTAAAACTACTTCTTGGTTAAAATGTAAGGAATACAGGAGTAATAATAGTGTGAAGTTTCAATAACACACATCAAGCGGCTTCAGAAGAAATTCGTATTTTATCATCAGGTCCCGAATTCCGGTCAAAACCCATTAGGAATATATTGTATCAAGACAACTTCTTGTCTAAAATCTAAGATATGATGGATCAACAATCATGTGAAATTTCAACCTCGTATGTCAAATGGTTTCAGAGAAATAAATATATTTGTCATCGGACATACCTCAACCCCCCAGTCAAAACCCCTTAGGAGTGAAATGTTTGAAAACTAATTCTTATTAAAATCTAAGACATTGAGGAGTAACTACCATTTTGTAAGTCAACGATTTCAGAGGAATGGATATTTTTGTCATCGGACCACCCACCCAACCCCAGGAAAATCCCCTTAGGGGGTGTATTGTTTTAAGATCACTTTCTATTTAAAATCTAAAACATGTAGGGCAACCATCACGTGAAATTTCAAGCTTGTATGTTATACGGTTTGAGGGAAATGAATATTGATGTCGTCAGCTATACCCCTCCAGTCAAACCTCCTTAGGGTTGTATTGTTCTATGCTTTTCATTTCTAAAGGAGATTACAAATACCAATTTTCACGTCTGTAACATCTTCAGTTTTTGAGATAAAAGTATCCGCATGAAAAGAATTCAACTCCTTCTCCCATCCCCTCCCCCGCTTAAGTTGCCTTTCCGAAAACAAAAATACGTGATCTTTATTTATAAAGGAGATTTCAAATACCAATTTTCACGGCGGTAACATTTTCAGTTTTCGAGATATAAGTACCCTCATAAAAATAATTCAACCCCTTTTTAAGTGGATTTTCCAAAAAAAATCTTTATTTTTCAAGGAGATTCCGAATATCAATTTTCACCTTTGTAACAAATTCAGTTTCTGAGATATCAGTACCCTAATAAAAATATTCGACCCATTTTCATCTTAAGAGGATTTTCCGCAAACAAAAAATATGTGATTCTAAAAAGAGATTTCAATCACCAATTTTCACGTCTGTAACGTGTAAAATTTTTGAGATATACCGTAGATATGCTCATTTTAAAAATTCACACCCTTTTCCCTTCCGAAAACAAATTATGCGTGTTTCTTTACTTTTACAAGAGATTCTAAATACCAACTTTCATGTCTGTAACATGTTACTTTTCTAGATATGCTGTAGATATACTCACTTTTATAATTCACCCCCTTTGTCACACCCGTTCACCCCCACTTAAGTGGAATTTCCGAAAACAAAAAAGTACATGTTTCTTTATTTTTAAAGGTGATTGTAAATACCAATTTTCATGTCTGTAACATCCTCAGTTTTTAAATATAAGTATCTTCATAAAAGGTGTTCAACCCATTTTTCACATTTTTCACCCCCGCCCCTTAAGGGGATTTCCGAAAAACAAAAAATACGTGTTTCTTTATTTTTAAAGGAGATTCCAAATTCCAATTTTTACGTCTGCAAACTGTCAAAATTTCGAGATATAGATATTCTCATTTTTAAAATTCACTCCCCTTTTCACCCCCTTAATGAAGGAATATTCACAAATCCTTTCTTAGCATGGACCCACACTGCAATATAAATGTATCTCAAAAATTTCATTTCTTTTAGGCCAGCAGTTTTGGCTCGGCGATGATGAATCAGTCAGTCAGTCAGGACAAGTTATTTTATATACAACCTGGGACAAAAGAAGTTCGGCGAATGAAGTCAGAACGGTCGATCCGGCAACACTGGCGACATACAACGCTGCAGGTTTTGACCGCCTGCTCCCAACGTTGTTCAGTTGAGCATCGTGTGTGTGCTGTGTAAGACCTGTTTGACACAGTGCGTGTTTAGTGCTTTGATTCTGAACTGTGGACATGAACATGAACGATCAATGTACAGTTTAGTTTTAAGCTGGAAAGACGCCGAAAGAGACGCATGCGATGCTGGTACGTGTTTATGAAGATCAAGTACTGTCCTTGAGCTGTGTGTACGAGTGATTCGCTCGTTTTCGAGGAGCCCGGCAAAGTGTTTCTGACAACCGCCGTAGCGGAAGACCGGCGACCGCCGTCAGTGACGAAAACATTGAGAAGGTGAGGACATTAATCACGAACGATCGGCGATTAACTGTGCGCATGATAGCGGATGAACTGCAGATTAACCATGAATCCGTGCGACAAATCGTTACCCAGAAGTTAGGGAAGAGAGAAACGTGTTGTCGTCTTGTGCCACATCACTTGACTGACGATCAGAAGCAGGCACGTTTAGAGGCTTCACAGGATTCTGTCGAAACGGCGGATGCGACACCAAATTTGTTGAACTGTATTGTCACTGAGGATGAAACCTGGTGTCTCAGGTACGACCCTGAAACGAAACGGCAAAGGATGGAATGGCGTTCTCCGGGATCCCCTCGTCGAAAAATGGTCTGAGCAGGAAAGTCATGCATCAAAACGATGCTCATCACCTTTTTCGATAGTCAAGGGATTATCTACAAGGTATTTCTACCTGAGGGAACGACGTTAAATGCTGGACGGTACATTGAAATTATGACCCGTTTCATGAAACGTCTACTTAGGGGACGACCCCAAAACGCACAACAAGGTACATGGTTTTTTGTCCATGGCAACGCTCGCCCACACACAGCCAATATCGTCAAACAGTTCATGGCAAAAACGGGGGTGGTGCAACTTGAAAATCCCCTACACTCGCCAGATCTCAATCCTCCAGACTTCTTCCTATTCCCACGACTCAAACTCGCTTTGAAAGGGAAGAGATTTGACGATATTCCTGACATCCAACGAAAGGTGGCGAGGCTTTTGAACACCATCCCAAAGGAAGCCTTCTTGCAAAGTTTCCAGGACATGTATCGCCGATCTCAGCAGTGCATAGTTATGGGAGGGGAACGTTTCGAAGGACACTAAGGTCACTGTAGTGCATTGTTCATATATGTTGATGGTACAGGACAATTCACCGAACTTTATTGTCACAGGTTGTATATAGATTGTACTGTAGTTATAAAACACGACCGTTGCATAAAGGTTTCATTACTGTCTTTTGTAATGCACCGTTTACGCAACCTACACAGTTTCCTTCTTAATTTAGGTAACTTTCACATTATCTCCCCCTATGGATCTGTGGTAGAGTGTCGGCCTCGGGATAATGTTTGCCGACAGCCATAGGTCGCCCAGTGGAGATCTGGAACATCGGAATTGACGCGCGTCTGACCCCAACTTGGCAGGTTCGATCCTGACTCAGTCCGGTGGTATCTGAATGTGCTCAGATACGTAAACCTAGTATCAGTAGATTTACTGGCACGTTAAGAAACTCCTGCGGGACTAAATTCTGGCACCTGGCCGTTTCAAAAAACCGTAAAAGTAATTAAATGGACATAAACTCAAATACATTATTATTATTACTGTTATTATTATTATTATTATTATTATTATCATTATTATTATTACTATTATTATATGTATGTATGTATGTATGTATGTATGTATGTATGTATGTATGTATGTATGTATGTATGTATGTATGTATGTATGTTGAGTATTCAGCCCGGAAGCTGGTTTGATCCTCATCAGCTCCACCATCAGCAATTATAGACGGCCTAAGCTTCACTAAAAGGGCGTACTAGGGAAACAAGGAGTGAGGTAGTTTCCCGTTGCTTTCCTCACCGAGCCAGAAGATCCTATTATATATCAGTCTGCCAAGCCTACTGAAATGCACCATCAACCGATCCTACGAACTTCCGCACCATTCATAACAGAGTCTGGCTGCATAAGGAATGACATTACTAGTATCACTCATACCTCTGTCACTTTCGTATCATCAAAGCCAGTCGGTGACTGATGTGACTTTGGCTTATTGCAGGCTTCGGTCAGCTATATACGACAAGAAAATACTCTTATGCAAATGGATATTTGGAGAAAAGATTCTTAGAACAGTCTTCAAATATTCAAATTCCACTTTCTCGGAATTGGGTGAGAGTTGTGCCTTGCAATTTGAACTTATGAAATTTCTCGACGTGGTCGACAAGAATATTAAAGTGGATCGAATCAATGGGGACTGGTTGTCAAGGTCTTTCTTGTGAGAGGACTTCGAACCAGGCCTCAGATCCAGGCAAAAAGAAAAATCCCTGACCTGGTCGGAAATCAAACCGGGACCTCCAGGTAAGAGGCAAGCTCGTTATCTCCAGAGTCAGTGATAGCATAACATACACAACAATATTAATACCACCACCTCTCGTTATCTTAGTGGTTCTGGCTGAAGTAATTAAGATTTCTACACATGATATTCCTGTCAGAATGTGCTATGCACGTAATTATTACGCTATCCGTGGTGTTAGCTGCTTTGTTTCTGCAATCTACCCACGGTGTCAAGGGAAGTTCATGGCTGGGGAAGGTCGGCACTAGCAGAGAACATGATAAAACTTGGAGCTGCATTGTATAGTCAGACAAACAGAACAGCTCACTTCTTACGCATTACGATATGAAAACCTTCTCCTGGCGCTTACGATACGGGTGCCTGTATGCAAGGCCGCATCAAGGACCCTTCTGGAAACGTCCTTTTGATGTGGCCAGTAGGAATCTGCTTTCAAATTGCCTGCGGTCATGCTGTTAACTAGTCTACATATCAGGGGCAGGGCGAGATCGGTAATGCAATTTGGTTATGGGCTGTATAAACCAGCGTGGCAACGATTAATCTTGTTCAATTTCCTAAAGTCCTTTTTAAGGACACGCCCCCTCTCCTTTCTCCAGGATTACACTTTCCGCTAATTCAATACCGCATTGCATGCACGGTGCGTATAAAGTTTCCCCAGCAGTTGGTATTTTAAGTTTTTAAAGCACGATTCCCACTGCGGCAGTTAAATATTTCAACCACCGTTGTGTGAGCGTTACTTTTAAAAGGTACTTAGGCCGCTAAATTCATGGTCTGCAAGGTTGTAGCCAAATTACAAAAGCATATCAAAGTGACTTCGCGAGTTATCAATGTAGAAAATAAAATTGCTGATTGGAATTCCTTTGTAAGTTCAGAAATTAAATGACCTCCATTTGCGTAGGATTTCGTCTAAACTTTAGATGAGTCCGAACTGTGGAAAACCTGCTCACTATAATTTAGCAATGGCTGAGAGCACTAAAACTGTTTGCCCAGTTTACGCAGCATGAAAATCGTGTGGCATAGCTACTTTACAACCGCGCTGAGTGGCTAAGAGAGTACGACACTGAGCGCAAGTTAACGGGTTCCATCCCAGATCTATTCGGTGATAATTAAACGTGCCCAAATAGGTCAGACTCACACCACTAGATTTATCGGCACATATAGGAACTCCTGTGGAACAAAATTCCAGCACTCAGCGTCTTGGAAAGTCATAAAAGTAGTGAGTGGAACGTAAAAACAAATACATCGTTTTCATTAATATGAAATAATGTAAATTATTATTATTATTATTATTATTATTATTATTATTATTATTATTATTATTATTATTATTATTATTATTATTATTATTATTATTAATGATAATAATAATATTATCATTGTACGTTTCACTAACAACTAACACTGACTTTTTATTTACATATTTACAAATTGCTTTACGTCGCACTGGCTCAGATAGGTCTTATAGCGACGATGGGATAGGAAAGGGCCAAGAGTGGGAAGGAAGTAGCAGTGGCCTTAATTAAGGTACAGCCGCAGCATTTGCCTGGTGTGAAAACGGGAAACCACGGAAAACCATCTTCAGGGCTGCCGGCAGTGGGGTTTGAACCCACTATCTCCCGAATAGTGGATACTGGCTGCACTTAAACGACTGCAGCTACCGAGCTCGGTATTAACACTAACTACTCTTGCAAGAAATGTAGAAATGTGAGGGCTTATTTCGCAACTCACCGACCTACTGTATGCAGACGACTAGATTTAGAACTACCGGGTGAGTTGGCCGTGCGGTCATGGACGCGCGGCTGTGAGCTTGCATCCGGGAGATAGTGGGTTCGAATCCCACTGTCGGCAGCCCTGAAAATGGTTTACCGTGGTTTCCCGTGTCGGTGCGACGTAAAGCCACAAGCAAACAAAAAAGATTTAGAACTAAACCCGATTTTGCCGACGCGAAGTAAGCACACAGAGTCCATTCTTGCAACTAAAATGATTGGCATGTTACGTAATCGGGAGACAAACATATCACATCGAAAAAATTCATTTTCTTACTTTTGGAAGTGACTGGTTTTGCAAATAGACGTCTCAAATGACCCTTCAATTGTAGTAGATTTTAAAAGACATTGTTTTCATGAATATGAAATAATAAAATTATTATTATTATTATTATTATTATTATTATTATTATTGTACCGGGCGGTACACCCCTACGCTGCAATTTTAAATCTTGCGCCAATAAATCCTCCTCTACTGGAGAAAATCTGAACCTTGAAAACTGGACCAATTTATAAGTTTCTCAGAAGATGTCACTACAGTAAAATTTTATGATTACCAAGTTGTCAATACTGCGTGGATTTCAACGTGTTTTGTTTTCTATTGATCAAGAAGTGTGGAATTTCTCTTATAGATGTCCCTACTAAAAAACTATGATCATGCACCCTGGTGCGAAGTGAAGGAACTTTATTTGAAGAATTTTTTTTATTCATAAGTTTTTCTCTTTACTAAATTTCGTTCTTTCATTTGTGGGTTGGCAGTAGTAATCTTTTCTGTCCGCCGGTTTTGATTTTAACCAATCAAGAATTTCTGTAATTAATTTTTGACCAATCATGTGTTCCTCCTTCGATTTTGTGTGTACCGTTTGATATCAACCAATAAAGAAAGAGGGTGTGGCGTGTTTATTCATGAAATGTCTCGAATCTTCCCCGAGGGTTTAAAAACTGCTGATTTTCACGGCTCTTCGCCACTTCAACAACCTCTAGCATAGTGTATGGACGTGTAGCAGGGGGCGGGTAGCGCCTCTTCCTTCGGGCAGCCGCTCTTCAACAAGGTAAAGGCCGTTTAACATCTTTATTTCTTGCTAGCTCAGCAGTTTAACCCGCGGGGCAGGTCCGAAACCTTTAATATGTAACCTATCTCTTCAAACATGTAAAAATTCTTCCGTCCTTGTAAAACTTCATATATCTTTAACTGTAATCCGGGGATAGAGAGTGCTTTACTCTCTCGAGCTCCCCTTCATTTTTTATTTGAGGTGACTACGTTTTCATAACCGATTTTCTTCTCTTCCTTAATGTGTTAAAAAAATCTTATACGAGTCACCTCCCTAGCTTGCGAATAGCCCCTGTGTCATCGGCCTAGTGCCTCTTAGGTTTTAAAATGTGTATTTAGGAGTGCTAATTCACGCCTCCTTTCCTTTCGTGCATTTAGGGCCATTTAAATTAACCTATTATTTTTTCTTTTAAGGCCCTGTCGCCGGGTACGAGATACCCCTGTTTAATTCTTGTAAGTTGTGCCTTGATGGCAAGTGATTGTAAAGTATGGTATTGCCTTGAATAGGCTTGAAAGATTGAGAGCGGGTCAGCTCTTTCTGGTGTTTTGAAAGGTGCCTCTAGGAGGCTTGACATTACTAGGTGGGAGCAAGTGCTCCATGTAATTAGGGGTTTTCTGCCCTTTGGTAATTGGTGGTTGTGAGCTGAGAGCTCAGGAATTATAAAACTTGGGGCTCGAAGCCCAGATTGTTAAATCGTCTTAAATCTTGTCTTTTCTTGGTCTTGTACCTGAT
Organism: Anabrus simplex; assembly: GCF_040414725.1. Taxonomy (NCBI): domain Eukaryota; kingdom Metazoa; phylum Arthropoda; class Insecta; order Orthoptera; family Tettigoniidae; genus Anabrus; species Anabrus simplex. The sequence goes on from NC_090265.1 coordinate 978,291,946, forward strand.
TTGTTGGCTTGTTGTCAATTGGTGAACTTCTATGTGAAATTTGTTAACTTTCAGCTCTGCAGTCCACGGGTTACATCCGTAACAATTATTATTATTATTATTATTATTATTATTATTATTATTATTATTATTATTATTATTATTATTATTATTATTATTATTAATTATAATTATTATTATTATTATTATTATTATTATTATTATTATTATTATTATTATACGTTTCACTAACAACTAACACTAACTTTTATTTATTTATTTATCTATTTGTTTATTTATTTACAAGTTGCTTTAACTCTCTTCTTCACATCCCGATGGCGGACGACGGCAAGTTGCTTTATGTCGCAGACTCAGATAGGTCTTATGGCGACGATGGGACATGAATGAGCCAGGAGTGTGAAGGATGCAGCAGTGAATTTGAATGTGAATTTTGTTCCACCGGAATTCTTAAACGTTCCGGAAACCAGCGACATGGAGTTGTCACATTTAAGCAGCCTCAAATACTACTAGCCTTAGCAGCCTTTGCAGTCTTGGGAAGACCAAGCGAGTGACAAAGAGGTTTGGGTCACGTAGCTGGGCAGCTTGAGTTCAGAAGATAGTGGGTTCGAACCTCACTGCCGGCAGACCTGAACATGTTTATTCGTGGTGTACCATTTTGAAGTGCTAAGGCTGTATATTAATTAAGGCCATGGTCACTTCCTCCCCAGCCCTAGCTAGCTCTTTCCTATCCCATCGTCGCCATAGGACCTGTCTGTGTCGGTACGACGTGAAACAAATAGTAAAATAAAAGTCTTGGGAAGAGAATGGTAAGGACTAACCGACTGTGCCACTGAGATCGGAGGTTACTAACGTAAAGCTTGTCTAGGGCTCATCTCAGACGTAGTAACCTGTATTTTTTCTATTCAATATAAATTTATATCATGCTTTCTTCCTTTTTTCTCTTCTTCTACTCTTCTTCTTCCTCCTCCTCCTCATCCTCCTTCCTGTTTCTCCCTCCCTTAAGCCGTTTCACACGTACAGTTTTCTCCAAAATATTCATTCCTACCTTATTAGCTCCTTTCATTATTTGTTTACAATTTACTTTACGTCGCACCCATACAGATAGGTCTTATGGCGACGATTATTAGCTCCTCATACCGAATATCCACCGGTCATTGTTCCCACCTATTCATACGACGGATAATTCTCGTTCGCTTCATATCTGTTTTCCCAAGCTTTCATATAAGATATCCGAGTTCACCCTGAAGCGATGTAAATACCTACGTCTTCTGAAGAAAGCAATCAATCTTCTAGATTTTCTTGACCTTTGATATCGTGGTCGTAGGGACTGAGCATTTCTTTATAAAAATCGCACATGCATTCGCCGGGATTCGAACCTCAGCTTCTTTGTGATAAGCCAGTGATGACGTCATTCTGACATCACGCCTAATTTGGTCTGCCAGTGTCCGGTCTTCGTACTGATCGCCGACTACTATATGGAAAATATACGGAAAGAAAAGAAATGTATATAACCATGTTTTATAACACAAACTTTTCCATTTCTGTCCAATACGAATCCGCTTTAAGTAAGTCACCATCGTAGTCTCCCTGGCTTATTACAGCACCAGCGTGGTATTACGACAAATACTCCTGCCCTGATTTTGTCGCGTTCAAACATGCAGTACTCTGTATCCACATCACAGGCTGCAGTAACAGTGGCCGGGCTTCAAGCCCTCGCCGCCACAGTAATGCAAAGCCACTGAACTGCGGCTGTGGCGAGTTCTAATTGGCAGCCAGCAGGCGTCCACTAACTCCCAGTCAATTCGCTCACACCAAGCTACACTTACAAGTTAGCTGAAACTTCACATAGTTATACAACATGGCAATAAAAATCAAACCTATGACCCCACTTACATTCTACCAATACACTCAGTAAAACCATACACTGTTTAATGACGTTGTGTAACTAATTTTAGCGTGACCAAGAAGTCGGTTATCCGATAATAGGTGCTGTGGCTGCAGCTTTTGCGATTAAAAATATATTCTTAGCATGCTTGCGGCAAAGGCTTCCCAAACTCCCAGTTGACAACTTGCCACCGTAGTCCAAGGGTGAGCCTGTCGCAAGGCTGATACCAGCTCGTTTAATCACCAATCATCACCGTTCAGCTCAGTTCAGGCTTCACATTTTCCGTCTTCTTCTTCATATTATTTCTGTCTTTCTTCTTTCTTAATCTGTTTACCTTCCAGGGTTGGTTTCTCCCTCGGACTCAGCGAGGGATCTCCCACCTTTAACTCCTCAAGGTCATGGTCCTGGAGCGTTAGACTTTGGGTCGGGGATACAACTGGAGAGGAGGAGCAGTACCTCGCACAGGCGGCCTCAACTGCTATGCTGAACAGGGACCTTGTGGAGAGATGGGAAGATTGGAAGGGATAAAGAAGGAAGAGGGAAGGAAGCGACTGTGGTCTTAAGTTAGGTACCATCCCGGCATTTGCCTGGGGGAGAAGTGGGAAACCACGGAAAACCACTTCGAGGATGGCTGAGGAGGAAACCGGACCCCCTCTACTCAGTTGACCTCCCGAAGCTGAGTTAACCCAGTTCCAGCCCTCGTGCCACTTTTCAAATTTCGTAGCAGAGCCGGGAATCGAACCCGGCCCTTCAGGAGTGGCAGCTAATCACGCTAACCACTACACCACAAAGGCGGACCTCTGGTGTTTATCCGATAAAATGAATTAAAACTCAGTCATAGACGCCCAAGAGAGATATGGTTTACTGTGCCACCTAGCAGGCCCAGAGTTAAAGACAACAACCGAAATGACGAGAAGATAGCGAGATGGCGTCTGCACAAGGTAGCTGAGGCAATATTATTATTATTATTATTATTATTATTATTATTATTATTATTATTATTATTATTATTATTATTATTATTATTATTATTATTGCGTTCCGGCCTTCTAAGGACCACGTTACAATTTCAATTGTTCCTCCTTAGTTGTTCTTTCCTTTTCTTCCAGTATTCTTTCATTGTTTCACTGTGTTTCTTTTTCCTGTCTTCAGTCCACTTTGTGCCTGTTTTCTTTTCCTTCCTCCCTTGGAATCCTTCCATTTGTAAGACTTTCTTCCTAAAAATCTTTCTTTCCAATAATTCTTCTTCTCGTATGTTGTTCCTTTCCAGGTCTTTCTTGACTTCTTGAATCCAGGTGGTAGTTGATTTCTTTTCCCAAAGGTACTTGAAGATTCGTTTAGTTAGTCTATTGTCATCCATTCTGTAAATGTGTCCAAGAAATAGCAATCTCCTTTTTCTTATTGTTTCTGATATGTTTTCTACGTTCTGGTAAATTTCATTGTTACTTCTTAATTTCCAAAACTCTGCAATTCTTGGAGGACCTAATATTTTCCTTATAATTCTTCTTTCTAATATTTCTAATTTATCAAGCTTGTAGTTCAGTGCTAGACATTCGCTGGCATAAAGGCATTCTGGTTTCACTACTGTGTTGTAGTGCTTTATTTTAAGTTTCCTTGATAAGCACTTTTTGTTGTAAGTATTCTTAGTTATACCGTATGCTCTTTCCATCTTTTGTATCCTCTCCTCTATAGCAGATTTTTCTAAACCATTTTCTTGAATTGTCTCACCCAAATATTTGAATTTCTTTACCTTTTCTATTTGACCAATATCCGTTGCTAAAAACTTTGGGGCACTTTTTATATTCGTCAAAAATTTTGTTTTCTCGGCAGAGATTCTCAAGCCTGTCATGTTGGCCGTCTTTTCAAGGAGATTGACTTGCATTGCTGCATCTGTAAGGCTTTCTGAAAGTATGGCAAAGTCATCTGCAAATGCTAGGCAATTTATTGCAACACCTTTGTTCTTCTTCCCCAGCATGAGTGGCATTATTTTAGATTCTTTCAGTTTTTCATTCCAAATTCTTACAATTTTCTCCATGACACAATTGAAAAGGAGTGGAGATAGACCATCGCCCTGCCTGACACCTGTATTTATTTTGAAAGGTCGAGATACTTCACCCATAAATTTTACTTTCGAGATAGTGTCTGTAAGTGTTTCACGAATTAGGTTTGCCAATTTAGTTTTAACTCCAAATTCACGGATTACTTTATCTAGGGTTTCCCTATCAACAGAGTCAAAGGCTTTTTAAAGTCAATAAATGTTACAACTATGTCTTTGGAGTTTATTAATCTGTGTCGAATTATAGATTTCAGGTTGAAAATCTGTTCGGAGCAAGATCTTCCTTCTCTAAATCCACCTTGATATTCACCCAATTGACTGTCCAGTGTCGATTTTACTCTATTTAGTAGTATTGTTGAGAATATCTTGTAAGCAACTGGCAAGAGAGATATACCTCTGTAGTTGTTGACATCCTGCTTGTTACCCTTCTTGTGTAATGGGTGTATTAGAGCCACTTTCCAATCCACTGGGATCTTTTCTGTTTCCCAAATTTCTTCAAAGATTATTTGTAGATCTTCTATAATTTTTGGTTCAGCCCATTTTAAAAGTTCAGCTGTTATGGAGTCTTCCCCACTAGCTTTGTTATTTTTAAGATTTTTTATTGCTTCCTTTATTTCTTCCGCTGTTGGAGGTGAATCAGCTTCTAGATTTTCCTGAATTTCTGAAAATTCTAATTTATGATTTGGCTCAGGGCAGTTCAGCAGGTGTTCGAATTGTTTTGCCAGAATCTCACAATTCTCGGCATTTTTAAGGCCAATATTACCATTTGCATCTCTGAAGCAAATGCTCCGGGATTGATAACCTTTCAGGTTATTCTTAAAAGTCTGATAGAAATTTCGGGAGTTATTTCTTACAAAATTATTCTCAATTTTTACTAGCTGCGATTTTTCAAAAGATCTTTTAACCTGCCTTATTATTCTTGTTGTTTCCTTTCTTTGTTGTTTAAATAGCTCATAGTGTTCATTCTTTCCGGAACATTTCCATTTTTTCCACTTTTTCACTCTTTCCATAAGTGCTTCCTCACATACGTTATTCCACCATACTTTCTTTTTAGTTTTAACTGATCCAAATACTTTCTTCGCTGCACTATTAATCTGTTTAGATAATTCTGGCCATTTGCCATGCTGAGTTATTTTAATTTCTTCCTGAAAGTTTTCTATAGTTGCTTGTGTAATGTTCAGCCTATCTATGTTGTATTTCATTAATTTTCTCGGCCTTCTTTGATTCCTGCGAGGTAGAAGCTTTAGCTTAATTTTAGAGAGGTAATGATCGGAGTCAAACTCCCCACTTCTTATTACTTTAACATTCATAATTTCCTTAATACTTTCTTGAGAAATAGCTACATGGTCCAACTGAAACTCACCTAACATCGGATTTGGGGACACCCATGTTTTAGCCTTTCTTGGAAGTTTCTTAAAGAAGGTCGACATTAATTTTAGGTGAAAGGATTTACAGAGATTAATTAGTCTCATGCCATTTTTGTTTGTTCTTTTGTGTGCCGGATATGCCCCTACTGTTTTGCTGAAAACTTTTTCTTTGCCTACCTGTGCATTAAAATCACCAAGTAGAATAGTAACATTTGATTTTGGAATTTTTGACATTTCATCATCTAGAAGACTCCAGAATTCTTCAGTTTTACTTGGGTTCTTGCTATTATCTTCATTTATTGGTGCATGACAGTTAACAAATGTATACTTTTTGTTCTTGCATTTAAGTGTGAGAAGAGATAACCTTTCTGAACTAGATTTAAATTCCATAACATTATCAACTATTGCTTTATGGACATAAAAGGCGGTACCTAGTAGTGGCATTCCTTTCATAATTTTGACTGCTGGTTTACCTTTAAAGATTCTATAATTTTTGGTTTCTGTTACATTCTCATCCATAAACCGTGTCTCTTGAGCTGCTAAGATCTGGATTTCATGTCTATCTAAGAAAATTTCCAGTTCTTTCTGTTTGCCGGTTTTTAGCAAGGAATTTACATTAAGAGTGCCTGCAAAGAATTTCCTCTTAAATTTAAATCTGAAAGGATTCCAAGGATGCTCCGACTCACCCTTATTGCAGATGTTGGGACTCCCCAGAACCCTAGGTCCCGATGCATTGCATAACGCAATGGTGGATTTTTCTTCCGAGCTACCATCTGGGGTAGTGCTTTCATTCAGCGGACTTTCCATTCTGCAATTGAAATTGTACATTGTACAAGGTAGGAAATTAATTCCAAGATGAGATCGGATTGTTAGTCCGAAATGATTTTTTATTCGTGCTTTACTCCACTAGGTTCTTCCGCTCTCTCCGCCGTTGGGACATTAAATTCCTCATCCGCCTTCGAGACCGTTGACCAGGTTTCACCTGTAACCCTAGGCAGGGGCCCTTACAGGGTGCTACCATCCGGAGCCAGATGGACCCAGGTTTTTTTACGAGGTTGTTACTCCTCCCCCTCCTCCTTCCCCATCACTTGCAAGATGGGGCCCCGGGCTTGGGACCGGCAATGGCGGAGTTTATTATTATTATTATTATTATTATTATTATTATTATTATTATTATTATTATTATTATTATTATTATTATTATTATTATTATTATTATTATTATTATTATTACAAGGTAAGACAGAAGAGAAACGTAGAAGTTGTCGGAGAAGATTGAAGATTATCCTGGACGCGGAACCTCCAAGAGTGATTCAACATCCACGATATAACTCTGATGCAGGAATAACAAAACAGGAAAACTGCTTAATCGGTGTCATTGAGATGCGATGTTGCTTTCAAAGGCGAGTGTAAAGAGCTGCCTAGAAGAGGTGACGTCCTCTGCAGAACCGACCATCCTGTCTCCGAAATACGTACTGTATTTTCTTAAGTGGCAGTGAAGACAATCATTATTATTTATTTTGAAAATCACTATAATTAAAGCTTTAATCCATAATAAATTCATCGATTTATATAATTTTTATCTCTTGATAATTAATAATCTAACTTATTTCGACCTTTTTCAAATTTTCTTGACCTCCTGAGGGCTACGCCTCACAGTTTTAAAAGCTCTTTTGTACAGGGTGGCAACACGCATAGTTTTCGCTTACAGGAACCGAGCGAGATTAGAACGGGATTCCGTCAAGTGCTAGTGTAGAATCTGTCACTTCTGATTGACTGTGACCTTCAGCAAATATTTTAGACGTGATTGGCTGAACTAATCGGAGTGTAATTTAGATTAGACTGGCCGTAGATCTAGCATGAGACTCTCTCGCAACTTATCTCCACCACCCACCATCACGTCATTCACGTCACCGAGGCAGCTCCCTGCTAACCGCCAGCTCGCCACCATCGCCCGCCAAGCATCCAGCCTGACCGCAGCAAGCCCCTGCGCCAGCACTACATAGACCACCTGCCAAGCATCCCCAGCGCGGTCCGTCTTCTGTGATATACTTGGATTGGACTGCCAGCGGCCTTCGCCATTCAAACCGGGGAAGCAGATCAGACCAGCTCCGCCAGCCTGCCATTGTGCGGACACACTGAGGAGCCTAGGGAAGAAGAAAGCAAATTTGTCTAGCGCTCAGTGTGTATCTACTCGTGTCTTGACTTGGTGCGACCCGATAAAACTACACCTGACACGACTGGTACCCACTGAGTGCGCCTTTTCAGACGCTGGTCCTCCACGGAGTTTGAGCTTTTCTAGTGCTCCCACTACTCCTACCAAGCACCCTCCGATATGGATAACCCTGGCGGACTGTGTAGCTGGGGCCCACATTCAAATTTCAACCTCCCTCTAACTATCACCTGCAGTCAATCCTGTCCCCTCAATGACGAAAACTGTCTAGATGTTCATACCCCAACCCCTAAAACCCAATCTTTTCTTCATGAACACCGCCAATTAATTGCAACAACCCTCCACCCAGCAACCCATCTTATACACAGAATAGCAGAAGATCACGACAACTTTGTGTAAATCTTCCCCATTAACCCCTCAGCCTGTTCTACATTGTCAGATCTCCTCTCCAACAATGGTGTCCCCTCCACTTTATCCATCCAACATGAAGAAGAAGAAGAAGAAGAAGAAGAAAAAGAAGAAACTGAAGGAACCGAAGAAGAACATCCCTTCGAACAACCTTTCCATTACACCCGCAAAGACACTCCATTCCCCATCGCCTCAAAATGTAACTTCCTTATCGTCCCCCTTATCAACCCAGGACCCATCCCTGTCACCCGCCAAACTGTCATCCAAACCATAGAACCAATCATCAGCAACCACATAGCCGTCATTGAAGAGACCCACAACAACTACCTCCTCATCACTCCCATCCGCAACAAATCATTACAGGTCATTCTCAACAAACTAAAGCACTCCGGTATTCCAAGCCCAGTCATAGTAAATCCTGTTAATAATTCCCTAAGCTAATGCAATCCCTCCCCCTCCCCCACCCGTACCAGCAATCTCACCAGATCCATAGGAACTCAAACTAAAATCACCAACACTCACCACTCCGAAGCCCAAACCAATCCGCGTCCACCATCCCCACCACCTCCACTCCCTCCCCCACCTACCCAGTCCATCTAAGTTCAAACCAAGCCCCCACCCACACAAACAGATACTGGTTCTGGGCCTGAATACCCAGATCCAAGCACACATAACACCACCACACAGACCAAGTGCAGACGTAAAAAATATGTCCCTATGTGCTATAATTGCCTAAAGATAAATTACACCGCTGCTACCTGCACGGAAGCTACTCGCTGCAATAGGTGTGCTGGTCCTCACCGCCACACAGATTGTAAGGTACCGAGGGACCAGGCGAAGTGTGCAAACTGCCAAGACAGTCATATCGCTTCGTTCCCTGGCTGCCCATTCGTCAAACGGGCAATTAGATCACACTACAAGCACGCCCAACACTTGCACACTAACAATAAGACTCCCTCACTCCTAAGCCTCCAACTTCCTCCTCCCTTCCCCCCAACACCGCCCCGCTCACCGTCCCCACCTCCCCCGAGCCCTGCCAAGACACCACTACCCTCCTCTTATCAATATTAAACCTACTCTCACCCCACTTATCTCCACACCTTTCTCTCCACACACCCGCCATGCCAAGCAAGCAATTCATCCTGCATTAACCTGCCCTGCCAAGAAACTCAACTCCTCATCTCACAGTACAAGCCCTAATCAGACCCCCAATCCCAGCATTTGCACTGCCAACTCCCCCTCATCATCCTAATCTACCTCGTCCTGCACACCGTAACTTAAGTAAGCGTCATGATAGTCAAGCAATATCGGGTGTGATCACCATCTGGATGAGTGACCCACCGCCTGACATCGCTTTCATCTTCACCACATTAAGACTACGTTGGATTCTGGTATCGGAGACTCAACGGTTTTTCACAATCGCCCTGCAAGGGGCGCAGGTCATATCCTAACCAGTGAAGAGATAATAACTGCAACACTAGCCACCAACAACAACGTCATGCCCCTGAAGAAGATCGCCGTTAAGAAATAGCACTCAAGGTCCTAAAGGGGTCGATGGGCTAAAATACTCATGATGCAGGCCCCGTCTGCGTCAATGAGAAGGCTGCTACTCTCCAGTTCGAACATACTGTAATACATCAAATCCAATTAAGTCGCTGTTTATCTGTAATGTCCCTAGTTATACCGTATGGCATATCAAAAATCGTACAAACACATTGAGTATTGCATAAGTAAAATTGGAGTTACCTCCACAGAGTGACCGCCGCTGCGGTTCAGTGGTAGAATGCCCGACTCAAGATCTCCAGTTCGCATATTCGATCCTGATTGAACAGTCGATTTTCGAAAGCCGGTCAAAAATCTTGGCTGAATGGTCAGCGCCGAGGCCTTCATTTCACAGGGTCGCGAGTTCGATTTCCGATCGTATCATGAACTTTAATCATGTCTTGTTAATTCCTCTGAGAAGTGGACATGGTTTATGTGTTTATCTCAGCACACTCCTCCTCATACACACACAACACACCACAAACCACCACAGAAACATGCAGTAGTGAATACAGCCCTCCAAAAAGGACATAGCCGAGCTAAGTGGCTCAGACGGTTAAAGCACTGGCTTTCTGAACCCCAGTTGGCAGGTCGATCCTCGTTCAGTCCAGTGGTATTTGAAGGTGTGTCGGTGGATTTACTGGCACGTAATAGAAATCCTGCGGGACAACATTCCGGCACTCTGGCATCTCTAAAAACCGTAAAAGTAATTAGTGGGGCGTAAAACATTATTATGATTATTATTATTATTATTATTATTATTATTATTATTATTATTATTATTATTATTATTATTATTCCGGGGTATCTGTGGAACGCAGAGGTGAAAGAAGGTGCCGGGGTGAATGGGTCGAACTACCAAATCAAAGTTAATTTAAAACTTTAACAAAGGTTATATTTTCTGAATTTCAACAATCAACAACAACAATTTAACAACTTTTCACTAGTTGAGATAACAATAACATACCAGGTACCATGACAAAGTTTATACAAGACAAGTACATTCAAAATTTAGTGACATTTTAGTAATCCGGGCTTCCAGCCCCTCGCGTTACATTTCCTAAGCTCTCAGCTCGACCTTACAAAAGATTCCTATTTTACACAAGGGCAGAAAAGCCCTAGTCTCTGGAGCACTTGCTCCCGACTTCAAATATCAAGCCTCCCAGAGGCACAGTTACCACACTTGAAAAGAGCTTACACGCTCTCAGTTTTTCAAGCCTATTCAAGGCAATATCAGACTTTACAATTACTTGCCCTCAAGGCACGACTTACAAAAATGAAACGGGGGTATCTTGTACCCAACCTACTGGGCCTTAGCAGAAAAAGAACAGGTTAAGTAAATGGCCCGAAACACTAAATTGAACGGAGGCGTGTACTTGCACTCCTAAATATGCATTCTAAAACTAAAAGTCACTAGGCCGATGAAACAGGGGCTATTTCCAGACTATCGAGGTGACTCGTATAAGAATAATTTTAGGGCTTTACGGAAAGGAAGAAAACCAGTTACAAAACGTAGTCACCTCAAACCACTATGAAGGGGAGCTCGAGAGTGTAAATCACTCTCTGTCCCCAAATTACAGTTGCAGATGTTAGGAAATTTTCACATTAACCGGCAGAAACTTACATTTTAGAGAAGTAGATTACATATTAAAGTTTCGGACCTATCCCTCGGGTTAAACTGCGGAGCGAACAAGAAAAAAAAGATGTTAAACAGCCATTACCTTGCTGAAGGACTGCTGCCTGATGAAAGAGGCACCTCACGCCTCCTGCTTCACACTTAGTTAGATGTTGATCAAGTGGCCAAGAGACGTGAAAATCCGCAGTTTATAAACCTTCGGGGAAAGTTCGAGACCTTTCATGAATAATCAAGCCACAACCTCTTACTTTTATTGGCTAGCGTAAAGTTACACACCAAATCGAAGAAGAAGCCTATGATAGGCCGAAAATGAATTACAGAAATTAGGGATTGGCTGAATTCAAAACTGGCGGAAAGAAAAGATCAATATTGCCAACCCAAATATGAATGAACATAATTTAGTAAAGAACAAACTTATGAATACAAAATTTCTTCAAATAAAGTTCCTTCACTTCGCACCAGGGTGCATGATCATAGTTTTTGACGTGACATCTGTTGCAGAAAGTCCAAACTTCTTGATAAATGGTAAACAAAACACGCAGAATTTCATACAGTACTGGAAACTTCACAATCACAAAATTAAGGTAGTGACATCTTCTGAGTAAAAGTTTAAGTAGGTCTACAGTAGTTTCAAGTTCAGTGCTTCTCCATTAGAGGATTTCTTTTGTCGCATCATTTAAATGTGCGGCGTAGACGTGTACCTCCCGGTACAATTATTATTATTATTATTATTATTATTATTATTATTATTATTATTATTATTATTATTATTATTATTATTATTATTATTATTAAAGACATCCGGCCGTAAATTAGAGTCAAGTCCATATGTGCGGCACAGTTCACACCCGCGACCCCACCAGGGTGTGGGAAAAGCGATGGAAGAATAAGAAGTCAGTATCTTGGTACTCCATCTATCATGTTATTTTTTACATAATAAAGGTCTCTGGTAGGGGCTGCCTGGCGGAGGCGGTAGAGACACCCTTAGTTCACCCGGAAGAATGTGGGTTCGATTCCCCGTCAGGAAGTCGGAAAATTTGAGAAACGAGATTTCCACTTCCGGGGGTACACATGGTCTTAGGTTCAATCAGCCTACACCAAAAATGAGTACGAGGTTAATTCCTGGGAATACCGAAGTTACGGATAGTGGAAGCTTTTCCTCCAAGGGCCTTTATGGCTTGTACGGAGATGACTTTGCTTTGTTTTAAAGGTCTCTGGTGGCAGACTCAGTGTCACCCGACGAAATTAACTCAGCCCGAGTAGCCGTCCAGTAAATTTCTCCTTTTGTTACTAGAAAGCAGTATAGTCTGAATGTCGAAATTGGTAGTATATGGCACTATTACAGAAAGTCTTCGAATCGGAAGCTGAGGCCATACGATTACTACTTAATATTATCCAGAACAAAGGATTTAAGTCAAGTACTTGGCACCTACGATCTTACATGAGTGTGAGGCTGAGCATTTAATTGTAAACATAATGTTAAACCCAGTATGTCCTCCTGTTTTGAAGAGGTAGGCCCATAAATTCAATAAATTTATGTTGGATATTCAGCCCTAAGGCTGCTTTGATCCTCCACAGCTCCGCCAACAGCTGCCATAGATTGCCTGGGCGTCACTGAAGAGGTATACTAGGGAAATGAGGAGTGAGATAGTTTCCCGTTACGTTCCTCACTGAGCCAGAAGTTGCTAATACATATTAGTCTGCCAAGCCCACTGAAGTGCGTGCAACTGGCCGTGACCTTAATTAAGGTACAGCCCCAGCATTTACCTGGTGTGAAAATGGGAAAACACGGAAAACCATCTTCAGGGCTGCCGATAGTGGGGTTCAAAACCACTATCTCCCGGATGCAAGCTCACAGCGCGCGCCCCTAACCGCAAGGCCAACTCGCCCGGTCAATTATTTCCTATGTCAGATCCCCTTTCTTTCATGTTTTCAATCTTTCTTTGTCAACTGTTACCTTTCTCCCTTGTCTTCTAGGAAATCTTTGCTTTTACGAATACCGTCGTTCTTGTATAAGTCCAGGCTCTACCTCTTCTTCATTCACCTCGATAATGTTGTCCTTTAAACTGATCTGACGAGGCAAAGGCTATCAGTCAGTTGCTGTACTATCCAGCGCTTTGTTATATGACCAATGATGATGATGATGTTTGAAACTAATCAAGAACAATAACTGAAATCGAGCACATTTTGTATAATATGCTTATATGTAATTTATCTGACAATGATTCTACGTAATTGCCTTATTTTCCATAAGAAAATTCTCGTTTGCGTTTAGTAGACAGCCTTATCAACTGAAGTGTTTCATTTCCCTGTATTCATCATGAGTGAGCGGAAATCGAGATACAGTCCTTCATGGCTGCTCAGTTGATGAAGTGATGCTCAACATACGTAGAAGGCAAGTGATCGCGTGGGAGTCTCTCTTAGTGCGATATTATTATATCTTTCTGTCTCTATAGTTCCCTTGCCTTCATTCCGTATTTAGATACTTTCCACATTGATCTGCGGGATATTCTTCAAAGGCCTACAAGTTGTTAAGTTTCAAAGAGAAACAGGATGAGAGTTGGTAAACTGATACCAATGAGCTTCGTGTCTTGTAGAATAACAAGAAAGAACAAGTATGTTATCTGCCTTAACCTGTTCACAGCAGAACGGCGCCTACGCTAAACTATTGTGGTAAAATATATAGCATCTCATGAATCGAACGATTTAAACATTGAACGTATCAGTCTAAATCAATATACTGGTTTTGAAAGAGTGAATTAAAGTGGTATTCTTCGAAGTTGTATTAGTATTATCTCATGATTATTTAGTCTTCCCTGTGAAGTGCTTGAGACATAGTGTACTCATTGCATGTCTGTGTAATACTGGATACTGCCACACTTAACCGACTGCAGATAACGTGCTTGGTAGATATAAATATCTTTTATATCAGGGGCGGCTTTTCAGGTGGAGTAGGTGAAGTGCCACTTCACCACTTATTTTTACCATAATGAATTACTTACATTTATTTGTCTTATGACATTTGTTGGTTTTACGGAAAGAAAATGTTTTATTGTACGGCGTTTGGAGCACCAAGAGCTCGCATCATTTGGTGAGAACCAGGGGAACTCACGAAAGCGCCGGCTGTCGGCCACAGTATGGCGCGTGAGACAGTGAAGACGAGAGATTCCGCAGCTCACTCTACCTCCCAAGTGCTCCCTCCTAGCGCTTGGCCTTGGCGGTTGCCATGACAACCGTGACGTCAACCACGTACTTTCCACATAGCGGAATGTGCTAGTGAAGTTGTCGGAAGAGGGGAATGTTTCGTCTTCCCTGCGTCATCCTGTGTGAAGTACGAGTACTTATGCTTCGTGGTTCTTACAATCTTAATTTCAAACGATCGTGGTTTAAGGAATTTCCATGGTTGTGCTCCTCTCCAGTTCTTCAGAAGTTGTTTTGTTGGGCCTGCTTGCCTTTTATCAATTAAAATAACGTTTGGAATAAAGAAGGATTTTCAGCCCTTTTGAACATAATACGTTCTTTACATAAGCACTCAGACTCTGCAGAACATAAAATACGGCAGCTAGATTTCAAGACATCGGAAACAAACCAAAATACGATCTCTGATGTCCTGAAGGAAAATGCCAGACTGTATATTGTAATTGTACAGTTCAGTGAAAATGTACATTTAAATAGGCTTTTCCTTCAGTTGGTAATTGATGCAGTGCTCTATTTAAGTAAGCAAGAACTAGCTTTTCGTGGTAATGACGTAACATTAAATTCAATAAATCGTGGTCACGTGCTGGACCCTCCGCCAGTCACAAGTACGAGGTACGAGTACAAAACAACCAAAATCAACACGTAGTTCCTAAATCTTGTCCTCCTCTGTGGTGTAGTGGTTAGTGTGATTAGCTGCCACCCCGGAGGCCCGGGTTCGATTCCCGGCTCTGCCACGAAATTTGAAAAGTGGTACGAGGGCTGGAACGGGGTCCACTCAGCCTCGGGAGATCAACTGAGTAGAGGTGGGCTCGATTCCCACCTCAGCCATCCTGCAAGTGGTTTTCCGTGGTTTCCCACTTCTCCTCCAGGCAAATGCCGGGATGGTTCCTTCCATCCCTATCCCTTCCAATCTTCCCATCCCCACCAAGGCCCCTGTTCAGCATAGCAGGTGAGGCCGCCTGGGCGAGGTACTGGTCATCCTCCCCAGTTGTATCCCCCGACCCAGAGTCTGAAGCTCCAGGACACTGTCCTTGAGGCGGTAGAGGTGGAATCCCTCGCTGAGTCCGAGGGAAAAAGAAAGAAAGAAAGAAGTTCCTAAATCTGTCGCTCGAAACCGAACGGGTAATAGCTCTTCACCATACTTTACAGCCATGAGCCGCCACTGTTTTATATGTTAGATAGCACCTTGGTATTCACCTGAAGATAAAGAGGAATATAACTTCTAAGATGTTCAGGACTGGGATTCGAACCAACGCATCTGCCAGTTCTGGCAAGTCTAGTGCCATGGTGACCGGACTTCACGCGCTAAGCTAAATCTCCTCCTACTCCTTTTCCTCCCACAAGTATTGATGGACACTCAATAGCGACACTGAGTGAGTTGGCTGTACGGCTCGGTCCATATAGCTCTGAGGTTACATTAAGGAAATTGTACTTTCGAACCCCACTGTTGGCAGCCCTGATGATAGTTTTCCGTGATTTCCCATATTCACACCAGAAAAATGCTCGGGCCCTACCGTAATTAAGGCCACGGTCACTTCCTTCCCAGTCCTAGCCCTGTACTCTCTCATCGTCGCCATAAGACCTATCTGTGTCGGTGCGATGTAAAACAAATAGCAAAATAAAATCAATAGCGTCCCATAGTCGTGTACCTATACTAGACTTAACTAAAGTTGGCGTATGATAGGTAAGGTTGGAGGGAGGAGCATTGCACGTGCCATTTCACGATGTTGCCACATTCCAGCATTCCTTTCTATATTCTCTTACCCCTCGCTTCCGGCTCATTTGTTCCCTCCTTCATTCTGATCGCTGTGACATGAAGTGGTCTTTCTTCACATTCTTGTTTTCCACTGTAATGGGAGTGATCGCAAATGGGACAAATTTTGCTGTGACTGTGACTGACTTGGTCTCATGTTGCGTTATTTTTAACAGGGAGCGGCCTGATAAGCTCAGGCACTACAGCGCTGGCCTTCTGACCCCAACTTGGCAGGTTCGATCCTGGCTCAGTCCGGTGGTATTTGAAAGTGCTACAGAACGTAAAATCAGTAACATTATTATTCTTTAACAGGAGTGGTACCTATAGCCTGACAAATCCTTCAACATGTCCTTTGTCCTATACTTGCCTCTGTACACCTTATTGGCATAAGTACAGGACGTGAAAGAAATAATAAAAAGTGAGTTCAAGGGGAAAAGGGTGCGCGGGGAGGACGGGGGGTCACAAATCATGTGTACTCTTTTTCACACCACCCAGCGGTAGAGTACCTGGCGAGTTTCATTGTACTCGAAATATAAATTAAAATACAATGATTGTACGTACGTACGTAAATAGTATTTAAAATACAATTAGAAACTTACTATCGGCCACAAAACAGAAATAGAATGCCACTCACACTGAACTGCTAGCGACAATATCTAACTCACAAGTGAAGTGAGAGGTTTGGCAACTCCCAGCAAGACGAGCTGCCCAGAAGTTTTATCTCCATGGCAATCGCAGTCGCCCCACCCTCGTTTCCATGGCAACCATACTGCCACTCCCTTTATCCCGCCCTGGCAGGCAGTAAACGGACCTCCCTCTAAGAAATGCCAAACACCAACTTTCGTTATTACCAGTATAGGAACAAGACCTCAGTGTGTCAGCTTTCATTCATGGAAGGTCCTGAAATGTAGTTTGAAAAAGACCTATATCAATATCCAAAGATAATTTAGCGTGTAAATCTTGAGAATAGTTAACACTTTCAGCGTATTTAATAAGATTGCAACTGATTAGCATTGCGTGAATTAACTCGAGTGTTTCGGGTTCGAATACCACGCGAGTTTGAGTGAGTTTTAGACAGAAGCACTCAACAGCTGAAGAAACAGCTGTAGCTTTATATCTGTTGCCAAGATCGAACACGGACCAATTATCCAACGAATCTTCAAAAGAAGAAGAACTGTGTTTTATATTGTGAAGCCTGAAGATATTGTATATTAAGATGGCCCCTCAATTAGTGTCGATGGCTCCCCTCCTGATGAAGTTGGGAAGTAGAAATTAGCTCGTCGGAGTTTGAAAAGAGATGTACTTAAAGAATTGTTGTATGAAAACGATGTAGAAATTGTCCTTGCTCTTTCGTGTTTTCAAAGTTGTCCTCTTCTCCTCTTTCTGTTGATCCTTCTTATCACACTAAGCTATCATTGTACTTATTCTCTTATGAGTCCCTGTTCTTGTTCCTATTTTTTCACAGGCCTTGGTAACACAAAATAACATATGTAGCGAAAATTGAACTACGAAAAGCTGACATAAGTTAAAATACGTAACTAAACGTAAAGGAACATCAGGTGATTTAACACATCGTTACATAATGAAAATTAAACGATAAAAACATAACGTAATATACGTAGTATACATAGGTCGAACATAGCTTTATGTACTAGGGTTGGGCACTATGTCCCTGTTTCGCCACACTGTGTCAGTGCACGGTTATGTTCCAATGTTCCGGATCACCGAGTGTCGATTGTTCCGAAACATTCTCAAGCGAGACCGAGACAGTGACTCGCTGTCCCGTCAGAAGCGCCACTATGCACTGCCCTTCGCCTACTAGCTGACTGTCCATACCGGCTGTGTGATGCCATTTGTTGGAGTGTTCCGTGTTCTGTCACATCCTCTTTGTTCTGTGAGTTCCGTTGCACCGGCAACTGGCCTTCGGTTACATGCGAACAACGTAATGTGTTCTGCTTTGTTTTCAACTTTTTGTAAGAGTGTTTTCATTGAAGCCTAGTAATATAACCGTACGAAAGACTGTAAACTTTGCATAATGTCGCATGAGAGTCCTGTTTAGGACTTTTTACTAGAATAAAACCGGACCGTGAATTGAAATTTATGTTCTTCTACTTTGTCACCAAAGGGATCTCCGACCGGCACAGTGACAGACATTTCAAACTTAAACATCCCACAATTTTTATTTTCGTGTTCTGCTTGTATATAGTCTTCAAGTTTTATTTTCGTGTTCTGCTTGTATAGTTTTACTTTTAATCTCCTGTTCCGCTTGTATATGGTGTTTAATTTTAATCTTTTTGTTTTGCTTGTTAGTTTTTATTTTCGCGTTCAGCTTGTATATTATGTACGCAAATAGAGTACTGACGAATGTTTTTTCAACTGCACGAGTATATTTTGAATTGGTGACAATAACATTGTGACATTAGTAAACATATCTACTGCCAATGTAATTGTGACAGGTGTATTTCGGAATAAATGAAAACATTCTTATCTTAAAAACACATTTAGACATGATATTTGAGTGCATATTTCAGAATCCGACTGCTTTTTCACGTGCCGTGAAGTTTTATCCTGACCCTAATTACTCACAATACAGGCCGATACATGCAACTGGTAAAACTATCCTTGGATTAGTTACTTTTAAACACTTGTACTGCCATTGTGACCGAGTTATGTGTATTTCATATTGACCGAAAAAATCTTAACCTAAAAGCAGCCTTTAAACGTGATTATTAGCCATGAATTTCAGTGTTCCGACTGTTCCTTCGCGTTCCGTGCAGCTTTATGCTGGCCGTAAACGACACAGTACGTCCGGTACAGCAGCACTTTCTCGCTAAAGCAAGTTATCTCTACTGCGCAGTTACAGTCCCGTGTGCCATGTGCCGGTAAACTGTACCGAAACACTCCACCTCAAGCTCCTAATGTTCCGGAACAACTGACTGTTCCGGTCTGCCCAATCCTATTATGTAGAAAAAATTAAACTATGAAAACGTGACGCAAGGTAAGGTACGTAACATAACATAAAGTGATTTAACGCAACGTTATGGAGAGAAAATTAAACGAAGAAAACATTATATAACCTAATATACCACTGTCACGTAAAGGAATTCCTGCGAGACAAAATGCAGGCAACTCGACGTCTCCGAAAACCGTCAAAAGTAGTTAGTGGGACATAAATATAATAACATTATTATTAGGAAAGGGGAAGATAAAGCCCGGTGTCGACATAGCCTACTGCTTTTCGAATAGCACCAAGGGCTTAGCATCGCCATTCCACGGACCAGTACGAAACTTGACATAGCGTTATGGGTAAAATTAAACAATGAAAACCTGATAAAACGTAACAGTGGTTTAAAACAAAATTACGTAATGAAAATTAAATGATGAAACATAGAAAGCAAAAGAAAAGCTATCTCCGTACAGACCATGAAGGCCCTTAGAGGGGTGGAAGGTAAAGGCTTTCAATATCCGTAACCTCGGCACTTGATGGGGTAGAGTGGTTAGCTCTACGCCAGGCCGCCTTTTCCCCCAGGAATTAACGTGGTACTCATTTTTGGTGTAGGCTGAGTGAACCTCAGGGCCATGTGGAAAAATCGTTTCTTAAATTTTACTACTTCCTGACGGAGATTCGAACCTACGTCCTTCCGGGCGAACCAAGCACGCCTTTACCGCCTCTACCAGGCAGCCCCTCGTCATGAAAACATAACAGAGCCTTATATGCGTAACTTAATGTACGGTAATTAATTTAAAGAAGCTTATCGTACATACTCTATACCTCTGTCGAGATCTATACCAATGGGACGGTTGATTCGTAATGCGCAATATATTTGGAAGTGAGTAACATACCAGAACGTGATATGGCATTAGTTAAAATAATTTAACAGATATGCTCTAAACAATGTATCTGCCAAACCCATTAGTAGTGATCTCATGATGGTGTTTAGTTGCATAATAGACTTCTTTTAACCTTTAAACAACCGTCACCACGAAACTTTCAACCTACACCTGCTCGCATGAGTATTCGTCCACGTATGTCATGTGAGAAAAATGGCCAATAGCACCAATATCATAAAGAAGTTAATGATAAATAAGTTATAGTATGTTTTATTTTCCATCTGAACATCTGAGAACATAATGTATAGCACTGCAAGCACTGGCATTTGGAGAAAAAAAAATAAAAACAATCGCATTGCTTGCAGAAATGTCACATTGCAAACCTATTCGTCCACAGTAATAACTCGAGGAATGTACAGTCATTTCCTAAGTAACAGCAGCGCGTCGAACGTCCTTTGGAAGCAATCACGGCTTGAAGGCTTTTCGGCATGGATGTCACCAGTTTGTCAGTTCCGGGCCTATTTTGTGCCATTTGTACATGAAGTATTGCTTCAGAGCTTCTTTATTTTTAATACGCTGCTTGCTCACTTTGCATTTTAATTTCGCCCGGGAACTGGAGTGGTGTCTGCAGCACATGAGGTGTATTGTAGAGTAGCCATTCCCTAACAAACCGAACAGTGTGCTTTGGGTCATTGTCTTACTGGAAGAAGACAGAATATTCAAATGCACCATCTTATCAATCACTTCAGGTAGTATATGGCAGTTACCTACCCCAGCCGCCAGCATACGCCCCATACCATAATGGAACTTTCTCCATATTTACGGTTGGTTGCAGACTTTGATTTTGAAGCTCGGCGTTCTTCTTTCTCCATACACGTCGCTTTCCAGAGCAATCATATAAAGAAAATTTGCTCTCCTCAGTAAACAACACGTGTTTCCAAAACGCCGGTGGTGTCCTAACGTATTCTTTGGCGAATGCCAGCCTCTTCTTACGATTCACCTCACTCATCCAGAGGCTTCTTCTGTCTTGTATGGCCCTGTAAAGCAGCTCTGGGAATTTTGCTGCGTGTAATGCTTCGCTCTTTTCGTGCTGTCAGCTTCCTTGGCCTCCCAGTTCTTGTTCTGTTGAGTACAGTTTACACTGGTCTTATATCGCTGAATGATACTTGCGACTGTAGTTCGCGGTATTCCTATTTTCTCGGCAATTACTCTCTAAAATCATCAGTTTTGTGGAGTTGGATAATTCGTTCGTGTTCAACAACAGTTCGTTTCCTTATCTTACCCATTGTACTCGAGACATGCACTAGATTTTCACTCACTGACACTGTCCGTATCACTGATTGGCTGATCTTGGTGATTTGACTGACTTCCTCAATGCTGTGATCGTTATACAAGAAAGTGCACAAGGCGGACCAATAATTTTGCGTTGCCATTTCCTAAACCAACCACACTCATTATTTTCTGTTTAGGAGTATTGACTTGCAAAAGGGTATATCCACTGTTTGTTTCTTAACGAACCTTAAGCTTTCTAATGTATTTTTGGTGTTCAGTATATGAAAAAGGCAGACAGACGAGTACTCATGCGAGCAGCTGTATGTTCAGACTGTATGTGATCTTTCTGCTTGGCCTCAGTTTCATTTGAAATTTCGAAGGAGGATAGGAATATAGGAAGTATTGATTTCCGTGCAGAAATTAGATATCTGTCATTTGACAGATTTTGACGTTTCATGACCTCTAAACAAGTGGGTTTCACAATTGTGACATAAGATGTCGTAGGGCCTCCTCTTGAGTCTCTTCAAGAAACATTTAGGCAGCAGACTTCTTTCAAACGACATTATGATGCTGCTGATGCTTGTTGTTTAAAGGGACCTAATATCTAGGTCATCGGCCTATGACATTATGTCACCTGCCGCAGTTCGGTTGAAAATGGCGGCTAGGAGAGTTGATTTCATCCCCATTTTAAATGACCTGATCCCCTTTACCATGACCTGCTATTTTACTGGACAGCATTTTAATACACTCTATACAGAAGAGAGGTATGGTATACATGTGTATATTCAGACTAACCGTGTCTCCCCCCGCCACTTAGCTGCAGGATAATTAATAGCCCTCAAAGAAATGTAAAGACACATTGATGTATTTGAGGTGCACGACCCGCTTCATAAAGAGGAACATACATCAAATGGGGCGGACTTCTTGTCAACGTAGATGACAGATGGAGAATGATAGCACTCGTCTCGACATTTCATTTTCTGTTGTGTTTGTTCAAATAAAGAATTTTTTCTTATCTCTTTGTACACTCCCCGGACTTGATGTTTTATCTTTTGTGCTTCTATGTTGAGCATCTTCTTAATGGACAGCAAAAACAATGTCTTTTGTACACGAGGAACAAAAGATTGCGTGTCATGTACGATTACTTGAATATTTTAATTTCCTGGTCCTCTCTGTGCTGTGATTGTTGTTAGTGTTCTCTCCAGACTTCACTTCCTTCTTTCTATGCAATTCACGTCATGAATTATCATCTGTTCTTTGTGTAAGAAACCGCAAGTTTGATAACCTAGGGAAGCACATGCATGGATTTCAGGCCAGTGTGTCTACTGCTTCAGATGAATGTTATAAACTGACTTTCGCAGTACAATGAAAAAACTCGTGCTGTACGGTAAGAAGGGGAATATATATGCCGTTCATAGGTCCAAGGTTTGAATACCTACACTGGCTTTGGCTATCCTAAATAAAGGTTTTCCCACTATATTTCCACATGTACTGAAGACAAATGACGAGATACAGTATTTCCCTATTTCAGGACACTAAGCATTCGTTTAAAGTTCAGGTTCAATTAGTTACGCATGGCAAATATTGCCTTATTCTGAATATTCTTTTGATGCCAATCTCGAAGAAAAAGAAATACCAACTCTTAAAAATAGAATCTGCGGCTGTCAGCAACCGAAAAATTCAGGAGTCAGATGTCAGTAGTTTTAATATGTATACACATATAATTATTATAAAACCTTGTAATTCCAAATTCTGTACGCCTAAGTAGTAAGTGTGTATCGACATGTAATCACCGTCGTCTCACTAAAAACACGGTATGTACTGTCCAATAATCCATTGTAATATTTTTGCTTTTAATAAATGGGCAGCTGTGGTGAGGTCATTTGAGGCGAATAGAGAAGGATAGGTTACCTAGGAGATTAATGCACTCAGGTATTGAAGGTAAGAGAAGAGCTAGATTTTTAAATATTTTAAAGAATTGGCTTTACGTCGCACCGACGCAGACAGGTCTTATGGCGACTATGGGGCAGGAAAGGGCTAGGAGTGGGATGGAATCGACCGTGGCCTTATTTAAGGTACAACACCATCATTTGCCTGGTGTGAAAATGGGAAAACCATCTTCAGGGCTGCCGACAGTGGGGTTCGAACTCACTATCTCCCGAAAGCAAGCTGACCAGCGGTAGATCAAAGCAAGCATGGTTTAATGATCTGAATATAAAAAGTTTAGAGCTAAACAGAAGCCTCCGTGGCTCAGGCGGCAGCGCGCGGCCTCTCACCAATGGGTTCCGTGGTTGAAATCTCGGCCACACCATATGAGATTTGTGCTGGACAAAGCGGGGCTGGACTGGTTTTTCTCCGGGTGCTCTGCTTTTCGCTGTCATGATTCATTCCAGTAACACTCTCCAATAACATTTCATCTGTCAGTCATTAATCATTACCCCGGAGGAGTGCGACAGGCTTCAGCAGCCGGCACAATGCCTATCCTCGCGGCTAGATGGGGCTTTATTTATTCCATTCCTGACCCGGTCGAATGACTGGAAACAGGCTGTGGATTTACATTTTTAGGTCTAGAACTGAACAAGGCCACATAGCTAGTTGTAAATACAGGACTGTGGAGGCGTTTAGTTATTTCACAGAGACTTTCAGGCTAGACACTGAAAGTCATGACGAAGTATGTATGTATGTATGTATGTATGTATGTATGTATGTATGTATGTATGTATGTATGTAATGTATGTATGTATGTATGTATGTATGTATGTATGTATGTATGTATGTATGTATGTATGTATGTAAAGTTTCTTGTCCAATTCCTTTTTAAAAATACAGTTTAATAACCCTTAGCTAACATATCGAACCCACCTGCTATCACTAACTTCTACTCTTCCCTCTTCACCCATCTCACCAGAGATGTAATGTATGTATGTATGTATGTATGTATGTATGTATGTATGTATGTATGTATGTATGTATGTATGTATGTATGTATGTATGTATGTATGTATGTAAAGTTTCTTGTCCAATTCCTTTTTAAAAATACAGTTTAATAACCCTTAGCTAACATATCGAACCCACCTGCTATCACTAACTTCTACTCTTCCCTCTTCACCCATCTCACCAGAGATGGATCTGGACTAATCCTCTCAATAGTAATACGCAGTTATATGACTAATAAGTCCTGCTCCATGGCTAAATGGTTAGCGTGCTGGTCTTTGATTACAGGGGTCCCGGGTTCGATTCCCGGCAGGGTCGGGAATTTTGACCCTAATTGGTTAATTTCGCTGACTCTGGGGCTGGGTATATGTGCCGTCTTCATCATCATTTCATCCTCATCACGACGCGCAGGTCGCCTACGGGAGTCGAAGCAAAAGACCTGCACCTGGCGAGCCGAACATGTCCTCGGACACTCTCGGCACCAAAAGCCATACGCCATTTCATTTTTTCATGACTAATAAAATTTAAGTTGTAAAGGCACTGACATCTATGTCGTCAGATCCAAGGGAAGAAAGGTGAAGAATGAGAAATCCAGTATCTATATAAATAAAATTGTTTCTGTTTGTCTGTTTGTCTGTCTGTTTGTCTGTTCCACCATCACGTCGAAACGGCTGGATAGATCTCAACCAAACTTCATATTTAGAGTATACTGACCCCGGGGAAGGTTTCGATATGCATATCATTTTAAAATCTTTGAAAAGACGGGGGTTTTATAGGAAAAACGGATTTCCTCCATTTTCTCTTATACTATTATAGGCAAAATATCGAATTTGTCGTATAAGGACGAGACAAAGCTCAATTTAATCCTCTTGACGCAAAGAACAAAACTCGGTAAGCCCTACGGGCCCGAAAACCATGTTTTAAGGCCCTAAAACCAACCGTTACGGAGATATTGGCACCACACTACCCCTGCTCTAGGAATCGGATAAAGAAATGAACTGCCGTAACCATGGCAACGTCAGCTCCAGGATTCTAGAGCAGTGAGATTATGCATGTACGTTTGGGCATAGCTGTCAACCAAAATAGGTACAAATAAGACTTAATATCTGGGAAAAAAATATACTGTTGTGTAAGGCACTCATAGGACTCCTTTGGGCGGGGATGGAAAGGGGGTGAAGAACGAGT
The DNA here is from genome assembly GCF_040414725.1 of Anabrus simplex. Classification (NCBI taxonomy): domain Eukaryota; kingdom Metazoa; phylum Arthropoda; class Insecta; order Orthoptera; family Tettigoniidae; genus Anabrus; species Anabrus simplex. The sequence goes on from NC_090265.1 coordinate 978,317,186, forward strand.
GTAAAAATCTATATAAATAAAATTGTTTCTGTTTGTCTGTCTGTTTGTCTGTTCCACCATCACGTCGAAACGGCTGGATAGATCTCAACCAAACTTCATATTTAGGGTATACTCATCCCGGAGAAGGTTTTGATATGCATATCATTTTAAAATCCTTGAATAGACAGGGGGTTTATAGGAAAACCAGAATGGTTTTTCCACCATCACGTCGAAACGGCTGGATAGATCTCAACCAAACTTCATATTTAGAGGATACTCATCGCGGGGAAGTTTTCCATATGCATATCATTTTAAAATATTTGAATATATGGGGGGTTTATAGGAAAATCAGAATGGTTTTTCCACCATCACGTCGAAACGGCTGGATGGATCTCAACCAAACATTGTATTTAGAGTATACTAATCCCGGGGAAGGTTTAGATATGCATATCATTTTAAAATCCTTGAATAGACGGGGGGTTTATAGGAAAACCAGAGTGGTTTTCCCACCATCACGTCGAAACGGCTGGATATATCTCAACCAAACTTCATATTTAGAGGATACTCATCGCGGGGAAGTTTTCCATATGCATATCATTTTAAAATATTTGAATATATGGGGGGTTTATAGGAAAATCAGAATGGTTTTTCCACCATCACGTCGAAACGGCTGGATGGATCTCAACCAAACATTGTATTTAGAGTATACTAATCCCGGGGAAGGTTTAGATATGCATATCATTTTAAAATCCTTGAATAGACGGGGGGTTTATAGGAAAACCAGAGTGGTTTTCCCACCATCACGTCGAAACGGCTGGATAGATCTCAGCCAAACTTCATATTTAGAGTATACTCATCCCAGGAAAGGTTCCGATATGCATATAATTTTAAAATCTTTGAATAGACGGGGTGTTTATAGGAAAACCACAGTGGTTTTCCTCTATTTTCTCTTATACTATTGATTTTCTGTAAACTTCGTTTACCGTACGTGAAACGTCTCTTCATTATAAACAACTTTCGTTATGTTCATAATTTACCTTACTCTTCACATGACGGAGAAATTTACAATTTTCTGCTGGTATCATGCTCTGCATTTAGTGACCGACAGACCGACAACGAACCTACAGGTTACCATGGCAACGTCTCTGACTGCATGCCAGTAGGGAAGTAACGTATTGCCATTTTCCTCATCATGCTTTTAAATTCGTGGTTGTTCCTTGGGTAGATGGCAAGAGAGGCATCAATCGGCTCATCTGCGGGATATTGGCGGAATATCGTTGGAGGTTATAACCGCCCTCGAATAGATTAAGTAATAACACCATTAGTCATCTTCATATTTGTTTACCTAAGAATCACTGAACCTAAATTTCTCCTCTGTTAGCGCTTTATTATATCCATAACTCACGGCATTTATTTATTTGTCGTTATCCGACTGTCCTCATTTATAATCCATTTTCTATTAGTTTCAACATTCTTAACTGTATTATTTTCTTCCTTAATTACGCCGTATGTACGTGAATGCTAGAAACTACTGGATGCATTTCCACCAAGATTCGTATTTAGAATACACCTGTCCTTGATAGGTTTCAGGGCAAATATTGTTTCTAAATCCCTGAACTAACTGGGGGTTTATACGAAACCGAAACAGTGATTTTGCACTTCCAAAAAATATACACAACAAAAGTTTATGGAAGTCTACCTACCTTGGTAGAAATTAATGTCTAAACCTTTTTTTCTCATGTGCATCATTTCGATACGAGGATCAATAAGGGAGATATCATTAAAGGACCGTTTTTCTGTACAAGTCCCATCGGACTTAACTCACGAGCGGGTGCGTGTAAAGCGTATTCCTTACAACTTGAAAACTACTGAAGACATTCGAAACAAAATTTATATTTAGCATCCACCTGTCCAAAGGTAGGTTTTAAACGTAAATAACATTTCATGTTCCGGAATGGACTGGCGGTTTATAAGGAACCGAAATGGTGATTTTACTCTTCCACAATATATACAGAACAAGACCAACCTGACTGGAAATCGACCAAACCTGATGGAATTCCACCTCTAAACCTTTTTTTTTCATGTGCATTTTTTCGTCAGGAGGATTAATAAGGGAGATATCATGAATGGTCACTTTTGCAGGTTAAGTCCAGCGGACATAGCCCAAAAGGTGTTTTACATGGAGCAGATTCCTTATCTATATAAATCAAATCGTAACGACTGTGTACCTCTACACTGACTATTTTGGCGAAATTTTCGTACAGCTTTCCGTTTAAGGGGTAATATTGACCATCTGCATAATTTTTGGTTTAGTTTCCTGAAAGTCCTAATTTTTACCCGCCTCGCCCAAAATCCACATTGTGGCATAATCTGCCAGAAGAATAAGAAGATAATTGAAATTTGACAAAATTATACGTTTTAGCCTGTAACGAATGAAAAATCCTATATCATTAAATTTTTCATTTTTTATCCCCGAAGAATATCGAAATATGCAGGCAATTTTAATGATGGTGCAGACCTTCGGAAATTCCTATCACGTAACGGATTGCACAATCTCCGTTCAATTTGGAATGATCTACAACCTTGGTCTTATGACTTTATGCCGTATCTGTATCCCTTTTACGTTTGATTTTTCTCTATTAATCGATGTTAAGTCAATTTGGAATTTTCACATGCATTATTCATACTTTCAATTACTTATATGAAATACAGAATCATCAAACTCTTCACGAAAATTGGCCCACTCAGTAGCCATTTGTGAGCCAAATGCTACGTATGTAGCTGTCACATTATTATCCGAAAAGTAATGTAATGTGAGATGATCTTACAAAACCTTTACCCTGTTCCACGTTTCTAAATATGACCCAAGAATAGATGACATATCATTGGACCAGCCATTTAGGCCACTAAATCCGGCGTGTCTTATGGTATAATCCTTTGTCGATATGACGTACGTTTAGTAGCAGTTAATCTGTAAATGAAGGTCTTCAATATTGTAAACACGCATATACTTTCGTATGTCGATCTATATATATTCACTGATGTCGATTTAGCGATCGAGAAAGGGTCGGTCTGCTATTGTAATCAGTACTCCCCACACCGACTTTGACTGGCAGTAGGAAAGGGTTCCTTCTCCAACTCCTGTGTAACTGTCATTAGTAAGGAAGGCCTACAATTGTAATGAATAGTTCCCTTCTCGATTTGACTTGCAGAAGGTAAGTGAGCATGCAGTTTTGTTTAAAACTCCCCTACCCGATTGTGTTTGGCAGTAGGCAAGGGTGCCCGCCATTATAAAGAAATGTACTCATCTAAAATGTGACTGGCATTAGGCATAGTGGCCTGCTATTTTGATGGAAACTCACCAACTTGGTGTGACTGGCAGTACGCTGGCTGGCAGTAGGAAAAGGGGCCTGTCATTATAATGATAACTGCACAACTCAATTTCGAGTGATAGTAGGGTAATTGCCTGCCATTATAATAAAAACTGTAATCTGTCTGGAGGTAGGAAAGGGGGCTGCCATTTTAACGAAAACTCCCCAAATCGATTCTGTCCGCATAGTAGGCAATGGGGCCTGCAATTATAATGTAAACTTCCCAACCTGATTGTGAATGCCAGTAGGCAAGTGAGCCTGCCGTTATATCACAAATCCGTAACAAACACTTTACATTGGAAACGTACGGGGACCTCCCCATGCTCTTTCTCGGATAACGCTAAGAGACATGCAATTTTAAAACTATCTTATTTACTGCATGTACACTATTTACTTCGATATTCGAATACAATGTAGAATACCGTAGCGAAGCACGGGTACATTCGCTAGTTCATAATAAAGTCAACGAAAGACATAAAAACAAACACAAAAACACAGAGTCCTGAATAAGTGAGTAGTGTTATAGTCAAGGTAGAAAGATAGTGGACCAAGGAACGTCAGATGAAGAAATATAGACCAATATAATTAACTGTAATGAGTATTAAACTTGCAGATCTCCGGCCCCGGGGGCAACGCATCCGCCTGTCACCCGGCGGCCCCGGTTTCGATTCCCGGCTGGGTCAGGGGTTTTTAAGTGTAATGATTAACTCCCCTGGTCTGGGGACTGGGTGTTTGTGTCATCCTTAACATTCCTTTCCTCACATTCAACATTCAACATTATACTTCCGCCATTACATAATACACGCAGTTTCCTCACATATGGTGCCAGTAGGGGAAAAAGATCTACATAGGTCACGGCCCGGACAAATAGCATTTTTTTTAAACTTGCAGATTGTTAGTTCCTGTTCAGGATAAGCCTCATTAACAATCTTCACCCCGTATAGGTAAAGAGATAGAACACATCCGCGGAATGCCCTGGCCCTACCTATCACAAGATGTGACTAAGAGCGCTTATTCACATGGGGCACTCAACTTCCGAAAATGGATTAGCGCTCACCCCACAACTTATAACTGAGTCTGGCATTGCCCCACGCACTTGTTACAGGTTCCTTCCTGTTATTTTCCCTATCCGACCTCCCCTGGTTCTTCTACTTTTGCGAGGCCTGGCGTGTATTTCATTTCCATGCCTTCCTGGCCCTTCACTTCCTTTTTGCCGATGTCTTCTTTCTTCGAAAAGTTGTGCCTCTTACTTGTGTTTTGAGTTAAGAGAGGATTGATATCTAGCTGCACTTACCATCCACCTCCATCTAACATCATCAGGACTGGGTTATTCACAAAGGAGCAAGACGAATCTAAAGCATCTAAGTTGACATTCAAGAACAACACCTGTGCCACTTTGGTAACGTTTTAGTTTATTTAGAATTATTTTCTTCCTATCTAATTTTTTCAGTATATCCACATCATTCATGACAACGTTGGAGTGCTGAAGAAATCTCTCGATCTCTGGTAGCTGGTTGTTAAAACTGAAGGAGACATTCATTTAGCAGCTGGTGCTAAATACTCCGCACATATGTTTGGATCTCCCAGCGACACACTGTAATGGATTGGTTTAAAATCCCCTTTGGCTTCAAACAGTAATTATTAATGGTGCTAATTGCGTATTTCCCGTTTCGTTAACTTTTTAACCCTCTTTATTTGCTCGTTTTATCTATATCAAAAGAATTATTATTTTATAATGAGTTTTCTATAACTTGCGAGTTTGGAATTGGTTTAATTAAACACATCGATGACTCGCTTTCTGATTCCTATAAATGGCACTTACGACCTAATGAAAACGATTCAGTTTTGAATATCTCTGGTTGTATGCACAAGATGTGCTGCACTAAGCATTATATAACATTAGGTGGTTTGGAAGTCGGTATATCAACTCCAGAAATAAGTAGTGAGAGAACTTGGAAACAACGCCCGTTACTTTCTAATCAATCTACAAGATACTTTCCAAGTTAAATTTGTAAGTAATCGGGGATCGTGTTCCATATAAATTATAACCGCAATATTCAACGTCTCGCTCATACAACTACTACATTGTTTGACTGGTGCTGCAGCTGCTCCTGCTGAAGACGGTAATGAAAAACCAAGGAAAAGTTGGTCGCTCACAGATAAGAGAAGGAGGTACCATTTTTATCAGTGAAAAACAACGTCTGATTTCAGAAATATGTAGGACCAACATAAGTTTGTAAATAGAGAACAAAATGCCAGAACGCGCTGTAGGCCACGATTTTATAGATCATCTTTCAAAACCTCATAGTCATCATTTTTCTTCCCTGTTGGTCTTAGATATTTATAAAGTAGATGGCAACACCTCAAAATGTCTAAAACTCTGTTGCTGAGGCCGTATTATTTCCATTATTATTATTGCATGTAGCTAAAGTAAATAAATGTCTACAGTAATTGAATTTTTAATTCTAATATCCGCAAGCCAGAGAAAAATACTTTTCGTGTACTGGAACAATCAGTAAGTCAGAATCTCGTTATGAGTAATTCCATGGAGGTAGCAGAGCTATTCACAGTTGCGGAAGTCTGAGATTAAAACAAGCTGTGCGAATACGCACCGAGTAATTAAACATGTTTTCTCTGTCAACATTGATCTTTTAAAAGATATCCCCTTTTGAAATAAGCAAACAGTTTTCCTCTGTGTCCCCATATTTTTGTTATTGGCTCTTGCTCATTTTAATTTCGTTTGCCATCAGTTGATGTTTCGTATTTAACCCTAGAACCGGCAAGCGGTTTACCTTCAAGCAGCAAGCATTTAGGCGAGCTTTGCAAGCAACTTTTAAAAATTCATAAAAATGTTGTTTTTGAATTTATTGTTATGTATAGCATGTCATTTTATTCAGAAAAGGACGCAGAATACTATTGTAGGAAATTAAACTTACCAATTCAGTATCCTGAAGCAGTATGGGTGAAGTATCTAAGACACGCTAAGTATTCCGAAATAACCCGAAAGTTCTGGGCAACATGTACGTAAAGAGTAATATTATATGAGGATTTTACTATTTACAAAATTTTCACAATTTTATGTTGATTAAAAATATGTAGAAAGGTTTCACCACATTGAAGTGTTCAAAAGTAAAATAGAACTGAACTAACACAAGCACACCGCACCAACACGTGAATCTACATATTCAGATTCATCCTCGCTACCTCCGGGGTGCCTCCTCTTTCTTCCTGCTTTCATAGGCCTCCAAACATTTTCTAATTTATGGTAGTACTGTAATGGACACCACAATTACATCCTGGGCACCAGAAGTGGGTGAGTGCCTTTTATTCTGCAGTCGAACAGACAGAGCACAACCGCAGTTTCTTCCCTGGGAGGCGTACCAGCGTATGTCCCATTCTTCCCGAAGGTCCATGTGGAATGTTTTGAAGAGTTTCTTCATCTACAAAACCTTTGACAATACTAACCATAAATTCCTCATGTTCAAGGGGTTTGTCGATGTTCAAACTATAGAGCATGTAGGCATCAAAAATTACCATTACCAACAGGTTATAGAATATTTCTTTCCAGTCAAAATATTTTAGAGACATTACTTTAGAAAAAACATGGAAATATTTGCGATTTTGAAGTGCACCACTATTTTTTAATGTTGTTATTAGGGTTCAGATCCATATTTGTAACTAGAGAAATGATTTTTTTTGCATTTCTGATACAGTAACGTCAACCCATGTTTGCAGGCAAGATTACGGACCCATATTTCCGGAATTAGTTTTGTTTCGAATAATTCCCTGTGCGTATTTATTACCTTTAGTCACTAAAAGATTACAGATAGCATTGGAGAAAAACAAATAGAAATGTGCTAGAGGAGGACTGTTTCTCGGAGGGCATTTTCGTACACCTGCGTTTCGAACCTTGAACTTCTCTTCCACTTTTATTTCTGGCTCTGGAGGATAAACTCTTGTCCACTTCGGTTCTGTTTTGTCAACTGCATTACCGTTATTATCATTATCATCATCAGTGGCTGGTTCATTTTGTTCCACATCATCGTCAATATCACTGTCGAAATCACTTAGCCTAGGCTCATATAACTCGCCACTATCTGACGAATTATTGTCAAAATCATCGTCAGTTTCTTCTAAAAATACGTCCCTATCACGCCGTTCAGATCAAACAAACAATTACGAATTCACTACTTTATGACAATTCACTCTTTTTGCGCCACGAAAGCTAATGCACATCAGACAACCACAGCAAACACAACAGAATGACCGTCTGCAAAGCGTTCTCGTCTTCCCACGTGTATACCGCACACTCTGTCATCCTGAACTACTTCAAAATTATGCTGTATTATACAGTAGAGTTTCCTCTTCAACATGGTCCAAGATAAGCCTATGTCATAAAGATGTTGAATGCTAAGGCGCTATCTCGAAATTATTCAGCGCTGGCCTAATGCATCTCGATAACGACTCTGCCGGTTTAGTAACAGAGAAATGAGTCGCGATCGCGACGACTGCCGGTTCCAACTGAATATTTCGATACCTAGATGCTGATTTCTAAAGGTAAAAACCTTTATAAAAATGACAGATGCTTTTCAAGGGTAGTAGAGCCAACCATATCAGATTATAAAGATCAGGTAGCCAATGTACGAATGGAGTTCAACGTAACTGAAACGCTCGTTGGTCTCTAACATCGCGGTATCCTTCAATTTCATTTCTAATACTTTGGACGAGAAGTAGCACCTATATACAGTGTACTGGTTTCTCTAATGCTTTTGGTTATGTACAATATAAAGCCTTGCTTAATAAATTGCCGTTTTATGGGGTAAGCAGATCGTTTTAGAATTATCAAGGGTATATTCTGTAAAATCTGACGGTTTAACATCCAGTCCTTACTATCCTTCATGAGGAGTTTCTCAGGGATCTCTACTGGGATCATCTATATTACGTATAAATAACGTCTCATTCCTTAGTCACTATAACAATATATGCTCATGATTTATGTAAAAAATATCCGAGTTATAAGTAGGTGTGGCTTAATTATTGTGAAGTATATTTTAATAAATTGGAGTCTTGCCATGCGAACAGGATCTGATGCGTAAATGAGCATGGAGTGACAATTATACACAGCGACGGATTCTCATTTGACAATCATATTGGAAAACTAAGAAAAAATCCACTCAGTATACTCAAGCTCCTTGACTCTATACATCTAAACAGTCCATAATTTACACTTGTAATTCCGATAAAGCTGTTGGCCAAAAACAGTCGTTCGAATACCGCTGCAAGTTAGGGTGTCCTCATAGCAACCGTCAGTAATGTACAAATGAGATTCTTGAAGAGAGCAGCTGCAGATATTTGGGGTATAACTCTCTTCAGCAGAATATCATTCTACGAAACTCCGGGAATGATGGGTATTATTCACGCCAATAAAAGGCCCTTGCAAATAGAGTGGACTGCTCATTCATCCTCGAATTAATCCTGGATGCGTTCCTAGTCGCAGCACAAGGCAAAGGTGTACTTTCGGCCTCTATACAGAACTACGGTCCATTGCAATTCCTGGTTGTTAACGGCATTTTTCGAACAAACTTAGATATTTAATGGACATATTCCACTTATCGCCCCCAAAAGTTCGAAAAGCATAGGAAAGTTCAAAATAAGTATGCATATATTGAAACGTAAAATGTCCCGTATGCATATTTTAATTTCTATTTGATAAATGCAGATTTATAAATAATGAAAATAATTAGAATGTTTGTTCGTACACTATTATATCCTCCCGTGGATGATAGAGATATCTATTGTACTCTATCGTATAATACTCGTGGGAACGTCTACACTTGCCATCCCCTGTCACAGGAATTTTTTATTAGAAATACTAACTGTATCAACCTCAGCGTTCTTACATATCCACACGTAGTATATGCCGTAGTGTGTCTAGCGTTATTATTCATAATTCAGTACATAAATAATTACCTTCGCATTGACACCAATCCAGCAAATATAATACAAGGCGGAGTAGTGACATAAAGACTATAATGAGTTCGTTTGACTTCGGTTGATGACAGTTTTTCATATTGCTCGCAATTACAAAAATATAAACAAAATGTCCCACATATATCACGAATGAAGAGGAATAATATTAAATAAAATTCTCGTCATGGCCGTACATTTTAAATTACGACCTTTTTGGTCACCCTATTCAAAATGTATGTAACTCTCGCGTTTACTGAGATGTCGAGGCCCACTTGAAAATTTCGTATCAGTCGACAGATTACTGTGCAATGATACTTTGTGGAACTGAGTAAAATGCGTTCAAAATATATAAAAAACCAAAACATTTTGTTCTTTAAATCTCTGTTGCCATACAAGAGGCATTAAATTGAAGTGTTCCGTGCGTGGAGGTGGACAGGGAACACGACAGAATGGGATACATGTACAGTATCCGAAGCATTTGTGTGCGGGAACTTGTCAAGAGCTCTTTCAGTGGCCCACTCAGCCTCCAACGTTTAGAGGACACTCTTGGTGGACTGCGGAAAGCCAACAAGCATTTACCTGTGGGAGGAAGTCATGACTCCATTAGAATCTCCATATCAACTGTTACTTCCATAGTTCATTAAATGTTCTGTTAGACTTCAGCATTTTCTTTCCTTCAAAAGCACTGATATATGTACAGGGATGACATTCCTATTAGGAATAACCATTTATGTCGTACTTATACACAATTTTAATAGTTTATTTGCAAGAGAAAATATCACTTATCGTAATTAAATATAACTATAAAAATATATATTAGAGGAGGGTTTTTAAGTATATTTCCTTTATAGATTCATTACGCAATTTTAATCTCTAAGCTTGCATTCGGGAGGCGGTGGGATCCAGTCACGTCGCCTTGATTAATGGTCTTGCATGTTGTCCCATTTTCACGCAAGGAAATTGCCTGGGCTGTAAATCAGTTAAGGCCACGGCCGATGGCTTCCTAGCCATACCTGTAGTCTTCTCTTTTCCGCGTCACCCATGGTCTACCTGTGTTATAGAGTGGAATTTTCGTGGACCGAATTTTATAACATTGACTGGAAACTTTGAAGATGACTGAATACAAGTAGAGAGAAAGAAGAACCTACGTACAATCTTAATACCAACCCCATGGTGCTACGGCAAGCGATCTTTTCTCTGCCCGAAGGCCTGCAGATTACTGGATGGCGTGTGGTCAGCTTTCTAGACCAGGGTCGCTATCTCACCGTCAAATAGCTCCTCAAATTTTCTCACGTAGGCTGAATGAACCTCACAGCAGTCCTCAAAATCCAGGTAAAAATCCTGACGAAACTGAAAATCGAACCTGGGGCCTCGGACAGGCTCGCTACTTCTCGACCACTGGGCCAGAATAAAGAGTACATAAATAGGAAGCGACTCGCAGAACACGAAAGAAAAGGAACTATCTATCTATCTATCTATCTATCTATCTATCTATCTATCTATCTATCTATCTATCTATCTATCTATCTATCTATCTATCTATCTATCTATCTATCTTCATTCATAGACATATCTACAGTACATTGAACAGGTGGTAAAGGAACTCAAAACTTCTCATTAGGAGAAACTGAACCTATACATTTGTCGATGATATTCTCGACTTAGCCCTGACCCTATCCGGCGAGATATATTGTCTGAGTCTGATCTTTGATTTGGAAAGTATGAACGTGACTGGGGTATCAACGATGCGAGTTAACTCCAACCCACACCCAGTTTGTCCTTGTGATAAATTGTGCCAAATTTGATTAATACCTTTCACCGGACTGTGGTGATCGTTCTTTAAGGAACAAAACAGTGGATAAGGAAGAGAGCTGATCCAGGAAGCTTGAGGGTATCGGGTAAAGAAGTAGAAGGACCATTAACGGTGGATCATGATAGCTTCCCTGGACTCGGAATCCTAAACGTTTCGAGGCCAGAAGTAAACGAGAATCATCCGAAGGAGACTGAACAGAAGAGATTGGGGAAAGTATATGAGAATAAACCTAGTCTAAGCAGGAATTCTGAGATTCCTGCAAACTTTTCACAAGTTATTGCGACCTGAATTTGGTTCATTATACACTGAAATAAAATAAACAAAGGTAATTAAAGGAAAACAGAAGATAAGTAAAATAATTCTTTCATTGAGTACATGAATTTAATTTTAAGTTAAGAAATATTTTTTTGAACAATTGTCTGGCTCCATGGCTAAATGGTCAACGTGCTATCCTTTGGTCACAGGGGTATCTTGTTCGATTCCCGGCAGAATTAGGAATTTCAACCATAATTGGTTAATTCCGCTGGGACGGTGGCTGGATGTCATTTCATCCTCATCACGACGTGCGGGTCGCCTACGGGCGTCAAATCACAAGACCTGCATCTGGCGAGCCGAACATGTCCTCGGACACTCCCAGCACTAAAAGCCACACGCCATTTCATTTATTTTTCATTTTTTGAAACAATGAGTCGCGGGCTGTTATGATAGTTACTTTCAATGTCGCCTGATAGCTTTGACTGGGCACGGGCAGCTATAACAGTGAATTCGTATGCCGTTTGAAAGTCTTCATATCTCTTGCAGTGGCTTTCTCTGTGCTGTGGCAATCATATCGTATTTTGAGGTGGAGCAATTGGCAACTGAAAGCAAAGGTTTCTAAGTGTTTATAGTCACAAAAAACGTGGTAATCCATTACTTTAAAGTGCCTGGGTAATGTTTATTTATTGACAGGGTAGATGTTCCCCATTTTGTGGTGGCGATCATGGGAGATGGCAGTTGTCCTTTTCTTTCGTGGTGTTTCTCTGCTCATCCGAAGAAGAATAGAAGATTTTATTTTTATATTAAGAATAAACAAAGTTCTTACTGACAAAATGTCCCCGTGCGAAGAGTGAGTAATTCCGCTAGTATTTTTATAAAATTCCTCTTTTGGACACCATTAGTCAGCTAACACAGGCTAAACTTACTACTCAATATAGGATACAGCTCTACATTTATTAAGTTACCTACGTAATACTGGTGGTGTTTAAAATACCATCACAATTCTTACATGAACCTTTTAATTACGTACTCCAGACGCGATGCTCTAACACGAGAATTTTGCTGGAAGGTTTTATGTTAGGAAAAAAAGAAAAGCGCTGATGTGGAATGTTTAATCATAGTTGTAAGTGAAGCGCAGAGCGCTATCCCCAGAATTTCTCTCGGGGATGTAACATCACTTGGCGGAATATTTGTTATTATAGTACATTTTTCCAAGCATAAATCCCAAGATAATAGAACTTTGAGAGTCCTACAGAACCCTGCAGCTAGCTTGTACGCTTACACATTCCACTCCTGCCTACTAGTTGAGGGTAAAACATTTGCTGCGATATGAGGCATTGCTGTAGAAAAGACCTATTGAACATAGTCACAGCGCGAGGTATTATGCCTGTTTCAACCACCTGATACCAACTCTAAACAAATTATATTACCTGCTTTAGAAAAGACTGCTAATTTCAACTGTATAATTGAGTTTTATATAAATCACTCTAAATAAAGTTTAAGTTAACTGAAATCAGAAAATTGTGGATTGGAATTGTCAGTAAGCGGTTATTTTTTGCTTGTCTTGTCAGAAAAATGTTGTCTATGATAAAACGTAAGGATATTATCTGTATTAAATATTTTGTCTGAAGAATTGTTTCATGGGTCTTTTTGTTTCCTCAGAAATTGGCGTCTATATTTCATAACTGACGAAGAACAGATTATTTTTCTATTTTCTTTTTACATCTGTATCATTTGATGTATTTAGTTATTTAACATAATTAATATGATATGGATGATGGAGTTGCTGATGATAATATTGTTTAAATGGGCTAAACATCGAGGGCATCAGATCCTGACCTATAGAATTCGATTCTATTAAGACGTTCCACTATCAGGCTAAAATAAGTTGAGGTTAGGTAATAGGCAGCGATCTCAACAAATATAAGGTTCCTAAAATCCAAAAGATTAATAAGAGATAATAATATTAAGTGAGAAAGTGTCTTTCAACGCCTATTCTCACCGTGTTGAACATGTGACTGTTTTTAGAAGTCACGAATTCAGCACAATCCCAGCACTACTCATCACTATGGCCCGGAATTTTAAAAATGTATACCCGCATATGCAAATGCAGATTTTGAACTTTAGTGCACGTTTTGAACATTAGTGGATATACAGATATATTTTGCTTTTATGTATGATCGATTATCCAAGATTTCTGAATTAAATGAAAAATCTAATGAACTCTCTATGTTGTACATCCCTTGGTAACGCGAGAAGCTTTCGCTGATCAAGGAAAGGCCTTTCAGTGTCGCAATACAAGCAGGTAGACGGATAATAACACTTTTCACATCAGCTATTTCCTTTTTTCTGACATTCCTTTCTCCTTATAGTAGCACCCTAAGGTTTGCTTAAACAAGTGCGTTCATCTGTTAACTTGCTCTTCGTTTATTGCAGTGTTTTACCAGATTAAACTGTAAAAATGTCTAAAGATAAGAGCTCTAGGTCTTTTCTAATTAAACAGTGGATATCAGGCAATAGTGACTATACAAGTGACAGTGATGTAGTGTACCGTCAAGTTTGCTAAGGAACAATACAGTGTAAAAGAGTGTAAAATGCGATTTAAAAATTCAAATTGAACAGCATTCGAAAAAAATTCACATCTCACATCAAAAGAACAGAGTAAGAATACGCATCAACTGCTTCTAGCCGATGTGAATATATGGTGTGAAATTAGTACATTTTCCGCTGATATTTGTAAATCTTTCGTATGCAGCAACATTCCGCTACATAAATTGAATAATTCACATCTACGCTCGTTACTTGAAAAGTATTGTGTTAATCAAACGATACCAGATGTGTCTACCCTTAGGAAGAATTATTTAATTTCACTGCACGCTCCTGTCGTGGATTTGATACGATCTGACACAGGAGGGAACTTTATCTAGATATCGGTAGGTGAAACAAGCGATTCGTATGGTCGATACATTGCGAACTTCATAGTAGGTAAATTATGTCCAGAAGAACACGGCAAATCTCATTTGTTTTCGTGCAAAGTGCTAAAAATACAATCACGCTACAGTTGCCAGATTTGTTAACGTTTCACTGCGACTTCCATGGCCTAGAGAATCGGAATGATTGTTACAAAAGCCTTTTAGTCACAGATACAGCTTCGTATAGGTTGAAAGCTGGTCAGTCTCTTCGACCATTTTTTCCAAATCTCATTCATGTAAGATAACATGTTTGGACCGTGAATTGCTTCGTATTGCAGAAGAGGTCTGTCAACAAAGTAATTTCAGGTGGGAAGAAACTGTTCCTAAAACCACCGGCTCGTGTACAGTTGTACAAAACTCATCTGCCTCAGATTTCTCTTCCGTCGGAACCTGTTCTCAGAAGACAGGGAACTTGGTTATCCGCAGGATCGTTCTGCGAGGAGAACTTCAATCAAGTGAAAGATGCAGTTAAAAGTATTCATGATAGTCATACTGCGTGTATTCATGAAGGAAAGTGTGAATTTGAATCTGAAACTGTATATAAAGATATCTGCTTCATCCATGTGCATTATTCGTTATTTCAGAAGGCGATTAAGGTCCTTCAGTTAATTCAAAACACCGTGTGTTCTTAAATGGTGTCCCTGGTGAAAGTGGAGGAAAAGTTAAATCTTTGAAGCAAAGGTGATATGAAAATATATACCACCATTTTAATTCATTCTGAGGGTACTGCATCACGGTAAATTTATACTAACACCACTTTGTTCGTTTCTGCTAGTTCATAATTTTGTGGATAGAGTGCGCGTTATGCTCCCTTCTTCTTATCGGCTGTTTGAGAAAGTTCTTACTTCAGAGAAGTGGACTTAGGGGCCGTCACTTGTTGTTACTTATCGAATTGTGGATCTAGAAACCTACATCTATGCTCTTTATTTCTGCTGAACGATTCGCTAGATATTAGAGCTAACGTAATAGATAACTATTTTGGTTTACTTTAGAATGTTTATGTACCTCGCTTGGGAAAAGTGGGTGGTATGTTTTATCTACCACCATGTTTGCCTTGTACAACGCAAATATGGACAGTATGGGATTAGACGCTAACTTTTATGTATTCCCTTCTGTGGATGTTATTTAATGTTTGCAAAAAACAATCACCTAGAAATGAAGTAAATAAACATAAGCCATATGTTCTAACTGCAGAGTTCAACTCAGTATCCAGAGCGCTCAACAGTCAAATGCAGCACGAAGAACAAGCAAGTTCGTACCATGCGGATGTCCTCTGGATTTAAAATTCTGTTGTAAAACTTGAGTAAAAACGAAACATATATCCAAGATTTTCACAAAATGTTAGGATAGTGTTGCTCGTAATTACAGAACAATTGTTAATTTTTATGAATAATTTATTTTTGTGTTTGATTTATTTTATTCATGTATTTGATTCTTGTTGTCATACTTCCTGACATAAATGAATAAAATTCAATCAATTCTTTAATTCATTAAAGTTCACTAAGGTTTAGAACAGAGAAAATAATAGTAAACCGTGACATATATTTGATATTTAGCATATATTAGTTGAAAATACCGCACTTAAACTCCGGCTCAGGAACACCTCTGCGGAGGTTCGGACCTACCTTCGGGCAGTATAACCCTTACCTAGTTGAAAATGACACAGACCAACTGGCACAGTGGTATGTTATATATATGTCACCTTATCCCACCCACACCGAAACATTAAAAGATTCACAATCAGTATTATGATATTTTGCTAAGTGCGTAAGGAAGAAATAAACATGCCCTGAATATTTTCATAAGAAAAGCGCATATTGTGCTTCAAAGAGTTAAAAGGAAAACTCAGTACGGTGTTGGACTCAAACTCAGTATTGAAGAAGATTTAATCTATGAGCAACTACATAAGTGGAATCAGGAATTCTTTGCCAGAAGAATGTGCCGAGCAGTCAGTGCCAGTGTACAAGTATAGCCCAGTTATGTCCGTCGACCTAGAACGATCATTTTCAGCGTATAAAATAATTCTGTTCGCCAACAGAAAGTCATTGACCCCTAAAAGCATTGAAAAACTTTTGATAACCTACTGCGATGCATCATTTTGCAAGGAATGAAACATTGAATAATACGTTTTGTAAATGTATTTTGTTTTATTTTAGTGGATATTTTCGACATTTTTAGTGCATATGTGCATGCATATTTTTGGAAATTTTAGTCCATATGAATCCGGGCCCTACCATTACTCATCTCCATCCTCCGCGTTGGCAACGCACAGCCAGGTGTACTGCTAGATGCCAGGATCTGTACTAGGAGCGGATAAACTATAAAATGCCTCATGTTTTTGTAGCTGTAAATGACACAGCAAACAAACTGGTTGAAACGTTATTTCACCAATGTTTATTTTTCGTTCTTAGATCAGAAAGTATGACATGAATACAAACAATATGAAAGCTAAAATCATGGGTCTTGGTATGGTGGTGGCGGTGGTGATGGTGAATTTAAGAGGACGTACAACTAGGCAACCATTCTCTCGTAATACTAATCAGACGGAAAAGAAGTAAGACCTCCGAAGAAGGAAGGCATGGATAAATGGAAGGAAAGGACAACGGAGGCCGTGAAAATGAAAGAATCCCTCGGCCTCGCAAACCTACAGTAATACCGTTAGGTTCGGGAGAGAAGTGCTAGGCCAGATAGGAGGAGCCTGGCACAAGTAAGTGGAAGCAGCTCGGGCCCATGTTCCCTAGTGGTTCCCTTTACGACATGCAGGGAATGCTGTAGATGTATTCTACTTCCCCCACCCACAGGAGGTGAATCTATTTGAGACACGTTAGAAATTACGTGCCGCACGGTTTAGATGGTTTGTCAAAAAGAGCATGGGTACGATAACCCATGAGGCAGTCTGAAATAGGCTTCCATTTGAAGACACATGCATGGCTCTGGAGATTCCCTCAAAATACTAATGACCTATCGAATTGGATGCGCGGTTCGAGTCAGGTATCTATGAGCTTGCATTCAGGAGATAGTGAGTTGGAGGCCTGAACATGGCTTTTCGTGGATTCCCATTTTCACGGAAGGAACAGGCTGGGGCTGTACCTTAATTAAGGCCAAGGCTACTTTCCCACTCTCAGTCATTTCCTATCCTTGCGTCACCGGAAACTTTCCAAGTGTTAGTGTTAGAAACGAAGAAGATGAAAGGAGTACGACAAAAATAGGTACCAAGTTAATTCCTGGTTGCAATAGTAGCCGAGCATGAATCTGACCACTCTATCCGCTTAATGTCGACCGGCAGCCCACTACTTTAAAATATTGATTCACACATCGCACACCAGAGATCCATCTTTCTGCAGTTTGATAGAGTAAAACCGCCTAAATGACGTCAAATCAAAATTACTGCACACGATAGTTATTATTATTATTATTATTATTATTATTATTATTATTATTATTATTATTATTGTTGTTGTTGTTGTTGTTGTTGTTGTTGTTGTTGTTACGGGGTTACCCGTGGAATGCAGAGGCGAAAGAAGGTGCGGGCTGGAATGGGTCTAACTACAAAGCTGAGATATTGATTAAAATGGTATTAAAGGTTATATTTTCAAAAATAGCAAAATAATTTTCACCTAAAACTTCAGATTTTAACAAGTAACAACAAGTCAAATCAGGTACAATACCAGTAACAAAATTTAAGTCTAGGAACGACAAGATTGATGGTATAACAGAACTTCGGCTTCAAACCTTCACTTTACATTTTCTGATCCCTCAGCTCCCAAACACATATTTACCAAAGGGCAGAAAACCCCTAATAACATGGAGCTCTTACTCCCACCTTCGAATATCAAGCCTTTCTGAGGCGCCTTTACCACAAATAAAAGAGCTGACCCGCTCTCAATTTTCTGAGCTTATCAAAGGCCACCACGGACGTTACTATTAACTGCCCTCAAGGCACACTTACAAAGAAACAGAGGTATCTTGTACCCAACCTAATGGGCCTTAGTAGGAAAATAATAGGTTACGTTACTGGCCCAAAATGCAAAACTGAATGGAGGCGTGAATATGTACTCCTACATGAAACTTCTTAAAACCTAAGAGGCACTAGGCCGATGAAGCAGGGGCTATTCCCAAACTATGGAGGTGACTCGTGTACAGAATAAATTTAATACATTACGGAAGAGTAGAAGAACGGTTACGAAAACATAGTCACCTCGAATTCAAAATGAAGGGGAGCTCGAGAGGGTAAAGCACTCTCTATCCCCGATTTTCAGTTACAGTTATATGAAAATTTTACATCAAAACAGCAAAAGTTACATTTTTGGACAGATAGGTTACATCAAAAAGTTTTCGGACTTTCCCCGAAGGTTAAACTGCTGAGCTAGCAAGAAAATAAAGATGTTAAACGGCCATTATCCTTGTGAAGAGCTGTTGCCCGAAGGAAGAGGCGCTACCCGCCCCCTGCTACACTTCCATACACTAGGCTAGATGTTGTTCGAGTGGCAGAGAGATAGGAAAATTAGCAGTTTTTATACTCTCGGGGAATATTCGAGACTTTCATGAATAATTAAGACACACACACAGGCGGGTATTGGGTAGCTTACAGTTACACATCAAAATCGAAGAAGAAAGACACGATTGGTCAAAAATTAATTACAGAAATTCTGGATTGGCTAAGTTCCAAACCGGCGGAAAGAAAAGATTTATATTGCCAACCCACAAATGAAAGAACGAATTTTTTTTTTTTTTTGCTAGTTGCTTTACGTCGCACCGACACAGATAGGTCTTATGGCGACAATGGGACAGGAAATAGCTAGGAGTGGGAAGGAAGCGGCCGTGGCCTTAATTAAGGTACAGCCCCAGCATTTGCCTGGTGCGAAAATGGGAAACCACGGAAAACCATTTTCAGGGCTGCCGATAGTGGGGTTCGAACCTACTATCTCCCGAATACTGAATACTGGCCGCAATTAAGCGACTGCAGCTATCGAGCTCGGTAAGAACGAAATTTGGTAAAGAACAAACTTATGAATACAAAATTTCTTCAAATAAAGTTCTTCCCTTTCGCACCAGGGTGCGTGATCATAGTTTTTTTTTTTTTTTTTGTCGAGACATCTATCAGAGAATGTCCACACTTCTTGATCAATAGAAAACAAAACAAGTAGAACTCCACACAGTACTGACAACTTCGTAATCACAAAATTTACGGTAGTGACATCTTCTGAGAAAACTTATGAGTTGATACAGTTGTTAAAGTTCAGAGTTTCTCCTGTAGAGGAGTACTTTAAAGCGGAAAATTCAAATGTACGGCCTAGAGGTGTACCAGCCGGTACAGACCTGCCCACCCCCCCAAATGTCCTTCCCTGGGGTGACACAGAAGTAGTTTTTTAACAAAATTTAATCATCCGTTGAAGAAAATTCCTGCTTCCTTGCAAACAGATTGTGGGCGAATATGGAGGGAACATTAAGAATTTCCAAAGTTTTGTAGAAGAATTTTGAAGAACATTTCAACCCAAAAAAAAAATTATTTAGAGTCTCCTTTTTTGAAGTAGATAGTTAGGAGTTAGTTGAACTCTGGTTTGAGAGTGTCTTTGTTGCCGTAGAATTCCAACTACATGGTGATAATTTTGACGGCAAGACCAGCTGCCGCTGCAAATGTCCAATCGAGGTCCTCCGGACCCCTCAAGTACCCTGAGATACCTCTCTCCCGCACTATGAGAAGGGTAGTCGTGGTGAAGGACGCCGCAGATGTGAATTTTGTTTACAGTCCCCAGATAAGCTTGCGGTTGGTGCGCCACGCTTCAGCCTGTGCCGGGAGATAGACTCCGGCGCGCCGTACACAGGAAGACATCACAACGGTGGCGGTAAGGCGATGAACGATTGCAGGGCACTGAAACAGTAAGATCTCGGCGGCAGAATTGTTGTTGGTGATTTCTTATTTTAGGGAACAATCTTGTTGGTGAGGCTGAGGGGCCAGCGGCGTGAATTTTTTCTTTTTGCCACTGATATGGTTTTAGCAGGAGACGGGAGCTTGGTAATGGCCGCGAGGAAAGGACAGCATAATAACCAGAGGGGAAGATCGTACAATTAGCACATAGACACAAGGAACATAATCCAAGGGCAGAAGGCCTTAATATAAAACAAAAATATAACCTTCAGAGGTCTTACAAAATGTTAAAGACTAAGTTAGCAAGGATATTACACAGGTTTCGCCTGAGACAGGTGAACCCTAAAGATCCTCTCGGTGGCTGGATTGCTCATTAATAATGTAACAGGAGTTAGGAAATCAAGAATGATGCACGGCTCATGAAATCTGGGGGCAAGCTTGCCCGCGGGAACAAAGTTTTTGACCATAACTTGACCTCCTACCTTTAACTTGGTGGGCCTCCGTCCACGATCATATCTTTCCCTAACCTTTTCATGAGAAACTATAAGATTGGCCTTAGCCTTCTTCCATAGATCACTAATATTATCTGGATCTATTGTCTCAGGTAGAATATCACTAAGAGACCAAAATTTAGAGAGCGGCGTGTTGGGTACGAACTTAAACATCAACGAAGCTGGAGTGAACTTGTGAAATTCATGAACCGCCGAATTCAAGGCGAAGGCCAACCAATGCAGAGATGTGTCCCATCTGGAATGATCATCATCATGATAGGCGATAAGAGCCGATCTCAGATTACGATTGACCCGCTCAGCCAGAGATGGTTGAGGATAATACGCTGAAGTAGTTACGTGAGAGATGGATAGATCAAAACAGAATTTACGAGAGAGATTGGAGGTAAAAGCTTTGGCATTGTCAGAAACTATGCATTGACACGGGCCAAAAGAAGCAAAGTTGGAATTTAAACAAGAAATTGTGGGCTGAGCGGTAGCCAGCTTAGTCGGAAATAACCAGAAAAATCTAGTGAAGCCATCAACACACACAAGAATGAGTTTGTTGGCATTCCCCTTTGATTGGGGGAAGGGTCCTACGTAGTCGATATAGAGGCGTTCCATAGGGCGCGATGCTTGATGAGAAGACAATAGCCCTTGCTTAGTGGACAAGGCAGGTTTACCAAGCCAACAAGATTTACAGGCTTTTACCAATTCACGAATTTCGCCGTCCGTACCTTTCCAAATGAACATCTCTCCGATCTTTTCTCGGGTTTTGAAGATGCCTAAATGCCCCCCTAGTGTGGTCCCATGGTAATACTTGAAGATCATAGGTACAAGAACAGTTAGAACCATAACATTCATTCTTATCATGCCTCGACGGGCAACATAAAACTCCATTCCTCAACACATAAGGGACGACATGTTCCCCAGAAGAAAGGGTTTCCATGATAGGGGCCAGCGTCGGATCTTCACGCTGATATTTCTCAAGATCCCTAAACAACATAGGAGCATCAGTTAAAATGGCATTAACCTCAGGTCGTATGGACTTGGGAGGTGAAGAACTATCATCCAGTTCATGGGTCTCTACATCATTGGAAAACATGCGGCTTAGTCCGTCTGCCACAACATTTTCAGAACCTCTGATGTGCCTAACATCAAATTGGAAGGCAGAAATTCGGATGGCCCACCGGGCTATACGACCAGTACGACGCGGCCTACCTAAGACCCAGCTTAAGGCTTGGTTATCAGTCTCCAAGTCGAACTTGACATGTTCCATATAGAGGCGGAACTTTTCTAGCGCAAATAAGACAGCTAAACCCTCAAGTTCATAGATGGAACACTTGGCTTCTTGAGCCGAAAGAGTCCTAAATGCACAGGCGATGGGTCGCCACCCTAGTTCGGTCTCTTGAAGAAGGACCGCAGCCACAGCCGACGACGACGCGTCGGTTTGGACGATGAATTTCTTCGATTAATCAGGCATGGCGAGAACAGGGGCATTACACAGAGCTAATTTGAGATCTTCAAAAGCGGCTTGTTGAGAAGGTCCCCACTCAAATTTGACGCCTTTCCTACGTAGTAAGTTCAAGGGCGCCGCTCTATTGGCGAAATTAGGAATAAATTTCCTGAAGAAATTCACCATGCCAATGAATCTGGCAATACCTTTGATGTCCTTAGGAGGTTTGAACTCACGGATGGCCTGTGTTCTAGAATGATCTACAGCGACACCATCGGGCGACACAATATGCCCTAGAAACGACATTGAAGGCTTAGCGAAGGCGACCTTGGACAACTTCACAGTTAACCCAGCCTTACGAAGGCGATTAAGGACCTCTTTTAGATTATGTAGATGTTCTTCAAAGGTCTCAGAAAATACGACGACATCATCAAGATAATGGTATAAGTACTCGAATTTGATGTCGGAGAAGACCCTGTCTAGCAGTCTCGTAAGCACAGCTGCTCCCGTGGGGAGCACGAAAGGCACGCGGTTGTACTCATACAAGTTCCAATCCGTGGCCAAAGCTGTCAGATGTTTAGATTCTTCAGCTAGAGGGATCTGATTATACGCCTGATTATGGTCTAAGATTGTGAATTCGAAACCATGAAAAACAAGAGTGAAGGTCGGGAAGGGGCACAGATTGAACACCACCTTCCGATTTAAAGCCCTATAGTCAATCACAGGCCTGAAGCCACCTTGGGGTTTCGGAACTAGGAAAATAGGCGATGAATAGGCCGACTTAGAGGGTCGAATAATACCATCCTTTAGCATTTGATCAATGATCTCCTTAAGAGCATTTTAGGAGGAGAAAGCCTGTAATATGGAAACCTAACAGGGATTGAATCCGTAACCTCAATCTTGTCTATACTAATATTATAAAGAGGAAATATTTGTTTGTTTGTAACGAATAGACTCAAAAACTACTGAACAGATTTTAAACATTACTTCACCTATAGAAAGCTACATTGTCA
Organism: Anabrus simplex; assembly: GCF_040414725.1. Classification (NCBI taxonomy): domain Eukaryota; kingdom Metazoa; phylum Arthropoda; class Insecta; order Orthoptera; family Tettigoniidae; genus Anabrus; species Anabrus simplex. Next base: position 978,340,372 of record NC_090265.1, read on the forward strand.
GTGAGTAACATGGGCTGTATTTTATTTTCAAAACAATTCGCGGTGGGAGGCAGGGGGGAGATATAAAAATAATAGGCTAATATAGGCAAAATATCGAATTTGTCGTATAAGGACGAGACAAAGCTCAATTTAATCCTCTTGATGCAACGAACAAAACACGGTAAGCCCTACCGGCCCGGAAACCATGTTTTAAGGCCCTAAAACTAACCGTTACGGAGATAATGGCACCACACTACTCCTGCTCTAGGAATCGGATAAAGTAATGAACTGCGGTAGCCATGGCAACGTCAGCTCCAGAATTCTACAGCAGCGAAATTATCTACAATAAATCAGAAAAACCTATCATGTTACAGACATGGAAATTGATATTCGGAATCCCCTTTAAAAATAAAAGATCACAAGTATTCGTTTTCAGATAATCCACTTAGGGGGGGGGGGGGAGACGCGAGGAAGGAGTTGAGTTATTTATACGAGGATACATATATCTCAAAAAATGAAGATGTTCCAGACTTTAAAATTGGTACTTGGGATCACCTTTAAAATGAACACACTCTTTTTGGAAAATCCGCTTAAGGGGGTGAAAAGAATAAGAAAGCGTGTGAATTTTTAAAATGAGTATCTTCTTCTTCTATCGCTTTACCCACACCTGTGGGGTTGCGGGTGCGAACTGTGTCGCAAATTTGGATTTGACCCTGTTTTATGGCTGGATCCCCTTCCTGACGGTAACCGTGTGTGTAGAGATGTAATCTATACTTATATACTAATATTATATAGAGGAAAAATTATTATATTTGTTTGTAACGGATAGACTCAAAAAGTACTGAACCGATTTTAAAAATTACTTCACCTATAGAAAGCTACATTGCCCGTCAGTAACATGGGCTGTATTTTATTTTCAAAACAATTCGAGCGGGGGGTGACGGGGGGAGATATAAAAATATTAAAATAATAGGCTAACGTAGGCGAAATCGAATTTGTCGTACAAGGACGAGACAAATCTCATTTTAAGCCTCTTGACGCAAAGAACAAAACTCAGTAAACCCTTCGGGCCCGAAAACCATCTTTTAAGTCCCTAAAACCAATCGTTATGGAGATATTGGAACCACACTACCCCTACTCTAGGAATCGGATAAAGAAACGAACGGCCGTAACCATGGCAACGTCAGCTCCAGGATTATATGGCAGCTAGATGTTGCATGTACGTTTGGGCATAGCTGCCAACCAAAATTGATACACATATGACTTATTATCTGGAAAAAATAAATTGTTGTGTAAGACACTCATAGCACTCCTTTGGGCGGGGATGGAAAGGGAGTGAAGTATAAAAGTAATTGGCCCGGAGATCTCCGTAGTACAGCGACCAGCGGTTGCCGACGGGCCTCCGTTTTTACGTACTGGCTTAGGTTTCAGCATTTTGCGGAGTCTGTTACCTATAGTTTAAACTATTTTCTATCAAATCATGGAGTAGGAGGATCACTGATGTTATTAGTGCCGATATTTTGGTCCACTTTTACGTTCATTGTAACCATGAAAACAACCTATATACTGTACCCAATTGTCAAGATGGTGCGCCCATGACTTTAAAAAATGTCTCAACATTTATACTCAGATTCATTATATGATGTGCGACATGAGTGACAAGTCCTGAGATTTATAATTCTCGATAATTATAGTAGTTTCTTTTATTTATCGCGTATTTCCTTGATCATTTGTAATAGTTACGAAATGTCGGATCAAACAAATACATTCAATAATATTTATATTTGTGGTACTATCTAGCGGTAGTATACTTACACTAAACCTGCAATTTTGTGAAGGGAGCAGGTATATCTAGGTGGGAATGAAAGTATTACATGGTAGCAAAAGATCTTAGAGTCGACGCCAATTAGGAACTAATATTTAGAGGCCCCCATGAAGAAAAGAAGAAGAAGACACACTATAATTCCAAACATGACTTATAATTTCTACGTACTTAAGTAAATACACCAGTGATATAAATATCTAATGAAGTCAGTCACACCGATAGTATGAGTAACTAAAGACTGTTTCTAATAACCCGTACGAAGAACGGGTACTTCTGCTAGTATTCGATAAGGTCAGTAACACCAAGAGTATCCAGAGAAAACATCTGGAAACGACTGACACAACTTACGAATACTCTCGGCCTGTTCCTCAGGTAGATGTCTAAGGTCTAACAACATCTCGTTCTGGGTAGGCGAAACAGATGAACACGATACAGAATTACATTTTAATAACGGGACTTCGAAATTAGTATCAAATTTGAAAGTGCACGACTTGCTCTGAATGTCGAGCACAAGACCGGTGTGAGACATGAAATCAGCTCCCAGTATAATAGGGCAGACAAATGCTTAGCCACGAACAGTTTAACTTTACAAGTAAATTTAGCAATCCTAATTTTGGCAAAGATGAAACCTAAAATTTCTAATGGAGAAGTGTTAGCCGAAACACATTGAACCGAAGAGGAACAATAATCAGAAAACTTACAGACAGAATTTAATTTGGAATACCATTCAGCCGAAATAATTGAACACACACTCCCCGAGTCTAATAGAGCGGTAATGGGTTCAATATTTAATTCAATTTTGAGAAATGGTACAGGGGCGGGGGTATCCGCCGCAATCCTAAGACATTCTTTGGGACCTTCGAATGATACATTAGAGGAATCCAGACTTTTCCCTGAGTTTTCGTCGGGTTTAACAGGGGCCGATGCCGCTAGTCACTTTTGATTATTGGTGTTGGTGGACGTTGCACCAGAAGTTGAGCAGGAGGGGGTGCTATTAGTATTCGGGCAATTCTAGGCTATATGGGAAAACGAGCCGCATTTAAAACAGCCTTGGGATGACCCTGCTCCATTCCTTGTCCCGCTAGATTTAACCAAGTGACACTTGTTCCGGAGATGATCTACCAATCCACACGCATAACATTTGCGGTCAATGACAGTTTGGCGAGGTGGAGGCCGAAAATTACTTAAAGACGGAGGGGGCTCCTTCGCGACACGTAATATGTCAGCATACCTAACCCCTTCCGCTGAGACAGCCATAGCCTCTAACTCGGCAAAATTTTGTGGACGCGACGCGAAACACAAATATGACCTGTAGGATGGTGAAATTCCTTCCACAATGGCCTGATCTTCAGGGAAATGTAGAGCAAATACCCTAGTGTAAAATTTAATGCCTTGGATGAAGTCGGCAAGATTTTTATCCAGTCGCTGTACTCTATAATGATACTTTTGAATTAGAACTGACCTAGCTCGAGCAGGAATAAAATTTGCCAGAAGGTGTGCATGAAAATCTGCAATAGTTGATTGTTCAGCAATTGCTCTTACTATTTTGTCTGAAAGGACGCCGATGGAATAGGGATAAATAATCTGAAGAATTTGACATGGGGAAAGAGAAAAGACAAGGGCATGATCCTGGAACTCGACTAAAAATCTTAAAAATGAAATGACATCACTGGTAGAGTTAACGGAAAACTTGGAAATACCCCTAAGCAACATCGCTAATGGATGAGGCACACTACTGAACCCGGGTGACATGGTAGGTAAAGGCCTAAGGGGCGGAGAAGCTGCTTCAGAGGGTGCATTATTCAACACAAATGGTGGTATTGAGGTACGACGCTCAGATTCATTTTCTAATGGGGCAGAAGTTTGTAGAGTTGTCACGGATTTTCTACCTTCTTCATCCTTGGACGAATCCTCCTCGCTAGCCACGTTTACCACGGCAGGCTGATCGGTTTTGGGAGTAGCGGATCCAGATAACAATTGACCAACTTTACTGGACATTTTAGAAAGGTGTTCAACAAGAGCACTAGCCTCCTTACCCTGAAGTTCATTTAAGAGACAATAGATCGCTAACTCTATTGGAAAAATGGTACAAACTAGCCTGTACTCTTTTGAGTTGATTTGGAGATGGATCACTCACTTCAAAAAAACTAACTACAGATGCTAGCTCAGTAGTATTGTCAGTGATAGTGGAGAGAGCCTCATCAATATCTTTCTCTCCCAATGTTGGGATACAAATTGGTAATTCTAATGACTCCTTCAGTTTGTTTGTGTCTACTGCAACCGTGCCTTCAATTTGAACATTTCTAATGGTTAATTCGTAAATCAATTCCTCCTTGCGCAAATAGCCGGGGTGGAGGAATTCGCGAGGGCCGGACATGATGACAAAACTTGACAAATTTAGAAAAAAATAGAAAGGAAAATTACAGCAACTGAGAAAATTGTTAGAGTTCAAATCAAAAACAATGCTTAAACGTCAAAAGGGCTTATTGAGACCCATTCAACCACGTTCTGCTACCACTTGTTACGGGGTTACCCGTGGAATGCAGAGGTGAAAGAAGGTGCGGGCTGGAATGGGTCTAACTATAAAGCTGAGATATTGATTAAAATGGTATTAAAGGTTATATTTTCAAAAATAGCAAAACAATTTTCACATAAAACTTCAGATTTTAACAAGTAACAACAAGTCAAATCAGGTACAATACCAGTAACAAAATTTAAGTCTAGGAACGACAAAATTGATGGTATAACAGAACTTCGGCTTCAAACCTTCAATTTACATTTTCTGAGCTCTCAGCTCCCAAACAGATATTTACCAAAGGGCACAAAACCCCTAATAACATGGAGCTCTTGCTTCCACCTTCGAATATCAAGCCTCTGTGAGGCGCTTTTACCACAAATAAAAGAGCTGACCCGCTCTCAATTTTCTGAGCCTATCAAAGGCCATCACGGACGTTACTATTAACTGCCCTCAAGGCACACTTACAAAGAAACAGAGGTATCTTGTACCCAACCTAATGGGCCTTAGTAGGAAAATAATAGGTTAAGTTAATGGCCCAAAATGCAAAACTGAATGGAGGCGTGAATATGTACTCCTACATGAAACTTCTTAAAACCTAAGAGGCACTAGGCCGATGAAGCAGGGGCTATTCACAAACTATGGAGGTAACTCGTATACAGAATGAATTTAATACATTACGGAAGAGTAGAATAACGGTTACGAAAACATAGTCACCTCGAATTCAAAATGAAGGGGAGCTCGAGAGGGTAAAGCACTCTCTATCCCCGATTTTCAGTTAAAGTTATATGAAAATTTTACATCAAAACAGCAAAAGTTAAATTTTTGGACAGATAGGTTACATCAAAAAGGTTTCGAAGAGGTGTACCAGCCGGCACAATTATTATGATTATTATTACTATTATTATTATTATTATTATTATTATTATTATTATTATTATTATTATTATTATTATTATTATTATTATTATTATTATTATTATATGTGGGAATAAGCCCGTTACGACTACGCAAATACTTAAAGGCGTGTATTTGCCTTCCTTTGTGCCCATATTTCTTTCATTCTTTTACTGTGGGCTTCCTTTCTATTTTCAGACCTGGTTGTTCAATTCTTCTTTGGTCTTTCCTCTTGGTAAACATGCCATTTGTTAAAATCTGAAGCTGAATATTACCCTGTTTTGGACATTTGCTGGTGTAATTCTGACTGTTTTAAATCTGTTTTATTTCGCCAATCCATTTCATTGTGGATGTTTTGGATTATTACTCTTATTATTATTATTATTATTATTATTATTATTATTATTATTATTATTATTATTATTATTATTATTATTATTATTATTATTATTAGCTACCCGCCCCGGCTTCGCACGAGAGAAGTTATGAAGCAGGCCACGTTAAACCAAGGACTAATAATATTTCCTTCTATACGACGGTAATCGTTTTAATCTTCTATACGATAGTAGTCGGTTTTACTCCAGTAATGGGCAATGTAGGTCCACCTCCCCATTTGTTTCCCCCGACGCAATGTATCACGCTCCAGGACGCTGCCCTTGAGGCAGTAGAAGTGGAATCCCTCGCCGAGTCCGACAGAGAAACCAACCCTGGAGGGTAAACAGATTAAAAAGAAGAATAAACACGAAGAGATTCTGTTTTGATGTAACACGCGAAAAGGACACGTGAAACTGTTCATGAGAAACATTCTCCACTAACGCTAAGTGTCTGAACCTGTGCTTTGTTTACTGTCATGCCAAATCGAACTCCTATCGGGAAATGGATTCGTCTGAAATCAAGAGGCAAATCTGAAGGAATCCGAGGATTGTCGGTACCACAGCACTGAGAAAGAATGACTTCACAAAGACAAACGGAGACATCTTTCTCCAAATTTGCTCTCCGGGTTCAAGTACAGGGCTCAGGATACACAACAATCGATAGTGAAAAAGCCGTTCATTACCCTATAGAATTTCTAAATTCTTTACATCATTAAGACTTGCAACCACACAAGCTGATTTTGAAAGTGTCTATGAAATTTTTAGGTAATCTACACCCGCGATTGGTAGTGAACATTCTGCAAAACTGTTTGATTGAAGCTACTAATTTCACGTCCGGCTCCATGGTTAAATGGTTAACGTGCTGGCCTTTGGCCACAGGGGTTTCGGGTTCGATTCCCGACAGGGTCGGGAATTTTAACCATCATTGGTTAATTTCGCTGGCACGGTGGGTGTATGTGTCATCTTCATCATTTCATCCCCAACACGACGCGCAGGTCGCCTACGGGATTCAAAACAAAAGACCTCCACCTGGTGAGCCGAACATGTCCTCGGACACTCCCGGCACTAACAGTCATACGCCATACAAATTTAACTGACTGTGGCACTGTCTATGTACTTAATGTTGATATTTTCTATCACAGATTACGTATTCTACGTCAAAACTTACGGCCACGAATCCGACACAACCTTGTTTAATTCCTTCTATGAGAGAATGTGAAATAATCTGTATGGAACCCATAATCAAATTTACTATAAATTGAACATTGAACTTGAAAACATCGTACATCATTTGACCCAAACTGAGATGACAGTCTTACTGTTCGTGGTGGCAAAAACGTAAGACAAAGGTTACAGAGCACACAATGAACATTTATAAAAATTGTACCGCAGAATACACAACCGTTGAGGACAGTAATGATGTAGATGTATGATTCGGAAAATCTGCCTTTAAGATATTTGAGAATCCCTTTGTTGGTTAGTTTCATTGCAACACGCACTTTTTCCAATGCAATGTACTACGACCTATATTCGTTTTCCGACTCCGCATGATGGGTTATCATAGATTTTATGCAGATAACGAAAAATCACTGAAAAACTATTAATCATTGTCCAACGAATGCTGGCCGAAGTCGTTGGCAGCTGCAAGCTGGCTCGCGATCTACTCGTTTGCTCTGAAATTGGTCATTTACATTTCCATATTTCAGAAAGACGATTGCGCGAAGAAATGGAAACAACGATATCTCCAAAAGTATAGATAAAAACGTTCTGTAAATATTACATTTTATTCTGTATTCAATCAATCAATCAATACTGCTCTGCATTTAGGAAAGTCGCCCAGGTGGCAATTCCCTATCTGTTGTTTTCCTAGCCTTTTCTTAAATAATCGCGAAGAAACTGGAAATTTATTGAGCATCTCCCTTGGTAAGTTATTCCAATTCCTAACTCCACTACCTATAAACGAATATTTCCCCCAATTTGTCCTCTTCAATTCGAGCTTTATCTTCATATTGTGATCTTTCCTACTTTCAAAGACATCACTCAAACACATTTGTCTACTGATGTCATTCCACGCCATCTTTCCACTGACAGCTCGGAACATACCACTTAGTCGAGTAGCTCGTCTCCTTTCTCCAAAGTCTTCCCAGCCCAAACTTTGCAACATTTTTGTAACACTATCTTTCGTCAGAAATATAACCCAGAACAAAACGAGCTGCTTTTCTTTGGATTTTTTCCAGTTCTTGAATTAAGTAATCCTTGTGAGGGTCCCATACACAGGAACAATTCTCTAGTTGGGGTCTTACCAGAGACTTGTATGCCCTCTCCTTTACATCCTTACTACAACCCCTAAATACCCTCATAACCATGTGCAAAGATCTGTACCCTTTATTAACAATCATATTTATGTGATCACCCCAATGAAGATATTTCCTTATATTAACACCTAGATACTTACAATGATCCGCAAAAGGAACTTTCACCCCATCAACGCAGTAATTAAAACTGAGATGACTTTTCCTATTTGTAAAACTCACAACCTGATGTTTAACCCCGTTTATCAACATACCAATGCCTACTGTCCATCTCACAACATTATCGAGGTCATTTTGCAGTTGCTCACAATCTTGTACAGAATAACATCATCTGCAAACAGCCTTATCTCTGATTCCACTTCTTTACACATATCATTGATATATATAAGAAAACATAAAGGTCCAAATATACTGCCTTGAGGAATTCCCCTGTTAATTATTACAGGATCAGATAAAACTTCGCCTACTCTAATTCCTTGAGTTCTATTTTCTAGAAATATAGTCACCCATTCAGGCACTCTTTTTTCTAGTCCAAGAGCACTCATTTTTGCCAGTAGTCTCCCATGATCGACCATATCAAATGCCTTAGATAGTCAATCGCAATACAGTCCATTTGACCTCCTGAATCCAGGATATCTGCTATATCTTGCTGGAATCCTACAAGTTGACTTCAGTGGAATAACCTTTCTAAACCCAAACTGCCTTCTGTCAAACCATAGAGGACGAGCTTGACTGTGTACTTATTAGTGCTTTCCCGAAGGAGCATTCGTCTAACCTGAGCACTTCTCAGTGCTCGCTCCTCTTTCAGGATCTCTATTTCAGGAGGACTACTGCGGATAACAGAGGGCAGTCAGATGGAACCGAGGAAGCCCGAAGAGGTTGCGAGGGAGTTCGGGCTCATGGTCCGGAACCTCTTCAGCCGAGTCCCACCAGCGACGGAGATCAGCACGGAGCCAGAGACCCTGGCACCCGAGCCGGAGCTGGAGCAGGAGGCTCCGAAGATCGAGGTGGAGACTGAGCCGTACAGGGACGGGTGCGAACCCGTGACGGCTTCTTCTTCTCCGAGGGCTACTCCGACCCGGAATGCGAGGCGCTGCTGGTGTACTACAGGCTGGGGCGCCCTGTATCCTCTGAACGGGGCCTAGTCCTGGACAGAATGCGGCGTCCCCACCACGGGGGCAGGATCCTATCGACAACCATAGCCGTCGAAAGCTTCCTACCAGGAGGCCTCATCATTAGGCACCACAACCAGGAGCGGATGCGCGACGCGGAGAGGGAGCTGTCTACTCTGTTCCAGGTCATCCGCCTACCAGGGCGGGACGGCGTGCCAGGGACCAACGCCGGCGCCCTCAGGAGGAGGGCCGAGGCGGAGACCAGGGAGGCCATCATCCAGACGCCGAGGAGGCTACGGCATAGGGCGATTAACACCGACCTAGTCCAGGCCACCCATCCGGCGACCTGCGACGCCACCACGGAGGTGGAGCATGCCGCCCCCTGGCGCCGCGAATGTGTGACCCAGGCTGAGCGGCTTTGTACTGCGAAGTGGACGCAGACCGCTCCTCCATTGACTACCTTCACGAAGTGGACGCAGACCCAGGCCTACCAGAAACGGCCTGTTACCCGGGCGCAATCCAGGAAAGCACCCGTGACGGCGGACTGCAGCACGGCTGTGGAGGAGGACGCCCCCCTGGCGTTATGAGGCTGCTGTCCAGGCCCAGCCTACCAGCGTGCCTGTCGAGCTGCAGACATCGACGTTCGACCCACAGGGCAGGGAACGTAGTCGAGTGTTAGCACCGACCGACGCCACTACCGCCAGCCAGGAGGAAGAAGACGGCGACGCAGCTGGACCACCCGCTATCCCGAGGTCACCAGGCCGGGAGGAGGGCCACCAGGACGAGGCCTCTTTCCCTGCCGAGAAGAAACCCCCGGAAAGAAGACGACGCCGGCCCACCAGGAAAGGGCCGCCCAGCCGCAGCCCAGGACTGCTCCCAGGACAGCAGTCTACCGAGAAACAAATCAGGAGAGGACCTCAGCGGGTAGCGGCAGTCAGGTGAGATGGAATCGTCCCCCTCAGCAGCTCTTGCAGTGTTTCCGCTGTCTGAGATGGGGCCACCGGCAGGAGAGCTGCGGGCTCCAAGTGAAGTGCAACCGTTGTGGGGGTGATCACCACTACACGGCCTGCGCAACAGTTAAGGAGGCGCCGGTGTGGGCCAACTGCGCGGGGGGCCAACCGGCCTCCCATCGCAGTTGCCCAGTCTACCGGGCCATGGCGCGGGCAGAGAGGAAGGAGGCCCGGCGTCATGACCCACCCTCTTCCAGGAGGCCCCCGCATCGGCGGGCTTGGCCTCATTCTCCAGGAGGAGACTGGGTACGAGGGACCCCAAGGAGGTGGTGCTCTGCGGCAGGCCCTAGTGGTACTCGACGCATGGCTCCGCAGCCGGCAAGGCCCGCGCTAGTCACGGCAGTGCCCAGACGGACTGATCCCCTGGCAGATGGAACGGCGAGACGATGGATAATGGCTGGTGCATGATACCTCTTCTCAACTAACACTACCACTGGACTTTTCCAGCCCACATCCTTGCATGTGCTGTCACAAGATGTCCGGTTTTACATGTAGGCTCTTTCTCTTTTCTGCCTATGTGGTTTTACCCTGACCCTTCAATACCACACCCTAACACTATCCAACCAATACAAACTTTGTCGTGGTAGCGAGTCTGACTTGGAAACCGGCAGATACTCCTTGTATCACTTCCTACTCTTCCCTGCTGTATCTTTCTTCTTAGAAATTAATAGCATGTCTTGAGGCCATATAGATGGAGTCGATGGTCACGCGGGGGGGGGGGGGAGCGGGCTTCGGGGGCCACCCAAAAAAAAAGCTGTCAAACCAGTTATTAATTTTGCAAACATGTCTGTTATAATTAGAAAGAATGTTTTCCTAAAGCTTACATGCAATGAATGTCAAACTGATTGGCCTGTAATTTTCAGCTTTATGTCTATCAGCCTTTCCTCTTTACACAGGGCCTACTGCAGCATCTCTCCATTCGTTTGGTATAACTCCTTCATGCAAACAATAATCAAATACGCACTTCAGATATGGTAATAAATCCCAACCCATTGCCCCAGAAATCTTATCAGTTCCAGTCGCTTTTCTAGTTTTTAACGTTTGTATGAAAAATGAAATGCCGTATGGCTTTTAGTGCCGGGATATTCCAGGATGGGTTCGGCTCGCCGGGTGCAGGTCTTTCTATTTGATACCCGTAGGCGACCTGCGTGTCGTGATGAGGATGAAATGATGATGAAGACAACGCATACACCCAGCCCCCGTGCCATTGGAATTAACCAATGAAGGTTAAAATCCCCCGACCCGGCCGGGAATCGAACCCGGGACCCTTTGAACCGAAGGCCAGTACGCTGACCGTTCAGCCAACGAGTTGGACTCAACTTTTGTATCTTACTGTAAATGCCATCGTTATCATAGGTAAATTTTAATACCTTTAGTATTAGTCACCTCCTCTATCTGGACATTGATGGGCAATAAACAATGTATTTTGATAAGGATTAACTAATTAATTGTTTTTTAATTTGACGTCTTTTACTGCAAACTGTAACATATAAGCATTTATAGTGGGTTACGCTGTCGCCGACTTTTTGTACATAGAACTCATTATGCGGAACAATTCTTATCCACACAGTATAGATGCATCAATCAATCACTACTGATCTGCATTTAGGGCAGTCGCCCAAGTGGCAAATTCCCTATCTGTTGTTTTCCTAACCTTTTATTAAATGATTTTTCATTTCCATGCCCTTCGTGGCCCTTGTCTTTCTTTGGCAGGTATGTTGTCTAGTCCAATAGTCCTTATTTTCGTCAGATGCTAATCTCCCATGATATACCCTATCAAAAGACTTGGATAGGTCAATAGCTATACAGTCAATCTGCTCTCCTGAATCTAAAATAACTGCTATACCTTGCTCTAATCCTAAAAGTTGAGCTTCACTGGATTAACCTCCCTTAAACCCGAACTGCCTTTTATCAAACCAGTTAGTAATTTCACAAACGTGTCCTCTTCTCTTCGTCTTTCGATTAGTCCACAACTTCCTGTTGTTTCTTCAGTTCAGGTTACGATGATTTTGAAACATCGTTGATCGGCCACTAAAAGCACACACCACCACCATCACCACCATCATACCTTGCTATGGCGGCGTGGATGGGAGTAAGTGTTTTATTATATTCTCGTCCGCACCATGTCATAGATACGGTGACCAGACGTCCTATTTTATCCGGACATGTCATCCTGTTTAGACCGTTGTTCGGGGTTCGGGTGGATTATTGAAAGAAAAACGAAATGTCCTCCCTTTTTAGTGAATCTGCTTATTTTGGGGTAATCTGTCTTGTTACTTCGTTTTTTGAATGTATTCTTCATCACGCGACGGCATCATCGATATCGTATCGATACATAGAAATGTACATGCGATTATAATATGCATGCCTTGTATTTTGATAATACAGGGGCTCTCTTATAAACCCGGACCGAGCGCACGGTGTTTGTACTCTGCGCTACAGCAGCTGCCTCAGCCCACCTTAAGTCGCGCGCGGCGGCCCTACTTTCAAACAATCAATCAATGATGTGGATGTGTATCTTTAACGGTTTAGCCAGCGTATAAGCTAACAAGGCGCACGAACGGCTTGTTTCACTGAAATCTTTACTGTTCGGCTTCTTTCGGTCATAGAAAAATTCTCGAGAAATGCTTAATAGAATGGTGAAAACCGCATCAAAATCCATCCAGTGCTTCTTGAGGTCAGCCGTCACAGACAGACAGATAGCATCCAGGACTTATTTTGTACTAATCAGAGATTAATATTATTATTAAAAATGATTTTAAAGCTAATAATAACTATCTATAATATTATAAAAGGAAGTGTTTGTCTGTCTGACTGTGCGCGATGCCCAGAAAAATCTACAGCACATAGAGATCTGAAATTTTGAAGGTAGATGGAAAGGGGTCCGAATGCACCTCGAAGCCGGAATTTTCATTTTCGCTTTCGTTGGTGAGTTATGAACGAAAAACCATCGGAAAACGTGCATTGGGATATGACAATCCAACGTGCTGTCACCAAGATTAAATGCATAGAGTCGCTGTCGCTAGGCAACGTACATAAGATAGGTAGGGAACACAATATTCAAGGAGCCATTTTACGTCCAGGAGGTAGGAAGCTGTTTTTGGTCTTATGTGGTGTGAGGGCATATAACGGTGTTGATGATGATTCGTCCGTCGGATCGGGACGTTAAGTCTTGAGCTATTCGAGAGGAGTGGCATATGTGCCGGCGCCGGGTTTCATCCTCTTCATTCTTGCTATCATATATCATGTCATTCATTTCTTTCAACAAGCAACTTTTACAAGAATTACCCGATGTTCTACACGGTTACAAGTCTATCGACTACACAGCAGAGCTTCGAAAGACATGGAGTCACCTGGAGTACCCTCGAACATCTTAGAGCGGACGATTGTGGCACCAATTATCCTTCTTAAGAATAAGAATCCTGCCATCTGCAATGAACACGACTCTGAAACTGATGAATAATATTATTGAAGCCATTCTCATGATTGGGCATGCCGCGAGCGAAGTAATATTCATTACTCGGATTCGAATAATTTCTTCGGATATACAGTTTAAGTTTAGATCTCTGCAGTGTTCAAAATAAAATTTCTCTATGTAATAATAAAGCAAGCATAATCTTCTTCTTCTTACTATATATAAAAATGGATGTATGCATGTATGTGTGTGTGTAAATGACACATCTCCTCCTAAACCACTGGAGCAATTTCATCCAAACTTGGTACACTTATGACTTACTATCTGGAAACGAGCACTGTGGGGGTAAGCCATCCGTAGCTCCCTTAGGGGTGGGGGGTCAGGGGGGCAAGGTATAAAAATAATCGAAAAAAGTGCCGAATCCACAGTTTTCGGGGCGCTGAGATGAACAGTGACACTCCCCATTTTTCAAATGTCAAAGTTCAGCTCCCTTTCGCATCGGGGGCGAGGGGGGAGTTATATATACAATTTTTTTTAAAAATGTCGAATACATAGTTTTCGGGGGTCGCCGAAGTGAATTGTATACTCTGGATTTTTAGTATCAGGAGACAAACAACGTGGGGGTAAGAAAGCCCAGGAACCCTTAGGGGCGTGGGGGGCGTGGGGGGGCGAGGGGGTCAGATAAACAAATTAACGAAAATACTGTCGAATACATACATTTGGGGGTCGCTGAGATGAATAGTGACACTCCAGATTTTTATTAAGTTCAAGTTCAACGCCCTTTGGGGTGGAGGCGAGGGGGAGTGATATATAAAATTAAACGAAAATAGTGTCGAATACATAGTTTTCGGAGTCGCCGAGGTGAATTGTACACTCCGGATTTTTAGTATCAGGAGACAAACCACGTGGGGGTAAGACAGCCCAGGAACCCTTAGGGGCAGGGGGTTGGGCGAGGGGGCTGAGATATAAAAATCATCGAAAATTGTGTCGAATACATAATTTTCGGGGTCGCTGAGATGAACAGTGACAATCCGGAATTTTTTAAAGTCCAAGTTCAGCCCCCTTCGTGGTGGGGGGCGATGGGAGAGTGATATATAGAAATAATAATGATATATAGAAATAATAGTGTCGAATACATAGTCGCTGAGGTGAATAGTGACACTCCGAAATTTTAGTATCAGGAGACAAACCACATGGGGGTAAAACACCCCCAGGAACCCTTTTTTTTTTTTTTTTTGCTAGGGGCTTTACGTCGCACCGACACAGATAGGTCTTATGGCGACGATGGAATAGGATAGGCTTAGGAGTTGGAAGGAAGCGGCCGTGGCCTTAATTAAGGTACAGTCCCAGCATTTGCCTGGTGTGAAATGTCTTATGGCATAGGGGGTGAGAAAGGGTGAAAAAATAAATTGTCAGAAATGACCGAGATAATGGACGTGTGTATTTTCCAGTGTGACTTTCAAGTATGACTTACTACCTGGAAAACGTACTGTGGGAGTAAGACGCCCCTAGAACCACTAGGGAAGCGGGTTAAACATTATCCACACTAATAAATGGAAGTCTGTTTGACGCGATCTATATATACTGTACTATATATATATATATATATATATATATATATATATAAATTAAGGCATAAAAATGAAAACAGACGTAAATTAGTGAGAGCATTCTAGGCATCTTAGAAATTTAAAACTTGGTACCAGACAACCTGATGACTTCAGGATCCCTAGAAAAATCTCAAATTCTCATAATTCTCTGAGGGTTACATGCTGGGATTTTCA
This sequence comes from Anabrus simplex, assembly GCF_040414725.1. Taxonomy (NCBI): domain Eukaryota; kingdom Metazoa; phylum Arthropoda; class Insecta; order Orthoptera; family Tettigoniidae; genus Anabrus; species Anabrus simplex. The sequence goes on from NC_090265.1 coordinate 978,355,595, forward strand.
AACCTGCATAAGAACACAGTCGGTGATATTTATCCAGAACCTACAGGTTTTATGGGCTTAAAAGTTCCCTTAAAGTCCTGATTTTTAACCCACTCCCCCATATTAAGATCGCAGCACAATCTTCTAGACAAGTTAGAAAATTAACATTTTGCAAAATTTTAGCTTTTAGCATGTAACCGACGGAAAATTTACGAGATGTTTAAAAACTGAATTTTTACCCCCGAAAAATATCGAAATATGGAGGCAATTTTAATGACGGTGCAGTCCTTCCTTTCGATGTATTTCGTGGCTAAACGGTAAGTCGTATCACAAAACGGATGGCACAATCTCAGTTCAATTTGGAGTGATCTACAACTTCGGTCCTATGACCTTTTGTCGTATCTCTATCCCTTATACATTAAATTTTTCTCTATTTCTGGATTTACCTAAATTTTGCACTTTTTACACGTACAATTGATGGTTTCATTCACTTATAGGAAAGATAGGATCATCAAATTCTACACGAATATTGGCCCACCCAGTAGCCATATGTGAGCCAAATTCTATGTTTGAAGCTGTCGCATAAGTATCTGAAAAGTAATGCACTGTGTGAAAATCTTACATAAATTTCGCCCTATTCAACGTTTCTAAAACATAATGAATTGTGGTAGACAAGTGCACCTGTCGTTATCATCACAACTCCACAATTCGCACTTTACATTGGAAACATCGTCTGCGGACCTCCCTATGCTTTTTCTCGGATAACGTCAATTTACATGCAATTAAAAATTATTAAGAACTTCATGTACAGTAATTTACTTCGATATCCGTATACAATCTGGAATACCGTAGCGAAGCACGGGTACAATTGCTAGTTAGGAAATAAGATTCTTCACATATCCCACAATGAGTGAAATGTTCAATTTGACACAGCCTAGAAACAATGACAACAAAGTCCTTGATATTGAAAATAATAATGAAGTGTTGTCGAATAATACCAACTAATGAAATATCTCATTCAAATCAAAACCGTTTATACGTACAGACCATGAAGGCTCCTGGAGGAGTAAAGAATAAAAGTTTCCACTAAGTGGGGTAGAGTAGTAAATTCTATACCCGGCTACTCTTTCTGCCAGGAACTTATTTCCGCTCTAGACTGAGTGAACTCCAGGGCCTTGTAGGTACCTCTCCAGAACTAATTTTTCAACTTTCTGAAAGGGATCGAACTCACATTTTCTGGTTGAATCGGGCACGTTCCTACCTCCTCAGCTAAGACCACAAAATATCCCTTATTACCCTTATTGTTGTTGTTGTTGTTGCATGCACCATTATGCAATTATAAACTTAGGTTACAAATATTAAAAAAATGTGCCGCAGTCAGACCATAACATCGCAGGACTTGATCCATGCAAGTAGTTAGTGGGAGGTAAAGCCAATAACATCATTATTATTACTATTGATAGAAACCATGGATTTCAGCCGATACATTGTTTGGCTAGATCATGGTTATGTGGATATGCCTCCAGCCATTATAGTGCCCATGCTACTATGGTCGTCTGACGAGAAGTTGCGTGCATGCAGGGTGAGGGGTGCGGAGGGTAAACATTGCTACTGCGCATGCGTCAATCTCAAGTCTCAAGGCCTGACAAGAGACATCGGTTCCGTCCGCGGTGATTCTTGTGAACTAAGGTGCGGCTGTGAAATTTCAAATTGGCAGTGCAATTGCGCTTTAGTTACAAATCTACTGTAAGTAGAGCATAATGGACAGTTTAATAATGAACACGCATCTCTTTCAGAGAGCTCGCATTGTTTATCACCACTAATGTTTGCCGTGACTTCTCGCGAGACGCAGATAGTACCCTTGAGTCGAACTCACTTTCCAGCAGTTGTGTTACTTCTTCATATGCTTTTTTAAACCCTTTTATCGATAAATTTTTCTCATTTTTCTAATTCTTTCTTTGTTTTCCTTGTATTTTCTGTTTAAAGACGATACACACACCCAGTGTCTGGACCAGTGGAAATAACCAATTAAGGTTAAAATCCCCGACCCGACCGGGAATCGAACCCGGGGCCCTTGAACTAAAGCCCAGCATGCTAATCATTTAACCATGGAGCCGGACAAAAAAGTAACTGGTATCTATCACCAGTAGGCGTGCACAACCCTTTTTTAACTTTTTTATTTATTTTTAATTACTGATGTTTTTCTTATTTTCTTGTTTTCCGTTTAAGGACAACACACACACATGCCCAGTCCCCGAGCCAGTGGAAATAACCAATTAAAATTAAAATCCCCGACCCGGCTGGGAATCGAACCCGGGACCCTAGCATGCTAACTATATAGCCATGGAGCTGGTCATATGCTGGTCTTCGGAACATTAGCCGCTTCGCAACTCATTCAGTAAAATCAGCGAACTTCTGGGCCACTTTAAATTTTACTGGATAAAGCATGCACATTTTTCTACATAGTTCAGCTAAAATACGTAATATTGTACGTTATGATGAAATAGATGTTCTTGTCTTGGTGCGTGTATTAATTGGCTGTCACAGCCGCCAGACAGCGCCACAAGTTTAAGAGAACGAGGCTCAATCGACTGAGGAATTCTTTTAGTTTACGAAGAAGAATGGGCTGTAATACACTTAAAGTCTGTTCTTCAAACTTTGTAATTCAAGGAAACAAAAGGGAATCCATCATCGTTATTGATAGCCAGCTAAATACATCGATCAGTATCAGTCACACCAAACTTGCTCGCAACTTCCACGAACCATGCTAAACACGACTTTTGCAGCAGGAGACGCTCCCATCCAAACAACACATTACGGAACTTCCGTAGTAAGAGTGTATGTATCACCTACTTTTAAATATATAAGTGAGAAAATAATATTTTATAATTATGATTTTTATGCCACTTTTTATGATGTTTCGTCATAAATAATTACACTTTTAATAGTCCATTTTCTGTACTTGAGAACCTATTTTACTAGTTTTATAGCAATATTTGGACGTTATATTTTAAATAACGTGTGGAAAATAGGTGCTTATGATTTGTAAAATTAAAAATGATGTTCCAGTATTTGAATCATTTCCTTCCGTAGCAGAATATCTCACGAACGATGTTCACATTGCTTTTTCCACTATGTCAGTACTGTCTGACAGTTGTGAAGTAATTTGTAGTAATTTTAAAATAAATTTCTAACAGGATTGTTTAAATAAAGACATAAGAAAGTGTACCTGAAATTATTTAACAAATCCGACGGCTCATTTCTGCGATGTGCCATTTTATAGAAAATGAAGAATATTTCATTTTGATATTTCTCCTAAATATAATGCCGTAAGTACGCAAATTATGTTTGTATATAATAATGTCATTGCTTTTAAATCGCATTAACTGCATTGTTATGGTTTTCGGAGAAGCTGAGGTGGAACAGTTTTGTCTCGCATTAGTTCTTTTACGTGCTAAATCTACCGACACGAGGCTAACGTATTTGAACACCTTCAAATACCACGGTACTAAGCCAGGGTCGAAGCTACCGAGCTGAGCCCTGCGCTCTATCGTCTGAGCTACTCTTTGAATATTTGTGTGGAATAAAACTAAGGTAGGAATGTAAATGTGATATCTCCCCCACTGGTGAAGTTACGAAAGTATAAACTGACATCAGGAGAACTGAGTTGCAATTTCTCATGTAGAACCTAAGTAAAATTATTTACTAGCCGTATTACCCGGCGGTGCCCGGGAACTTAATTGATTGTTTACTTTTAGGTATTTTGTTACCTGTTAATTATGTTTGAAGCGACTTTCTTGTAGAGATCTTTATTGTGACGTAGAGAGATACAGTATTCATGTACGCTAAAACTGACTTTAGGTTAAATAATTTATAAATCTTCTTCAAATCAATTTCTCGTATAATGCACTTACAAGACATGCTAGAAAGATCTCTACAAACTTAAATATTCCAGTTGTGGAAGCTTCTGATATATAAAGGCATAAATTTGACAATTTTGACATTAACGAGACACGACATTCTAGATTATCTAAATGGCATGTCGTCGTCATAAGACCTATCTGTGTCGGTGCGACGTAAAGCAACTTGCAAAAAAGAAATTAATGGCATGTAGGAGAATCACTGTCCTTCGCATTTTTTGGTTTTACAAAAATGAAGATTTAATGGTTTGATAAAATTACCATTACTTATATTCGTCTAACTATGTAAAGACCGACCTGCCCAATACGATGTAGAGCAAACTTTCGCCTTCAGAACGGCGGTTGCTAACGAAGCATCAGTTTAGCGAGGTGGCGGAAGGTATCTTTGAATAATTATATAGAAGCAGAAAGTGCGAGAGCAGGTCCTCCAGTTAGCGTGATATAGCACAAATCCGCTTCTCGAAGTTGAACAACAAAAATTGTTCAATAGGGTCTATTGGGCGGCCATAGCATTAAAGCAAAGTCACTATTGTTGGGAATAGACGGGGAATAAGTTACCGTATATCTCACGTTGCACATTGTTTTATTATTTAACTACATTATTTACAAATGGCTACCGCTCAGATCATACATAACAGAAGGATATCCAAAAATATGCCACTCCTGGAAAGTAGTGTCTTTATCTATTCATCTCGAATCCCCAACATCCTCCCCACCCTAATCAACCTCCAGAGGTATGACCAGCTGAAGAGGCCTAACAATGCGAGCGCCGTCCGTCTTGGAGAGCACAACTGTCTGGGCGTGTCCATCTCGTCTATGATGTAACTCCACGACACGAGCCTTATTCCACATGTGACGTGGTCGGTGATCTTCCTGCAAAAGGACGATGTCTCCTATTCTGACGACAGGGAGTGTTCCTCTTCGGCGTCGTACTTGGTGGAAGTTTTGCAGTTGCAGCAGGTATTCTTTACTCTATCGTTTCCAGAAATGATACGCCCGTTGCTGCTGGAGCCTGAATTCTTTAATGGGAGAGGCTGCCTCTGGTTCAGGTCCAGAGGGAAGTGCAGTGAGTTGTCCGTCGACGAGAAAATGTGCTGGAGGAATAACATCTACGTCGTCATCCTTAGTCAGTGGTCTGGAGTTCAACGCGGCTTCTATAGATATCACTACCGTCTGCAAACTGCCTTGATCTACTGAGGATCGTCCCAGAGTATTCCTCAGGCATCGCTTACTGGAACCAATCATCCTCTCCCATCAGCCCGTACACTACTGGGCGGGGGTGATGTAGCACAAACCCACGTCTTCAAGGTCAACTACAAACATTATTCAATAGATTTCATATCGGGTCTATTAGGCGGCCACAGCATTGAAGCAAATTCGCTGTCATACACCTCGTACCAGTAATGTCCAGATACCGGATAGCTGTTAGGGACTGGTGTAGCGGAATAATGGGTCGCAGTGTGTTCTATAAAACATCACACCTCCTGCACCAGCCTACCTCCATCGGACCGTACAACCACGTACCAGCCTCCGATGGAAATCGGCATACATGCGCTCGGCCGCCCACGTTTTAAACAAGATGATGATTAAAGAAGCCTATACACCACTTATTAATAAAAACCTTGTTAAAATATACGCTTTAAATTAACATCAAACCTAATAGGCCCCTACTAGAAAGTATTCCAAGTTTTAAAACAGAAAACAAACAAAATGGTATGCCTAGACCAATTTGAAAAAAAGAGCCATAATTCCGAAACTAATTTCTCCATTTAGACCAAATTTGGACTTTATCTTAATTTTTACTGATTTTTCAGCCGAAAGGCCAAACAAAATAGTTACATCTTACTGTATTACATCGTTCTTTTAGTGCACTTTGTAAGGTGGTATTTGTCACATTCCCGGTTGCACAGCTTATATACACAATTTTCGCTGGGAGTGTGGTACGATTTGATCGCGCATATTTTGTGATGAAAACCATGAAAGGCATATCTACACACGACGTGTCGTACTTTCTTTCCATTATTGCGCTTGTAGCGTAGAAGTCTAGGCCTATCTCTTTAATCTTAGCCTCCTTCTCCCCAGATGTTTTATATATTGTTCTGTAGCTGGTAATAACAGTTCTCTCCTCAGATCCTCTGCCTAAAATGTCTCCTTGGCTAAAACAGTGGAACATCGTTATCTCGGATCACTTTGGGGGCTAAATTTTATTTCGAGTTATCGAAAATTCGAGATATAGAGAATACCGTTTGTTAACACGTATAGCACATAATTGAATCATATGGTTCTACGGGTCCGCCTCTGTGGTGTAGCGGTTACCGTGATTAGCTGCCACCCTCGGAGACCCGGGTTCGACTCCCGGCTCTGCCACGAAAATTTGAAAAGTGGTACGAGGGCTGGAACGGGGTCCACTCAGCCTCGGGAGGTCAACTGAGATTCCCACCTCAGCCATCCTGGAAGTGGTTTTCCGTGGTTTCCCACTTCTCCTCGAGGCAAATGCCGGGATGGTACCTAACTTAAGGCCACGGCCGCTTCCTTCTCTCTTCCTTGTCTATCCCTTCCAATCGTCCCATCCCTCCACAAGGCCCCTGTTCAGCAGAGCAGGTGAGGCCGCCTGGGCGAGGTACTGGTCATTCTCCCCAGTTGTATCCCCCGACCCAGAGTCTGAAGCTCCAGGACACTGCCCTTGAGGCGGTAGAGGTGGGATCCCTCGCTGAGTCCGAGGGAAAAGCCGAACCTGGAGGGTAAACAGATGATGATGATGATTCTACGGGCTTATACTGAACACATTATTTTTAACAGTATTTAAGAATATACAAACAAACTCTATTCTACAGCATGACTTTAATTATAACACTTACTATAGTAACTTTTTAGAAGCGAGGATACAGTACATACAGTAGTGAAACAAGAAACATACCTCCGTTAACACCTTCTGTTTGTTACGGTTAACCTTTCCTCCCTTCACGTTGAAACTTCTCGTCAATACCACGTGGCCGAGATTCGTAAACACAGCTTGCCGTCTGCGACTTCGGGTGTTATTTTCGTACGTGACCGGTAATTAATTCAAAGCAAAAAAGCAAAGCAAAGTCATCTCCGGTCAGGCCATGAAGGCCCTTGGAGGGGTGGAAGGTAAAGGCTTCCACTATCCGTAACCTCGGCAGTTGATGGGGTACAGTGGTTAGCTCTACACCCGGCCGCCTTTACCTCCAGGAATTAACCTGGTACTCATTTTTGGTGTAGGCTGAGTGAACCTCAGGGCCATGTGCACCTCCGGAAGTGGAAATCTCGTTTCTTAAATTTTACGACTTCCTGACGGGGATTCGAACCCACGTCCTTCCGAGCGAACCGAGCACGCCTTTACCGCCTCGGCCAGGTAGCCCCTGGTAAATAATTCACACCGGAGAAACAGCGAGGCTTCTCCGATATTCCGAACACTAGCAGTTTTAGTTTTTCGTTTCCTATCATATTATCTCCCAGCATCACTGTAACCCTTTCTTTACTTGCTAACTGTTCCTCGCAAAGCACAAATGCCGTATTGCACAGTTAATCATCATCATCATCATCTGTTTACCCTCCAGGTTCGGTTTTTCCCTCGGACTTAGCGAGGGATCCCACCTCTACCGCCTCAAGGGCAGTGTCCTGGAGCTTCAGACTCTTGGTCGGGGGATACAACTGGGGAGTATGACCAGTACCTCGCCCAGGCGGGCTCACCTCCTATGCTGAACAGGGGCCTTGTGGAGGGATGGAAAGATTGGAAGGGATAGGCAAGGAAGAGGGAAGGAAGCGGCCGTGGCCTTAAGTTACGTACCATCCCGGCATTCGCCTGGAGGAGAAGTGGGAAACCACGCAAAACCACTTCCAGGATGGCTGAGGTGGGAATCGAACCCACCTCTACTCAGTTGACCTCCCGAGGCTGAGTGGACCCCGTTCTAGCCCTCGTACCACTTTTCAAATTTCGTGGCAGAGCCGGAATCGAACCCGGGCCTCCGGGGGTGGCAGCTAATCACGCTAACCACTACACCACAGAGGCGGACTTAAATTTTACGACTTCCTGACGGGGATTCGAACCCACGTCCTTCCGAGCGAACCGAGCACGCCTTTACCGCCTCGGCCAAACAGCCCCTTGCACAGTTAATGTTGCACAAAATTCGAGTTACAGAGTATTTTTTGTTTCAAGGGAGGAAATGTTTGCTTCGAGAAATGGAGAAATTCGTGTAATCAAATTTCGAGTAATAGAGGAATAAATTCACGTGAAGAATAGGACAAACGGCCGGAAGATTTAAGTTACTTCGAGATACTGAACATTCGAGTAATGGTGGTTCGAGATATCGAGGTTCGACTGTATATAAACCTTCTTGTTGTTTTTTTTGTTTTGTTTTTTGCTACTTGCTTTACGTCGCACCGACACAGATATGTCTTATGGCGACGATGGGATAGGAAAGGCCTACGAAGTGGAAGGAAGCGGCCGTGGCCTTAATTAAGGTACAGCCCCGGCATTTGTCTGGTGTGAAAATGGGAAACCACGGAAAACCATCTTCAGGGCTGCCGACAGTGGGGCTCGAACCCACTATCTCCCGATTACTGGATACTGGCCACACTTAAGCGACTGCAGCTATCGAGCTCGGTTGTACATAAACTATTCCCATTGGTGCTGATTTTCCTACTCTCAGTGGAGGTTTTGGCCCTTTCGATTTTGTTAAAGTCGCTCTCTTTTGTCTCACAAAAGATGGGTTAAATTAGTATGAAGTAACCCCTGCAGAATGCCCACTAGCACTGTGTATCATTAAGAAACCATGGATCTTGTATTTCTACGTAACAATACTACACCGTATTTAAATAATGTAGAATGTCATGTCACTGTCATCTGGTAGTGAAATCAACTCTTGAAGAAGAATCGTACTGCTCCTGAGGCTAATGCGTGAGCAGCTGCAATGATTCGAGGGTAATTGAGAAAGAAGAAGACTCTAGGCTGGGTCACGTCTGGCAAAGAAAATTGCTTTTGTAGTCTCCACCACCTGGAGAATTTCTGCTGCCCACTGCTTAGCTCGGAGAGAAAGAGAGGAATGGAACTAAGAATGCTGACCGCGACATGATACGAAAATCTATAAAATTTAATTCAGACATTCCACAGCTTTGCAATTCTACTGGTTCGCTCCTCTCCCGTGCGGATTACAAAGCGTATGAGTGCGGGAAGCTCAATACTGCTATTAGAATGAAGTTTAATTAGGACCCGAGTTATTATACCTCTTATTTTTATGTCTAAATAAAGCAATTAGAGCTGGAGCGAGTTGAGAGATTACAAATAACGAGGATGTTACAAGTGGTAGAGAAACGAGCAACAAAACAGCAAAACAATCTATCAGGTAGCCAAGGAAAGAAGAAACAGGCAAACAAAACCAGGACTTCAAGGGAGCGCGCACCCAGCGCTAATTTCACTCCAATCGTTTGTTTTACTCACTGTGCGGAAGATTGGGAAGTAGCGCCGCAGCGTGATTAGATCTAGGAAGGTGACAACACTACATTTTCTTGTAAGCATTTCACCATTGTTTTCTTCTTTTGTTAGTGGTTTTATGGTCGCAATAACACATTTAAGTTTCTATCGACGTTAAGGTAGCAGAGGACCAGGACTGTCAAGGTAGCGGCCATGGTGTTAACTAACATACAATCCCGTCGTTTAGTAAACCAGGCAGTGGAAGTGTGACCTGTGACCTCGTCACTAAGTGGGTCCAGCCGCCTTTAGTTGGTACGGCTGGGTGAATCTCTAGGTCATGAGCCTCTGTAGAAGTAGAAATCTCGTTCCTAAATGTTTAAACTTTCTAACGAGAAACTGAACTCACGTCCTTCCTGGTGAACCAAACACGCCTTTACCATCTCGTCTATGGAGTCCCTAGTCCCGGCATTTGTCTGTAATGATAATTAGAAGCCATAGAAACCAATCATCAGGACTGCCAGCAATATGGTTCGAACGAACCCATTATTTCCCGAATAAAAGCTAAATCACTCGATTTTTCCATATTCACTCGAGGAAAATGGGGGACAACATACATTACTCCAAAACTCAAAACATCACCCTGGTCTTTGAGCTAAATTATTTTACACAGATCAATCCAGGCAATTATTTAATTAAAGCCGGCTGCCTAGCCGACGTTCTAACCTTGGAGGATGTAAGTAACGAAATGGAGTAATTTGTAAACCAGACTTCTACGTCTTGAGTCACCTGGACCTGAGAATCAGTTAGCCTAGAACAAAAATGAATTATTATTATTATTATTATTATTATTATTATTATTATTATTATTATTATTATTATTATTATTATTGTGACAGTAGTACAGCCTCTCCCTGAGTTTGAGTTCCCGCTTCTATCAACGGTCAGAAGTGTAATTTAACGAAGACTGTTTGAACTCTATTACGTTTACTAAGTTTTATGTATCTTCACAATATGTCAACGCTGTTGTTTCTAAGTGCCTCCTTGTGAATTGGACTGTAATTAACTTGATCAGGAAATGCTCATGTTTTAGGGTTTGTTAACCTGAACTCCTTGAGCTGTTTTTGAGTTTTCACTACTGCCTAATACGTATTAACCAGTTAGATTACTGCCTTATGATGTCATATTCCACCAATCAGACAGTTTAATCACGTCATTTTCTGGAACAGTCACCCAGCCTCATATGCATAGCTGTGACTTTGAACCTTACGTCGGTAGATGCAGAGTGGGTTGTTGTCTCATATGCTCTGTACTCTGACCGGCCAACGGAGCAGAGGAAAGTTGGCCACGGCTCTACCGTGGCTCCACGCCTCCGCATTCGAGAGACGGGTCTGGGGCACAGTGCCGGACTTCACGCCTGGTCCCACCCGTCGGCTGTCCTGAGAATGGTTTTCCGTCGTTTTCCATTCTCCTGCACTAAGGCGAATGCCGGGACAGTTCATAGTATAGGCCACGGCCGCTCACCCCCTCACCTTCTCCGCACATCTCCTTCACCGTAACAAATCTCCCGGACTGAGCGATGGCGTCACCGTCTAAGAGGCCCGCCTCCCCCTTCAGGGGAGGAATGAAAACGTTTAGTAGTAGTACTAGTAGTAGTAGTAGTTTGAACCTTAAAGGCTCTGTCAAACAGGAAGCGCACTGTGCGCGCGGACTGGCCGCTTTCGTCCGCGCGGACTCTGTACACTGTGATATTACAACATCCTGGTCAAACAGAAGGCGGCCTACCGCAGCGGACTGGCGGCCAATTGAAAATTTTCACGAGTAGTTCCCGCGGCCAACACTCAACAATGTCCCCAGAAGATACGGAGAAATGAATTGATCTAGTGCGTGGTCATGAACACCTGTACGACACATGGCACATCGATTACAAAAATCACAAGTAGTCTCGTGGTTCTAATGTCATTATCCCTTGGTCACCCCTTTTAGTCGCCTCTTACGAAAGGTAGGGGATACCTTGGGTGTATTAATTCGTCTGCGTCCCCCACCCACAGGGGGCTACTGAATATTTTATTAAAACAACAAAATGATAACACCAGTTCAAGAAAGAAAAAAATGAGTCGGTACGCACTTGATTACGACTAATTTCACACTGGTTTGCCCTGACTTGTCCGCATTCTATTTGACTACCCCAGTCCGCGACGGCCTGCGGTCATTTCGTCCGCGCGGGCAGTCAGCGTCCTATTTGACAGAGCCTTAAAGTGTCAATCTTCATTGGGATTTTGAGAATGCTATGTCAATTGAGGTGGTCTCCCTCTGGAGGCCGGATGATGAGGTTGGGCCTGGCTGCTGTGCAGAGATGGCAGCATAAGGCACAGCAGTACTATCACCTAACTATGTGAACTTCATCTTCGTGTGGCAAAGGAAAGATTCCAGAGTTCCCATTAACATGTAATAGTTAGGTCAATCTGCCTTTCTTCAAAATTTTAATGTAGGATTCCTCTTCTTTTCCTTTTGAATTTAAAATATAGTTTTTTTCTAGGCAGTCTACGGACTTAAATGTAACATTCCCTCGGGGAATATGTAAAATATAAGGACATACGAGTAGGTACCCTCGTTTCCTTATTCACTTCGCCTTCTAAATTTTATAAATTTAAATTTCTCTACCTTCTTTTCGGACTTAACATTTTCCTATCTTAGTCACCAAGTAGCATATCTCCGGACCTTAATCCCTATTAGGTTTTATTACGAGTCTTGTTGTAGGAGTGCTTGAGCGGGTTCAGCCTCCATTTCGTGTTATTCTCGGCCTTTACATTAACCTTTGTTTCCCATTTCTTGGCCGTGTAGCATGAGCCTCGGTTCCTATGTTCTGGATCTTTCGATCCGTTATTTGGTTTGAATCCCCTATGAAATTAGGGTAGCGAGTGTAAAAGCCCTTTATGCTTTTAAGTGCAGAAAGTGGTGTTCTGCTAAATATAACTAGAGAGGTTCTGACATGAATTAATTTATCTAATGTGAATTCGAGGCCCACCTGATATGTAACTTTGAATTTGAGGGTTCGATTCCCCTTTTCGTAATTTTGTTCTAGAAGCCTCGGTTTCTTCCTTTTTGAACAAAGTCAGGTTATAGATTCCCTCCACCGGACGACTTCATTTACCTGTCACTTCATTAAAATTACATTATTTCCCAATTAGGCCTACAACTAGCTGATTTTTCGCTATACCTACGTATTTCACGACTGGTTATACCTCAACTCTCAATAAAAGCTCTGAAGTGCTTTACTATGTCCTTATTTTGCCTTTCTAGGAAGTTGAACTCTCCTACCTCATGTATTTGAAATAGAAGTTAGAAACGAACCGGAAGTCGAAAGCAAATTAATATTGAAATTACCAGACATTAAACACAACATTTCAGAGGTAATTGTGCAAGAGTAGCTTCACTGTTCACATTAAACTGTTATTGATGCCATTCATATTATAATTTTCCCCCTTGATTTTAATACACCTGTATTAAAATACAAGAGTTTGTAACATTTGTACTGTTCATTTTATTTCAAATCTCAGACGGAGTTCGTAATGTTTTAATTTTGTTCAAGGGGTCTGTGGACTGGTAAGTTTAGAAACCGGTGGCCTACAATGTTTAGCTAGTCTATCTCTGAAATATACAGGCACATTCAAATATAGAAACATTTCACGCCATAAGCTGCCAGTAACTACTTTAAAATCACGGCTTAATTGAGATACTATTACTTTAAAATCACTGCTTAATTGAGATACTATTACTTTAAAATCACTGCTTAATTGAGATACTATTACTTTAAAATCACTGCTTAATTGAGATACTATTACTTTAAAATCACTGCTTAGTTGAGATACTATTACTTTAAAATCACTGCTTAATTGAGAAACTATTACTTTAAAATCACTGCTTAATTGAGATACTATTAGTTTAAAATCACTGCTTAATTGAGATACTATTACTTTAAAATCACTGCTTAATTGAGATACCATTACTTTAAAATCACTGCTTAATTGAGATACTATTACTTTAAAATCACTGCTTAATTGAGATACTATTACTTTAAAATCACTGCTTAATTGAGATACCATTACTTTAAAATCACTGCTTAATTGAGATACTATTACTTTAAAATCACTGCTTAATTGAGATACTATTACTTTAAAATCACTGCTTAATTGAGATACTATTACTTTAAAATCACTGCTTAATTGAGATACTATTACTTTAAAATCACTGCTTAATTGAGATACTATTATCAGAGAGACTTTCAGAAACTGCGGAATAATTGCAAAACAATGGTTGACTTAATTTATCATGCATTTTGGAAACTACATACTGAGTTGCCAGTGGTCCTTCCAGTTGTTATGTACACGGCCGACAAACCAGAAATGCCGAGTTTCCTGGGAACTGTGAATGCGCTATCAGCTTATACATTTCATTTTGTGTTCCATTATACGTTAATACATTGCCAGTCTGAGATAAACAGCTGCTAGGATTGCATATGTACAGCTAAGGAATCTATAGCTAACAACAGGCCTAAATATTATATTCTGGAACGGATGGTTATTTATGATTTGTAAATGCATACAGAATTACCTGTGCTGTCAAATTATTTCAAGAAAAGTTCCTTGATGACCGAGCTCTAAGCCGTACTGTGATTCATAAAATATTTAACAACTTCCAGGAAACAGGCGTGTTTGAGATAAAAAGCGAAGACATCAGGCAGTGCCTAAAAATATATTCGATGTCTTTCTAAGCAATCGGCAAGTTCCTACGGCTGTGTACTAACGATCATGAAGTTACTCACAGGGGTGAGTAAATCTTTTATGCGAGTGCAGTCTCTGAGGCCTATGTGATAAATTGAGTAGCATTCAGTAAATTGCCATAAAAGGCATTGCTTGGCTAGTATTTTTAACTTCATTTAATAGTAAACACTCTATCCCATTAAGTGCTCTGGGCACGATAGCTGAGTGACATCATCAGAGACTTCTCACCAAGTCGTCCATAGTTTAAATTCTGGCCAAAATCACGTTCGTGTGGTGTGTACTTCACGCAAAACTGAGTGTCCTGCTGCTATGATACCTACATGAAAAGTCACGTAAAACTACGAGCTAGCTTGGTTACTTTAAAGATGTTCAGAGCGTAACTAATGAGTCTCAATGCTATGGGGTCAATCGTGAAGAAATAGAACGTTCTATCACAGTGAAGAGCGCAATTGAGAACTACATTCCTCCTCATCTTCTTGCAGTACGTCTCCTTAGAGCGCCGAAATGGATTGTTGCAGCTTCCCAACAACTGCAGAACATTTTGTGGTGATATTTGAGGAAGCATTCAGTCCCCGGCTAATAACTTAACAAGTTAAATATTAGATTTGAAGTGGTCGAATTGATTAAATTATTAGCGTTAAAAGGTGTATCATTTAAAGTATACAGTGAAGAAGTTATGAAACCACATTAAATTATTTCTTATTTCATTTTTAAAGTATTGTTCAGAAAAATAATCCATACAGTTTCAAAACGGAGTAAACATTTTGTTGCTCCTTTGTTATGTTACCGAAGATAGTTCGTCGGATGCAGAACATAAGTTAGTTCGCTGTTTGGGTAAACAGGGTGTTTAATTGATTCATTTTGTGCAATTGCTAACAAATCTCCTGAACTACACTTACTGTTAGCAAAATGAAGAGAATGTAGTATTCTATGAATACACCCCCTACTTCTTGATGTTGACCATCAATAATACTCGTTGGCTGAATGGTCAGCGTACTGGCCTTCGGTTCAGACGGTCCCGGGTTCGATTCCCGGCCAGGCCGGGGATTTTAACCTTAATTGGTTAATTCCAATGGCTCGGGGGCTGGGGGTGTGTCGCCTAATAGGCCGTCTACTAGAAAAAGACCTGCACCAGGCCTCTCCGGAGGCCATACGCCATTATTATTTACCATCAATAATAATTCATTTCTGCAAAACAGTTAACTCAAATTTGTGTGATCCTGAGCGAATGTTTGATGTTGGTGGGACTATGTGGCTAAATCTTAGATTAGTATTTGAATTCCATTCTGGAACTATTGTGGCGTTTTGTGAATGCAGAGGGAAAAAATGTGGAAGTTAATACTATTTGAATATCTCCTATAACGGAGTTGAATCGAAAGAGCATGTACCGACTAAAATAGGTAATTGACATGTTAAAAGTTTCCTAATGACAGATGACGGAAGCTGGCGCTAATGTGCCAGTGTCTTTATGGATTTTCCGTCGCTCGGTCGTCATACGCCTAGCACTCCCACATTACATTGACGCTAAGAGCAGTGGATTAGGGCCGCAACATCCCGGCGTCTCGAGTAATAAGCCTCTTAGAGGCCCGCTGGTGATGGACAAGGGAGGCGCCTCTCCTCCTCCACCCTCTAATCGCCGATTTCTCAGAACCATAGCTCTAGCATTTCGTGTGAAATCGCACTGCACAGAAGGTCTGTATTCGGAAATAAATGGTATAAACCATCATTACAAATCAAGTTACAGTATTTGTTTTATAATTCGACATTTTTACGTCGCACGAGTCTCATGGTGACTATGGGATAGGAAAGGGCTAGGAGTGGGAAGGAAATGTCCGTCGCCTTAATTAAGGTGCAGTCCCAGCATTTGTTTCTGGTATGAAAATGAGAAACCACGGGAACCATCTTCAGGTTTGCCGACAGTGGGATTCGAACCCACTATCTGCCGAATGCAAGTTGACACCTACATGACCAAAACCGCGCAGCCACTCTCTCGGTTATTTCAACCTTTGATCATGATGATGATGATGATTGTTGTTGTTCAAAGAGGCCTAACATCTAGGTCATTGGCCCATTACAATCTTTACTTCATTCTACATTTTATTTTAATTGAATAAATAGAAGTATGAATTTTAATTTCTAAAGTTTACAATGTAATATAATGTCAGTAACCAAATACATTGATTTGTATGGATCATTTTGTAACCGTTCTCCTGATAGAGTAATTCAATATTTTCCTTAGTTAACATGCTACTGGTTTTTGAATGACACTCTTGTTTCAGGTTCATTTTACAGGCTAGATATAACGTTAATCTCCAAGTGTGTAATACATACCTAAGAGGTCAGGTGCTTTAAGCCTGAGGTACAGAGACACAAGGCATTGCTCATAATGAGAAATACAATTTTGAAATTGTTAGTTCTGGTATTTTATTTTAGTGCCATTTCAAATTTATTTTTAAGTCAATTTGTACGTAAACGTATGACGATGTGAGCAATGTATTTTGTCAATCTAAAATGGAAGATGAACATTTAAAATAGTTACAGAGGTAGAATTAAATTTAAACTCTGAGCTTAATTCCATAAATATCTTCAGTAAATATTTGTAATATTCTGACATATTATCTTTAAATATGCTTCATAAGGTATCTGGGAAATCTAAACATTTTACTACCTTGCAATATTCTGAAAAAAATTCTTGTTTATTTTTATACATTTGTCACACTATATTCAAACTCCTAAATTTAAATTCGTAATTTTTTTTTGTTATGAATAAGGCATATTTCATTTTACACCAAGAATTACGAGAGAAGAGTTATTTTATTACATTTAGAAGTTTGGAAGAGTACGTAATCAAATTAAAATATGGTTATCATATATACCTGTATATATTTATTTATGCTTGTTTATAAAATAGTGATCAAATAACGAGAAATGAAGGCACAAAGCGTAGTGTAATACAGGAAGTCTTCTCGTAGTGGGGAAAAGTCCCAAGCTGTACAGCTAGGATGTAAGGTGTTGCATCTTGCAGCAGCAGTCAGTGTCAGTATTCAGAGTGAGAGAAATGGAGCAAGAGGTAGGTCCATCGCGTGTAGTGAAGCACAAAAAGGAAAACCGCTCAGAAGTGACCATAGGCAGTGCATTGTGAATGTCTTCAATAAACTAAGTGAACAGAATCCAGGTTTAGTCGTAAAAGAGGTAGAGAAACTAAGTAGTGCAGAGTTGTGTCGGCTAGTTCGGTTCATAACGTGCAGACACAGATTAGAGAGACAGGGAAATTAACAACGCCAGGAAAGGAACGTAAACGACCTCAAAGAGTCTAGACGTACGACGATATAGTCAAAAATGGTATTAGAAGGAAAATTCACGAATTATTTCTTCGGAATGACCCACCTACTTTACCTAAAGTATTATACAATGTGTATAATGGTAAAACTTTACCCACCTTCATTTTAATTACACTGTACAGATTTTTAAAGGACATAGGCTTCCAGTTTGTTAAAAGAGAAAGTAAATCTGTGTTAATAGATGGGGAGGATATTGTATTGTGGAGACGGAAGCATCTGCGTGAAATTAAGATACATCATGCAGAGGTCGCAAAATGTATTACTTGGATGAAACGTGGCTTAACGAAGGACACGCAACTTCGGAAGTATGGATTGATTTCACTGTCAAATTCAAGAAACAGACCTTTGAAGCTCTCATCTTTGAATCTAAAACGACACGAGAGTATCATGAATAAATGAGAGGTGACGTCTTTTTATCACGGTTTTCGTATCTCCTACCGAAACTTGAACCCGGGATCGTGATTGTAATGGACAATGCATCTTACCATTCTATGCAAGTTGAACGAATCCCTACAATGGCAAAGCGGAAAGACCAGACCATTGCTTGGCTCGACAGTCACCTAATAGAATACAAGGCTGGTTTTTAAAAATTTATTTGGCTTTAGATCAGTATTAGACCAAACAGTCATCTGTATATGATAATATGCTGGTTTGAACGTTACAACTCATTACAAGTCACAGTTTGGAATATACTGTATATATATAAGACATATATGTTGCACATCATCACATTATAATCACATAAATATCCATATAAAATCAGTCAAATGTGTAGACAAGTTTTTGTTACATACTGTAGTTCCTTTTTTTTTTTTTTGCTAGGGGCTTTACGTCGCACCGACACAGATAGGTCTTATGGCGACGATGGGACAGGAAAGGCCTAGGAGTTGGAAGGAAGCGGCCGTGGCCTTAATTAAGGTACAGCCCCAGCATTTGCCTGGTGTGAAAATGGGAAACCACGGAAAACCATCTTCAGGGCTGCCGATAGTGGGATTCGAACCTACTATCTCCCGGATGCAAGCTCACAGCCGCGCGCCTCTACGCGCACGGCCAACTCGCCCGGTACTGTAGTTCCTAATAATAGTACACACTGTTTTTCCTTAATCGCCAGTAGTGTACTTACACAGGTTGGTAACTGTTGCATAGCGTGAAGCAGAGATGTAATCAACACATTTTGCTGTTGGTGGTAATGAGCACTTGCAAAAAAGATCCGGAATTGACTGGCAATCACATGAACAGTATGGTGTGTCCACTACGTTGACGCGATACTTCCGTGATTGAATCGTATTCGAGTGATTGTCGAGATTAATCGTCGTTGAGTGTTCCATTGTGCGAACCAAGGATGTCGCGGGGAATTCTCTTCGATCATTGAGTACAATTTTCCTTTGTGGCACTCTGTTTCCTCCCACCTCTTTGTCCACTGACTATAGGCTCGTTTGTATATAATTACTGTATAATCCATGAAGTTGCTGGGAGTATTTATGACCTGCTCATTGACACATGCTTCCTTCGCTAAGGCATCTACATATTCATTATGTGGTATCCCGATGTGGGCTGGATCCCATACGAAGTTTACTCTGGAACCGCGTCTATGGAATTAATATGGTTTTGGAATAATACTGATGTGGTAGATATTGGGTTTCTGGGGGATAAGCGGTGTAGATAGTGTAGACCGGGCGAGTTGGTCGAGCGGTTAGGGGTGCGCAGCTGTGAGCTTACATCTGGGAGATGGTGGGTTCGAATCCCACTATCGGCAGCCCCAAAGATGGTTTTCCGTGGTTTCCTATTTTCACACCAGGCAAATGCTGGGGCTGTACCTTAATAAAGGCTTCCTTCCAACTCCTAGCCCTTCCCTATCCCATCGTCGACATAAGACCTATTTGTGTCGGTGCGACGTAAAGCCACTAGCAAAAAAGAGATAGTGTGGAAAGGACACTCAGTGAATCGGTAAGGATAGTGATACTTTTACAGTAGAATCGTCTGTCATATTTGAGGGTTTCTATAATGGCAATAGCTTCTGCTGCATATGTTCTGGCAAACGAAAACCTTGAGCTTCATGTTGATCAGGATGATAGAATGCACATCATACGCCGCTTATTTGTATTTTTGAGCCATCCGTATAAATTTTAACAGACGAAGGATACCGGAGAGTCAAATCATCTTGACATAACTGCGTCAATCTGTGATCCTTTTGTAGATATGTTAGTGATCTGTTCACTTCCATGGGCCATATGCAGTGCTCAAATGGAATATCATATATGTTTGCTTACTCTTTTGACAGTGTTGGTTCATTGGTGAGTCTATATACGTGACACTTTGCAGCAGGAGATATCTTTGATTCAAAGAAAGCGGTCTTGATCGTCTGCTAAGTGTTGTAATCCATGAAAAGATGTTAGAAATGTTGAACTTTTAGTGTGAGTTTCGTTTAATATGAACGTATCTGAAAGAAACTGCGCAAGGATATTTAAGGGCATTTCTGCGGATTACGATAGAAGAGCATTAGTTGGCGTGGTTTTCATAGCTCCGAGGCAAGTGCGAATGCACTGAAATTGAAGACTATCCAGTTTATTCAGTAGGCGTTTATTGCCAATGAAATAAAACATGGTTCCATATTCCAGCTTCGAGCGGATCAGCGTGCGATATAGCACTAATAGTAGGCCTATAGATGGATGTTCCCCCCACCAAGTTCGAGATAATGTCCGTAGAATATTAATCCCTTGTTTCAATTTTGGAATAATATATTGCATATAAGCAGTCCACGTGAGTCGGGAATCATAAACCAGTCCGAAAAATTTGGTTTGCGATTGAAACTAGATGTTGTGTAACCCTAGGATGAAGTTGTAAATTGGTGGTTGAATTCTTCTTTTTGTGAATATTCCTGCCGAGGATTTGATGCAACCACTGATTTACATGCTGCATAGCATCTGCAAGACGACACTTGGCAGCAGGTATTGTCGTCGCTGAAGTAAAAATGCATATGTCGTCAGCATACTGAAGAAGGGCAACTCCAGGAGGCAGAATATTTTACACGTCTCGCGTATAAATGGTATATAGTAGGAGACTAAGTACTGCACGTTGAGGGAGTCCTTGGGTCGATCAACGCGGTCCGAGAAGTCTATGGTTATGAACAGCACGTTCCATTATCTCTAAAAAAGGTGTTTTAATTGTCCATTGCAAATGTCTGGGTCGGAAAAGCAGCGTGTTTCCTCAAGCATTCTATCCGTAAAAAGCGTCCAGTCAGTCTGCACCATTGATATTCCACTTGCTTGATGGATATAGTGGTGGGGTTACTCGTAGGATAAATGCCCATTTTTATAAGTACTGGATAGTGATTTGAACCAAGCGGGTCTTTAATGCCATTCCAATGAGTGATTGTGGCAATGACGGGAGAGCACATTGTTATATCAACTGCCAAAAGACGGTGATATAAGGACGAAACTAGTGTTGGTGAGCCGTCATTCAATATGGATAGATTGTAAATGTCGACTGTCTCTAAAATATTGCAACCCTGTCGGTCGGTGAAGGCACACCCCCAAGTGGTACTGTGTGCGTTGACGTCTCCCCATATAAGATAGGGTGGTGCCAAGGGAGATAAAATTTGATTCCAAACTTCCGGTGTTATAATTCTGTCTGGTTTACAATATATTGAAAGACATGTGAACTCGGGTGCAGGTGAAAGGATACGTGCTGCAATGAGTTGTATACCAGGATCTACCCCCATTGTGACAAGTAATACCTTAAAACGAACTGCGTTATGTATGAAAAGTGTTTCGCCTCCTTTCCCATCGAACCGATCGTCTCGTAGAATATAATAATTCCTAAATCTTATAAGTTTTGATTCGTTGAACCACGTCTCAGAAATTGCTGTCACCATGATATCTTTGCTCTAAACTTTCTTTAATAGCTATGGCAGATCTAGCATTCCACTGCAGGACCTTAAAACCCATTGAATTTATTAAGCTAGATATTAATTCCCGAATGACAAGGTGATTTTCTATGGGTGTTGTCCGAGACGAGGTGATTATATGCATGATAAGTTGGACTAATTATTCCATAATGAAGTTATTTCGATTGATGGAATGATCAAGAATGTTATATGGACGAGGAGGATGTGGGTTTTGTCTAATAGGTGTAATAGGTAATTGTTGAGGAGCAAACACTCGTTGGTGTGGAGGAGGGTAAGCTGGGAAGGGAAGAGGAGCTTCTTGGCGGCGAGTAGGACGTAGAGTGAAAAGGGAAGGAAGTTGTCGCTGCGGCATCATGCGGTGAAAGTAGCCGTTGTTCCTGTTGTCCTTGATGCTGTGGATGGGATAACTGTTGTGATGATTGCATTGATGGCAAATCTCTATGAAACTGAGTGTTTATTATACATGAATGTTGTAGAGGTTGTGTTGGTAGAGGAGGAAACTCTTCGCGCCTACTGTATTGTGGTACAGTAGCAACCACCTGAGCGTATCCCTGACTTTGCTGCTCAATTGATGAATGCATAGGAGGTGTGTTATAAGCATTTGCCCTTTTCATGTCACGCTGTCTAATGTGCACCGGGCAGTTCTATCTGAAGCAGATTGTTGACCTCTACAGAAAGCACAACAAACTTCCGTGCTATTATCACAGTTTTCTGTTAAGTGTGGACCCACACATCTATTATATCGCGCAACTCTTGACTTACATTGTCCTTGACGGTGGCCCAAAAGTAAACATATGTCACACTGCACTACCGGGGCAACATACTGTTCAACAGCACAGCGAGTTCCCAATTTAGCTATATGACTAGGGAGAGACTGCAATCGAAAAGTTACGAGACACCCTGGGATTGCTATAACTTGATCTGGGTTAGTATGTGATCTTCTGGGATATCTCTCAATACGCACAACTGGATATGAAGAGACAATTTCTTCTAAAATGTCCTTCTCGCTTAACGTGGTGTCGACATTTCGGATTATACCCTTTTTATGTATTAGGAAGTTTGGAATGTAGCCTTCTAAATTCCTTTGTTTAAAAACATTACATTGTACACTTAAATTTTCAGATCCTGCCGTACGAGCTACAATTTTTAAACGATATTTTCCAATAGATCTGATGTCAACTACTTCCTTTATAAAGGAATTGTTATGTTTAAAAAAGCAGTTTAGCTCTCGATATGGGGTGTAGTTGGCCAACTTTATTATCCAAACTCTCTACGAAAATACAATACGGGTCTATTTCTGTGTGATCTGTTGTCTTCACTTTGATAGGTCGGCGGTCTCTTATCAGAACTAAGCTTATTTGAACTTGAAAGATTAGTTACTGGCACGTCTTGAGCGAGGGATTACTAGATGTTGAAGTACTGGCGTCTAACATATTCATGTCTATCAACTTTTCTACTTTGTTTGTGCTTCCATTCGACTGTCCTACCATTTGTCTGCAAAATCGTTTAGCGGTTGATTTGGTAAGTCATTTCCGCGATGAAATGAAATTGCGTATGGCTTTTAGTACTGGGAGTGTCCGAGGACAAGTTCGGCTCGCCAGATGCAGGTCTTTTGATTTGACTCCCGTAGGCGACCTGCACGTCATGATGAAATGGTGATTAAGACGAAACATACACCCAGCCCCCGTGCCAGCGGAATTAGCCAATTATGGTTAAAATTCTCGACCCCGCCGGAATTGAACCCGGGACCCCTGTGGCAAAAGGCCAGCACGCTGACCATTTAGCCATGGACCCGGACATTTCCGTGATGAGAAGAACATACGTTATTACCTTCAGATGTGAGTCTCTTGTAGTGAGAGGATATTTGTGCCCGTGTTCAGAACTCCGTGATGTTGTTGCTGGTGCTGGTCCTGCTGCTGTTGAGAATAGCATGCTAACTGTTGGTAGTCACAACTGTCAGGTGCTGGTTGACGTTGTGATGTTCCCTTCGAAAGACTATGGTTCACTGAGTCTAACTAAGGTAGCGAGTCTTTCATATAACATGTCTCTAATGCCAACTTTATGGACCCATGAGGTCAGCCATTGTATAGTATTAACTAACTGATTCTAAACTTGTCCACAATTCACTGTATTAAACTATAAATTATGATTATTTCACTAATGAAATGTGTGTGTCCGAAGATGGTTTCACTGCCGCACTGACAAGTCTCACTAGCTATAGCGGAGTCGAGCTATGTTACAACCTGCCTGTCCTGCTGCTCACCACGAACTGTACAAGGCTGATGCGCTCAAAGCAGAACTCCTCGAGCGGGTGAGGTCAGTGCGCGACCAGTATGACAAATACATTTGCGACGAAAGAGCACAGGAAGCGAGCCACTGTGTTCTACGTCTTCCACTCTACCATTGCACTCTTAATCAGATTGAACATATATGGATTCAAGTGACGGGTTACGTTGCGAGAAACAACACGACCTTCAAGCTACAAGACGTACGAGCTCTACTTTGCACAGCAGATAAATGGAAAGACTGCGTTAGAAACACAACGAAAGAAGAAGACCAGATGTGGGAGCTAGACGGCCTAATAGATGAAGTTATCGAGAGATTTATCATCACTGATAGCGGCCACAGTAGCAGCGACTCATCAGACAGATAGTGACAGTAATTAGAATGGAGAGGAAACAATGTGTGATATGGAAGGAATTGAGCCCCTGCAGGACGCCTAAGAAAGGTAAGCATATACAGTATGCATGGACTTTTTACTTTGTTATGACCGCAACTGCCTGTATTTCTTGTCTTTTTGAGTTGTTTCTTTTCGATAGATGTTGTTACAGGATTATCAACAGTTCCGTCTGACATGTTCCATCATGCTATATACCATATCAGGATAGGAACTCCACAAGAGAAGTGATATACATTTCAATACGAAAGTTAGTATTATATTAGGTTAGAATCTACCGGGCGGACATTTCAAACAGCTGTCCTAAGATAGACCTTCCTACATGTGTAATTTTGTGCTCTAGCCTTAGAGAGCTTTCCTTCATATTAGAAATGAATAAATAAATAAATAAATAAATAAATAAATAAATAAATAAATAGATAAATAGATAAACGTAGGTCCTAATTTTCAGCAGTGGAGCTCCCTTCAAACTCCTTCATTCAGTTTCACACAACTCAAAAACTTTTCCTCGTCTATTTTAGGTAGTGTATTGTGCCCATCCTGCGTCCAGGTACGACACAAATAAAAATACTCCGACAGCTCGTTAATCTCCCAGGGTTAATCCTCATGAAATAACTCGGCTTAACGTGAATTCAAAGAGAAATTCGACCGCGTGCGAAATAATTCAGTTCCGGATGTTTCACCAACGCAAGTGCCATGAGAAATCGCAAAAAATCAACTTAATACAAAGTTATTCTACGACATATTACCTATAAATCAATTACTCACACATTTAAAAATCTATAATAAGGAATTTATTCATCTAATTCAATTCATAAGAAAAGAGAAAGTAACTTTTTCAAATATTCGTCCAATAAATCATAAAATAAATTAACACTATGAATGCATCTCATTTAAGTCAGCGCTGGCTTAATAAAATTGAATTTCAATCCTGACATGAGCTAACATCTCGTTTCAAATTTTCATTTGATGTAAATATTAAGTTAATCGATCACATTATTGCAATAATATTCAAATTTACAAAAAAAATAAGTCAATCATATCACTGATTAATATATCACATGATTCATCTTTAAATGTTTCCTTTCAAGTCACGCAATCTAAATTGTTTTATGAATATTGCTTCATTTCCGTTGTTTTCGTTGAAAGACTGCTAAGGTTACTAACCCCTATTGCCACTTATAATCTTGACACCTACCATCTTAGTCTTACTATGTTTACGTATTTGTAAAATCATCAAGCATATTTCAAAAATAAAAATAATCTAATCCTCATTACTAACTCTACTAGTTATTAATTAGCCATAATTTCAACCTCCTATTTCACGTTCGACTTTACACGAAGCCTTATTTTAATTGACAAGTTAAGCTAAGTGACTCCTCTCAATTTCAATATGATAGCTCAATATATCTCTGACGTCTATGTTACTCTACACAGCTACATACTCACCTCATCTATTCGCTTATTACCTCTGCATGATATTTGCTATGGATATTCCCGAACAAAACAGCCGTATTTTAATATATCAGAAGCCATCTACTCTGATATACGGGTCTGGATTTGCCATGCCTACCTTGTCTCACGATATTCCCTCGAAGTATTACCCATTCCATGTACTTCCTTCTCATAATTGATCCATAATATGAATATTTACATTTAGCATCCCTCATTACGCTTTTATTGCAACAGTCTTCCTAACACTTCATTTCAATTCCTTCATATAATTCAATTCACTTCCATATATCGCGCGCAATTCAATCAATTATAAACATCAACATAACCATTTCACTTCATATCATAACCTCTCCATATATAATACAATTCCTACGAAGTATTAAGCTTCGTTGCATTTCTATTCACTTCATTGGATCATAATTCATCTCTTAGAATAATATTTAACCTCTAGCATTTCATAATACCATTTCATGACGTACCTCGACAAGGAATAACTCATTATAATCTATACTCCCTTTCCATACCATTTCAACATGACGCTTAATAAGCATGTTCGGATTCTAAATCCACTTAAGACATTTAATACATGCAATTACTATCATTCTGCTGTGTGAAATCTACAATCATTCTCGCAAATAATCATAATCTCAATAGTGATCATAATACACAAAACATATGTATAATCACTTCTTCCAGATATATCGATTTTATCACAACTTAACCTCGTAAGATATAATACAAACATTGCACTTCACTGAGTAACTTGTTATCTTAAATACTTCACAATTACGATTAATTTCATGCGATTAAGACATCTAACTTAATTAGAAACCATTATTTAGCAAACTTAACTTGTCATTCAGCGGGTATGGCGACTTTGTAGCTCCCATTTCTACACCTGTAGTCCTGGGCCGGCTGGATCTATGGCTCAGCTGGAGACTTCTCCTTCATCACGTTTGGTCGGCTGGCTGGTTACATATTCACCATCAGGTAGGTCCACCTCGAAATTAGCAAGTCATAAACATCTTCTCTATTGAGCTAGTGTTAACATAAAATAATCCCAGCAAGTAAGACTTAATTTAAGAGCTTCTTAAAAATTAAAATATCTCATCAGTACTCTTCTATTTTGCTTGGTGATCCGACTTTTGCCAAATATTTGACACTGGGTTCAATGTATGTTTGATTTTACTTTTGCCTTATTTTTATATATAATTTTAAATAATAATTCAGTTTTTGAAGACTTAAAAATCTCTTGATTTCGCTCCTTGATAATGATTCTTGGCTATTTTTCTGTCCTCCATCCCTATTCTTAATAAATTTTGACGTCTTGTATCGCTCCTTGTCTGTCAAGTTGCTGAAAATATCTAATTCAAATGTCCTTATTTCACTCCGCAAATCCTTTCTTATGCGCTCTATAGTGTGTATCACGCCGTATCCTTTCGATTAGAACGATAATATCTGAGCATTTGGTTTTTCTTGGCTAATTATCGTCTTTTCCGACGCAGCTCAAATGATTCGTGTCTGTTCAGTAACTGGGCAGATTCGTAAGTGTGGTAATAATATATTAATATTAACTTGCCTTGTTTCTTTTCAAACAATTCACTAATTTTTTATGTTCTCTACTCACAGTCTTTGAAATTGTGCAATCCATACTCGATCCTGGCCTCCTGTGAACTCTTAAATTATGGTTCACTTCACATAATACCGGCCTGTGCGGTCCACACCTCCACTTTGACGCCATTTTGGAACATGTAAGAAATTCCAATGGGCAAAGTATAAAAATGCATTTATTCAAAAGTTCAGATCTTCACAATGTTGTCGTATGCGATGCTTAGCACAGTACGTCCGAACACGAGACGGGTTATGGTTATGGTCGATACTAAACGCTCAGCAAATCACAACATTCCCTTTGGTGGATGCGGAAGCATACCATGTTTATATCAGGATTAAACTGTTGTGAAAATAATTATAACAGATTTTGGAAGCAACTCCAGGGTCTCCTCGAAAATGGTTAGAAACGAACTAACAGATTTTAGAACCAACTCCAATGTCTCCTCGAAAATGGCTGGAAACCAACTCACAGATTTGGGAACCAACTCCAATGTCTACTCGAAAATGGCCTGAAACCAACTAACAGATTTGAAAACCTACTCCAGTGTCTCATCTAAAGTGCCTGGAAACCAACTAACAGATTTGAGAACCAACTCCAGTATCTCCTCGAAGGTGCCTGGAAACCAACTAACAGATTTGGGAACCAACCCCAGTGTCTCCTCCAAAATGGCTGGAAACCAACTAACAGGTTTGGGAACCAACCCCAGTGTCTCCTCCAAAATGGCTGGAAACCAACTAACAGATTTGAGAACCAACTCCACTGTCTCCTCTAAAGTGCCTCGAAACCAACTGACAGATTTGGGAACCAACTCCAGGATCTTCTCGAAGGTGGTTGGAAACTAAGGAACAGATTTGGGAACCAATTACATTGTCTCCTCGAAAATGGTTAGAAACCATCTAACAGATTTGGAACCAACTCCAGTGTCTCCTCGAAAATGGCTGGAAACCGACTAACAGATTTGAGAACCAACTCCAGTGTCTCCTCGAAAATGGCTGGAAACCAGCTAACAGATTTGGGAACCAACTCCAGTGTCTCCTAGAAAATGGCTGGAAACCAACTAACAGATTTGAGAACCAAATCCAGTGTCTCATCGAAAGTACCTGGATATCAACTAACAAATTTGAGAACCAACTCCAGTATCTCCTCGAAAGTGGCTGGAAACTAAGTAACAGATTTGGGAACCAACTCTAGTGTCTCCTCGAAAATGGTTTGAAACCAACTCCCGTGTCACCACGAAAGTGGCTGGAAACCAACTAACAGATTGGGGAACCAAATCCAGTGTCTCCTCGAAAATGGCTGGAAAGCAACTCCAGTGTCTGGTCGAATGTGGCTGGAAACCAAGTAACAATTTGGGAACCAACTGCAGTGTCTCCTCAAAGATGGCTGGAAACCAACTAACAGATTTGGGAACCAACTCAAATGCCTTCCCGAAAATGGCTGGAAACCAACTCCAGTGTCACATCGAAAATGGCTGGAAACCGACTAACAGATTTGGGAACCAACAGCAGTGTCTCCTCGAAAATGGCTGGAAACCAACTAACAGATTTGGGAACCAACTCCAGTGTCTCCTCGAAAATGGCTGGAAACCAGCTAACAGATTTGGGAACCAACTCCAATGTCTCCTCGAAAATGGCTGGAAACGAACTAACAGATTTGAGAACCAAATCCAGTGTCTCATCGAAAGTACCTGGATATCAACAAACTAATTAAAGAACCAACTCCAGTATCTCCTCGAAAGTGGCTGGGAACTAAGTAATAGATTTGGGAACCAACTCCAGTGTCTCCTCGAAAATGGCTGGAAACCAACTCCCGTGTCACCTCGAATGTGGCTGGAAACAACTAACAGATTGGGGAACCAAATCTAGTGTCTCCTCGAAAATGGCTGCAAAGCAACTCCAGTGTCTGGTCGAATGTGGCTGGAAACCAAGTAACAATTTGGGAACCAACTGCAGTGTCTCCTCAAAGATGGCTGGAAACCAACTAACAGATTTGGGAACCAACTCAATTGCCTTCTCGAAAATGGCTGGAAACCAACTCCAGTGTCACATCGAAAATGGCTGGAAACCGACTAACAGATTTGGGAACCAACAGCAGTGTCTCCTCGAAGATGGCTGGAAACCAACTAACAGATTTGGGAACCAACTCCAGTGTCTCCTCGAAAATGGCTGGAAACCAGCTAACAGATTTGGGAACCAACTCCAATGTCTCCTCGAAAATGGCTGGAAACGAACTAACAGATTTGAGAACCAAATCCAGTGTCTCATCGAAAGTACCTGGATATCAACAAATAAATTAAAGAACCAACTCCAGTATCTCCTCGAAAGTGGCTGCGAACTAAGTAATAGATTTGGGAACCAACTCCAGTGTCTCCTCGAAAATGGCTGGAAACCAACTCCCGTGTCACCTCGAATGTGGCTGGAAACAATTAACAGATTGGGGAACCAAATCTAGTGTCTCCTCGAAAATGGCTGCAAAGCAACTCCAGTGTCTGGTCGAATGTGGCTGGAAACCAAGTAACAATTTGGGAACCAACTGCAGTGTCTCCTCGAAAATGGCTGGAAACCAACTAACAGATTTGGGGACCAACCCCAGTGTCTCCTCCAAAATGGCCTCAAACCAACTAACAGGTTTGGGAACCAACCCCAGTGTCTCCTCGAAAATGGCTGTAAAACAACTAACAGATTTGAGAACCAACTCCAGTGTCTCCTCTACAGTGCCTGGAAACCAACTGACAGATTTGGGAACCAATTCCAGGATCTCCTCGAAGGTGGCTGGAAACTAAGGAACAGATTTGGGAACCAATTCCATCGTCTCCTCGAAAATCGTTAGAAACCATCTAACAGATTTGGAACCAACTCCAGTGTCTCCTCGAAAATGGCTGGAAACCAACTAACAGGTTTGGGAACCAACACCAATATCTCCTCGAAAAGGGCAGCACAACAACTAACAGATTTGAGAACCAACTACAGTGTCTTCTCGAAAGTGGCTGGAAACCAACTAACAGATTTGGGAGCCAACCCCAGTGTCTCCTCGAAAGTGGCTGCAAATCAACTAACAGATTTGGGAACCAACTCCAGTGTCTCGTCGGAAATGCTGAAAACCAACTAACAGACTTGGGAACCAACAGCTGTGTCTCTTCGAAAATGGTGAGAAACCAACTAACAGATTTTGGAACCAACTCCAATGTCTCCTCGAAATTGGCTGGAAACCAACTAACAGATTTGGGAACCAACTCCAGTGTCCCTACGAAAATGGCTGGAAACAAACTCACAGATTTGGGAACCAACTCCAGTGTCTACTCGAAAATGGCTTGAAACCAGCTAACAGATTTGGGAAGCAACTTCAATGTCTCATCGAAAATGGCTGGAAACCAACTAACAGATTTGAGAACCAACTCCAGTGTCTCCTCTAAAGTGCCTGGACACCAATTAACAGATTTGAGAACCAACTCCAGTATCTCCTCGAAAGTGGCTGGAAACTAAGTAACAGATTTTGGAACCAACTCCGATGTCTCCTCGAAAATGGCTGGAAACCAACTAAGAGATTTGGGAACCAACTCCAGTGTCCCCTCGAAAATGGCTGGAAACCAACTCACAGATTTGGGAACCAACTCCAATGTCTACTCAAAAATGGCTTGAAACCAACTAACAGATTTGAGAACCAACTCCAGTGTCTCCTCTAAAGTGCCTGGAAACCAACTAACAGATTTGAGAAGCAATTCCAGTATCTCCTCGAAGGTGGCTGGAAACTAAGGAACAGATTTGGAAACCAACTCCAGTGTCTCCTCGAAAATGGCTGGAAACCAACTAACAGATTTGGGAACCAACCTCAGTGTCTCCTCCAAAATGGCTGGAAACCAACTAACAGGTTTGGGTACCAACCCCAGTGTCTCCTCGAAAATGGCTGGAAACCAACTAACAGATTTGAGAACCAACTCCAGTGTCTCCTCTAAAGTGCCTGGAAACCAACTGACAGATTTGGGAACCAACTCCAGGATCTCCTCGAAGGTGGCTGGAAACTAAGGAACAGATTTGGGAACCAATTCCATTGTCTCCTCGAAAATGGTTAGAAACCATCTAACAGATTTGGAACCAACTCGAGAGTCTCCTCGAAAATGACTGGAAACCGACTAAGAGATTTTGGAACCAACTCCAATATCTCCTCGAAAATGGCTGGAAACCAACTAAGAGATTTGGGAACCAACTCCAGTGTCTCCTCGAAAATGGCTGGAAATCAGCTAACAGATTTGGGAACCAACTCCAGTGTCTCCTAGAAAATGGCTGGAAACCAACTAATAGATTCGAGAACCAAATCCAGTGTCTCATCGAAAGTACCTTGATATCAACTAACAAATTTGAGAACCAACTCTAGTATCTCCTCATAAGTGGCTGGAAACTAAGTAACAGATTTGGGAACCAACTCCAGTGTCTCTTCGAAAATGACTTGAAACCAACTCCCGTGTCACCTCGAAAGTGGCTGGAAACCAACTAACAGACTTGAGGACCAACTCCATTGTCTCCTCGAAAATGGCTGGAAACCAAGTAACAGATTTGGGAACCAACTCCAGTGTCTTCTCGAATATGGTTTGGGCAACTAACTCCAGTGTCTTCTCGAGAATGTGTGGGAACCATCTAACAGATTGGAGAACCATCTCCAGTGTCTTCTCGAAAATAGGTGTGATCCATCTAACAGATTGGGGAACCACCTCCAGTGTGTTCTCGAAAATGGTTTTGTACCATCTAACAGATTGGGCAACTAACTCCAGTGTCTTCTCGAGAATGTGTGGGAACCATCTAACAGATTGGGGAACCAACTCCAGTGTCTTCTCGAGAATGTGTGGGAACCATCTAACAGATTGGGCAACTAACTCCAGTGTCTTCTCGAAAATGGTCGTGAACCATCTAACAGATTGGGGAACAAACTCCAGTGTCTTCTCGCAAATCATTGTCAACCATCTAACAGATTGGGGAACCAACTCCAGTGTCTTCTCGAGAATGTGTGGGAACCATCTAACAGATTGGGCAACTAACTCCAGTGTCTTCTCGAAAATGGTCGTGAACCATCTAACAGATTGGGGAACAAACTCCAGTGTCTTCTCGCAAATCATTGTCAACCATCTAACAGATTGGGGAACCAACTCCAGTGTCTTCTCGAAAACGGTAAGGTATGGTATCTTAATTTTTGCGCGTGGAAACTGTTCAAACTCTCTTGGCGAGCATTTCTCGCAGCCACTTTTGAAATTCTGAACATTACCATTTGATGAACTAGATTATTAAATTACAAAACATGAAGAACATGTTATATATGACTGACATTCTAACATCTTCATCAACTCCATCATCATCATCATCATCATCATCATCATCAAATTTTCCTAATGCGCAATGAAATAGAAAAATTGCCCTAGCATGTATATGTCATAAGTTCTAAATTGATATTCAAATGCACCTTTCACGCAAGTTGATATGTGGTAATATTTTGCGTGCGAAACTGTGCAGGATCGCGAGAGTTCATGTGTAATACGTCGATGCTATTAATAATAACTCAATTTACTACGCGAGTAAATTAAAACTAATAACCGACGGAAGCAATGTTGTTAATGTGTCCATAGGCTGGCTATAATGAAATACCACACAAAGTACGCATGTATATTATAAAAAGCATGCAGTCATTATTAGACAGCGAGTGTAGGCTCAGTATCTCCAGCAAAGTTTTAGAATGCTGAAGGAAATATTCAAAATCAAACTGCTTATATTCATAATCATAGTTTTTATTAATTATTCTTTTTCCACCGAGCGAATTGGCCGTGCGGTTAGGGTCACGTAGCTGTAAGATTGTATTCGGGAGATTGTGGATTCGAATCCCACCGTCAACAGCCCTGACGATGGTTTCCGTAGTTTTCCCACCTTATTTAAGGCCACGGCAGCTATCTTCCCAATCCTAGCCTTTTTCCATCCTTGTGTCACCGCCAATCTTCGATGTGTTAGTGCGACGTAACCACTACAAAAATAAATCTCATTCTAAGAGATAGAATTAAAAATTTTACGGCGGCTGTGTCGAAGTCACGGACGCAGGTCTCGTGGGCGTGCAATACAGTAAGTGAATGGGTAATTTTCTTTGAATGTTCCCTTTTTGCGAATGTTCTGAAATCAGACTTTTTCCAGTTTCCAGCGACTCATTTATATCTGTGTGTTTTCGGGCTTTTCTGTTTCCATAGGTTAGAACGGAGCAATAGGTTAGGCCTACTCCGTTCCGGCGCGTGCTATTCGGCAACCTCGACTTTCTTACGTTGCACATAGGCACTCTTACGCCCATTTTAGGACAACTTGGGATTGTTCAGTTCTCTTTGATTCATTCTTTCTACTTGTTTTTTTTATCTGCGGTACGCTTGGACTTTCTTTAAGATATTGGGACTTTTCGGAAATATACACAAATTTCTCCAATATTTTACAAGTTTTCACACGGATAATCAAGTTTTCCCACAAATATTTTTACAGATATCAATGGATCTCCCACAAACAAAACGAACGACAGCGTGCTATCTCGTCGCAGTCCCGAGTTATTCTCATTTTACTGCATGATCCGATATCAGATTCTTCCACAAAATGGCGGATGAGCGCATCACTCACTATTGCTCCCATCTAGCCTTGATAGTTATTCTGATAGGCACATTCTCAGGTCAGTTATTAAATATTTGCTTTGTATGCATTTGAAATTTTTGAAGGAAGTCTGGAGTACACTTCTTTCAGACAAGCGAATCTTTACCGAAGGACTCAATCCTGGAACGAAACGATAGGCGTATCCTACATCAAAATATCTGTGAGGGAGTTCAATAACCCGGTTACTTAGTTGCTGGCCAAGATTCGAATGTGGTACATCTCAAAAATCATGTGGTACCATGAAAGGAAACTGGTATTATGCTTTCGACCAAAACCCAGAATTATTCCGGGTGGCTCCAGTGATGCGAGAAATAACCAGGAGGAGCCGAAAAAGTATATATTAAAACTTTCTTATGAACCGAGAACGAGGTGAAAATTGCGTGGACTTTATTATATTTCGATGAGAATTAATTACTAGAGTAGGAGCTGCAGTATTCCTGAAAGTGCTAAATAGCACAGTATACACTTATACCCATTAAAGATCTGTTAATTCATTGATTTTCAATAAGAAATACAATGATCTCTATTCTTAAATCCATTCTTATGTGAAGAGTGGTACAAAAAATGAGATAGGCTGTGATACGTCTTGTGAATGGTGAGAGTTCAAATAAAGATATGAGTTTAAATCAAATGATTATTTCAGTATCCAGATAACGGTGGAAGAATCGAGCAATTCGTCAGAGGTTTCGATGTTCATTGACACATAAACTTCTACATCTACTGGCGGATCACTTTCGGTAACGCCGCCACTGATACGAGGCTGGACGGCGTCTTCCTGTTTACATATCTCCCTCTCGCTCCAGAACAGGCCTGCACAACGAGGCTATCCCATGGCAAAATCTACGGGCACGCCTTAGTTGCTATCTTCCTGTGCATGCCGTGAACATGTTTCCAGAGCGAACAACACAATACCGGTAATAACAACAGTACTAGAGATTTATGTTTATGAATTACAATACTGGATTATATGGTCGTTGTAAGCTTACCGGACAAAAATGATTTACCCCTGGAGAAATCATTATAAGCATCATTTAATCCGCTGTAACTCCGCCTCTGGACTTGATAACCGCCTGGATTTGGTTAGGAAGTGAGTCCACAAGGTTGTGCAGGTACATCGCATCCAGGTTAAGCCACCAAATTGCGGGGATGCTGATGTCGGAATTTACCCGCTGCTCCAACATGTCCCACATAAATTCAATGAGGTTCAAGTCAGGTGATTTTGGAGGTCAATCAAGATGTAATAAGACGGGGTAGTGTTCATAAAACAGTCACATATGCGTCTAGCCCGATGAACATTGCTGTTGTCATCTTGAAAAATCGGTGTATCAATAGCATATTCATAATGCAGATGTTGACTGAAAGGCAATATCCGATCATCCAGAATGTTTAAATAAAAATGCAGGTTCATGTGAGTGGTCACCTCAGTGAGCAGGCACAATCCATGATACGAAATACGAAAAATCACTCCCAAAACATCACAGACACACCTCCGGCTTGAACCTGACCTTGCACACATCCAGGATGAAATGCATCATTCGGCCTTCCGTGCACTCGAAGAGATGCGTCATTGGAATACGGACAAAAACGTGATTCTTCAGACCACATTACGTTCCGCCAGTCAGCTAGTCCACGTTCAATGATTTCTAGCGCATTGAAGACGCGCAGCTTCATGTACCTATGTGAGCAATGGCCTCTCGCGAAGTGATCGACTCCAAATGTTTATGCTGCTCCCATCGCTTCTCTCGGTAACAGGTTGGGGTGGGCCTTCATTCACTGACTGCAGCAATTCCTGTCGGGTTTGGAAGCGATTTTGATTCACAAGCTGTGAAACGCGTCTTCTGTCTCTCTCTCAGTCAGGATCTTTTTCCGACCACAATTCTGACGTCGTGTTTCGCGGCCACGTGAAGTACACCTCTGCTTGTACACCTGTTGAACAGTCCGCTGCGAAACACCAACAAATCCAGCAACTTCTCGCACCGTATGGCCATGGGCACGGCCAAACACGATTGCTCCTTTTTGCCACTCTGTCACATCCTTACATCTACCCGTGTTGACGTACACCATCCGCTTGAAACATCAATGTCTCACTGATCGCTACTACCTTTTACTCATGTAGAGGCAGTGCGCGTGCAGTTGAGCACGTAACTCGCTCGCTGCGCCATCTGTACATGCTTAATGATCCATCGGCGTGTGCAGGGTGACTAGTTTTTTTCTCCGGTGAGCTTAATTTATTCAGGCCGAATTCGGTAAAAGATCTGAATCACAAACGTAATAAATATTTCAACAATATTGAGCATTATGGGATATGATGAACGTATATATTTAAACAAATGTGATGGATCTCTCAAAGCCCAAAAGAATAAATAAAACTCAAAACGGCACGCGGTTCAAATATCGACGTATTTATCACATTTATTCGGGGCTGGTTTCAAGACGTCTGGCAACTTTCTTGTTGCATGAGACTTTCAATGTTTGAAGTCAGGTTAAAGTGAACGTCTGATATGGAGGAACAAAATTTAATTCCAGAAAACAGATGTTCACTGGTTCACACCGGTACATAGTTACGAACATACGAAAGATACTAGAAGTAAGTCCGTGTAAGAATAGAAACCTTTCTCTACAAAAGTTTTGGTAGAAGTCGAGAAGATATTCGCACGTTAGACGATATTTTTCTCCAACTTGCCAGTCATTCGGTCGACGGAGAGTGATGGGCTGCGACTTTGTGAGGAAAGCATGAAGTAGCCTTAGAGTCAAACGTACAACGAGAAGGTGGTGATCCTGAGATTGTCCTGGGCAGTGCGTTAGGAGCCAATTGTACAGTCCTGGTATAGACTCTCTTCCAATTTAGTACTGGTAAGCGGCATTCTTCTAAATCTGGTTTCCTAAAATTCCGCTTATATAATTCGTTATACGCAGGGCTCAAAATTTTCCCCGGATCCAGGTCGCCATGGCAACTGGAAATACAAGTCTGGTGCCTAGGTTTTTCTGACGTTATATTCCCAATTATTTTTGCCTGACTGGAGATCTGTTTTTCTTCTTTTCTTGCTATTTGTTTTACGTCTCACCGACACAGATAGGTCTTTTGGCGACGATGGGATAGGAAAGGCCTGGGAGTGGGAAGGAAGTGGCCGTGGTCTTAATTAAGGTACAGACCCAGCATTTGCCTGGTGCGAAAATGGGAAACCACGGAAAACCATCTTCAGGGCTGCCGACAGTGGGGTTCGAACCCACTCTCTCCCGGATGGAAGCTCACAGCTGCGCGGCCCTAACCGCACGGCCACCTCACCCGGTGATCTGATTTTTATGTGGATGTATGGATCAAAACAAAAGTTAATGAATTCGTTATCGGATAAAGTTCAAAGTTTCAGTTTTACCTTGAATGTCAAATATATTTAATTCTGTTGAATTACGTTTATTTGAGCAACTACACGGGTAGAATAGTAGCACCAGTTCTTCTCTTCATGCTTTGATGCAAGATGGAGCAAAACTCCTAGACTAAAGGTTTTTATTCTTTTCAATTTGTTTTATGTCGCGCCGATAGATATGTTTTAAGGCGGCTATCGGAAAGGAAAGGGCTAGCAGTGGGAATGAAGTGACCTTTGCACTCGCATGTCGGATATGTTCCAGCATATGTTCATTCCAATAACAGCGCGCGTTAACGGCATCATTTAATCTTCTAGTAACTCTTGGACGGTATCAGGATTGTAAAATACCCGTTTATGGTATGTGGAATGAATGAAAATCCAAAGCCAGTTTCCAGTCATTCGACTGGGTCAGTAATGGAATGAATGGAGCCCCCATCTAGCGGCGAGGATAGGAATTGTGCCCGTTGCCGAAGCCTGTCGCATGCCTAGGGGGCAATGATTAATGAATGGCAGATGAAATGAAATGATATTGGAGAGTGTTGCTGGAATGAAATATGACGGAGAAAACCGGAGTACCCGGAGAAAAACCTGTCCCGCCTCCGCTTTGTCCAGCACAAATCACACATGGAGTGTTCGGGATTTGAACCACGGAACCCAGCGGTGAGAGGCCGGCGTGCTGCCGCCTGAGCCATAGAGGCACTGGTATGTGGAATGCACAGTATATTTTTCAGTCAAGAAGACAGGCCACTAAACGGAGAACCTCACTTCATACAGGCGCACACTCGGAATATTACAAAGGAGTGTACTAAGTCCAGTAATAGCAGAACAAACAAAGGCGAAGAGAAATCCGCTTCTTCTTCAAAATCTTCGCAATGAAACTAGTCCTTCATCGAGAGGTTTGTTTCGAGACTTGCTATACAGAGGGTAATTTAAACTACGAAAGCATGCCTATAAATACTTCATTTCCAGATTTACAAAATCATGACCTTGTAAAGAACGTCACTTCACTTTTTGTTCACTTTTAGCCATACGAATAGATACCATTATACCTAAACTTCTCCAGAAAAACAAATATGAGGGGAGTTGTGTAACCAGACGGTCATATTCGAGTGCTAAACGTTAATGACCTGAACTGCGTGACCAGCTCGTTCGACGTATGTAATATTTGCAGAGTGATAATGACCATGTTCTCGATATAGCTGTCTTGCCGGATGAAAGTTTAAATAATAACCTCAATAATAAGCGTGCACACACCTCTTATACTAACGAAGGGGAGTTAATTACCCCCGGGACATCTCTGCTCGGGCGAGGGCAGATTAACTCTTTGATAATATTCTTTTCTTATTCTCGGCATTTCCACCAAGACAGAGAATGTTAATATAGGATATACTGTGCAATCTACAATGTAATTGTTTGAGTAAGTCAGTATAATTAAGGGCAAAGATATTAGTGTGGTTATATTACGTTTATACTCTTGCAATGGGGCTAACTATTACAAAAGGTAACTTCCCACAAAGTCCTCCTTCTCTTCCTAAGAAATTGCAGTTCTTATAATTAAATTTCATCGATGCTCTGCAAATCAATAAATACCCTCGTCAATAACCAGATGGCTCACTCTGCACCATGATGCTTCCCCGCCAATAAACACATCTTCTTCTTATTCTTGTTATTCTTCTTCTTGGGCCACCGCTTTTTGCCACAGTCTGGTGGGGTCGTAGGTTCAAACTGTCCGGCACATGTGGACTCGGCTCTGTTTTGCGGCTGAATAGCTTTCCTCACGCCAACCCTATGTGGAGGGATTGCGTGTGTGTTGTGTGTACTGTATATGAAGAGAGTGTTGGAACAAATACAAATACCCAATCCCGGAGTCAATGGAATAAACCAGATGCAGTTAAAATCCCCGAGCCGGCTGGAAACCGAATCCAGGACCCTGTGAGCAGAAGACCTCAACGCTGGACATTCAACCAAGGAGCCGGAGAGATAGATACTAACAAAATAGATAGATAAATATCAAAAGAAAATAACAAGACAATTTTGTCTTGCCTTTTATTACACATGTTCATATTGTTTCATTACTCTAATTTATTTCAGATTGACCTAATAAATGCACACACGCATAGATAAACACACACAATTCTAACCAGCTGTGAATGGTCACACTTACTTACACTTACACTTGCACTTGTTTATTTACAACTGTCTCTTCTGTACACACACCAGGGAGTCCCGGCCGTTTGGAATTATATAACTGGGGACGGCTATAACCCTTACATTCACTTTACGCACGTCCAGTTACCTCCTACAGCCACTGTGCGTACACCGCTGGATTTGAACACAGTGCCGCTGGCTACACGACACACAATGACTGTTCGTTGGTTCGATTCCACTGACAGTACAGTAATTCACACAGTCACATGCAGTAAAGAACTAAACAGCTCAACAGTATTCAACAGCAGGACGATACTCACAACAGCGAACATTAACACAGGTCCATTTATACTCGCGATAGCGGCTTCCCTCCCTCTGTCTCAGTCCATAGAAGTACACGAACACACACTACAGTCTTCCGTTCTGTCGTCTCCAGTCCACACACACACTGGGCTGCCGACACCACAACAACTCGCTCGCAGGGGCCTTGTATTTATACCTCAATATTGGTCCACTAGAACATTCAGGGTTCGGCTGGAGATCGAACTTTACCGTCATATCTTCCAGAAATCGCATGGAGAAACT
This sequence comes from Anabrus simplex, assembly GCF_040414725.1. Lineage (NCBI taxonomy): Eukaryota > Metazoa > Arthropoda > Insecta > Orthoptera > Tettigoniidae > Anabrus > Anabrus simplex. Next base: position 978,395,455 of record NC_090265.1, read on the forward strand.
AGATGAAGGGAACAGTAGAGGAAGGACCGTGGCGTGTCCTCAGGTGGGCTGGGAAGTTCCCCGAGCTGGCTTAGTGATCCGCTTTCAGGTAATACCGAAGGGGCTGCGATGAAGCTAACGGTCGCTTGAGCACGTAACAATATTTTTCTTCAGAAATATTCCCTCATTCCTATTAATTTTTATAACCATGTTTTTTGTTGTACTGTTATGGTTTTCCAAATCGCTGATGCTTGGAAGGTACCAGGCTCATAGATTTGAATAACTAACGAGATCGCAAACTCGAGTGTCTGCCATTTGCCGAGCGGACAATACGCGACAACCATTGAAGACGATGCTAGTCAAATATATCCCGACATCTGGATGCGTTTTCACTGTTTCTTGACAAGAAAACACAATAATAAGCAATCGTGTTATTTAAAAAGCATGCAAAAAACTATGGAACACAGTTTTAAAATGTGTGAAATCTGAACATTGTTACAATGTGTTTTACGTCGCACAGACACAGATATGTCTTAGGTGACGATGGGATAGGAATAGGCTAGGAGTGATAAAGAAGGCCATGGCCTTAATTAAGGTACACTCCCAACATTTGTCTGTTGTGAAAATGGTAAACCACGGAAAACTATCTTCAGGGCTGCCGACAGTGGGATCTCCCGAATGCAGGTCGACAGCTACGTGATACGAACTCCGCAGCCACACGCTCGGTCTGAACTTTGCAATTGTGACGCGTCATACAATATGTATGTCTACCCGTTTGTCTCGTTTGCTGACACGGGTCTGAGACGAAGTGCGATGAAATTACAGCCGGGCGTCCTTTCTGCAGCTACCTCAGTCGAAGAGCTAATGAACATGAGATAAATGATGGTGAGTGAAATTGGGTAAGGAGATGGAAGGAATCGGCTGTGGCCTATGAATAGGAACTGTTCCGGCATTTAAACTGAAAATGGGGAAAGCACAGTAAACCGAACAGCCAACGGTAAAGTTCGAAACGAATCATACAACATAATCTGCCTAAATATTTACTCATAAAGTAGGTCTGTCATCACGTAAGAAGATGAAGACAACTCCAAACAGAGACTGAGGTAAAGTTAATTGATGTTTTACGGGGGAAAAGTGCAGAGAAAGGGGAGAAAGCGCAAAATAATCTTACCACAACTCGTTATAATGTCTACTGGAAAATAAGATCTACGTATAGCTAAGAAGAATTGCTTCTGAGTTGAGTGTAAAGATGAAAAAAAAATACCGAGCTCGATAGTTGCAGTCGCTTAAGTGCGGTCAGTATCCAGTATTCGGGAGATAATGGGTTCGAACCCCACTTTCGGCAGCCCTGAAGATGGTTTTCCATGGTTTCCCATTTTCATACCAGGCAAATGCTGGGGCGGTACCTTAATTAAGGCCACGGACGCTTCCTTCCCACTCTTAGCCCTTTCCTGTCCCATCGTCGCCGTAAGACCTATCTGTGTCGGTGCGACGTAAAGCAACTTGCTAACAAAACAAACAAAAAAGTGAAAAATAATGAAGATATCGTTCGTCACATGACGGAGAGGATCTTGAAAATTGTGAAAATTCCTTTCTAATTCTCATAAACCTACATGAGCCCGAAAAGAACGAGATATGATCAAGGGAGTCGGACAGATGCGATGAAACTTAGGAGCTTAATACGAATGGAAGAAATTTCAGACTTAGCTAGAGGACCTGTAGTACGCACTCCGTATTATTATTATTAGCACGGGGTTTCCGTGGCTCACAGAGGATTACGAAGTGGCTGGTTTGATTGGGTGGACAAGGAATTAACTAGAGCATTACTTAACACAACAAATTTTGAATTTTTTTTCCTTTTTTCTCTAATTTAACATCGATAAATAGAAAATCTGAATGAATAACAACAATATTAATGAGCTCGTCAGCTCTAGAAATAACAAGGACTTAAAAGTCAGGATCTCTGGTACAACATTTAGAATTGTTAATAGCTTGGCTGATTTACATAGAAAAGAGCATCATTGCTCTTGATGGGAACAATATTTTACAAAGAGCTCTGATCATTTATACGACATAGGAGTCTAAACTCCAAAAGGTACTATAGTCCAGCCTTGCAGAGGCCTAAATTTCTGATTGCTTACTAAGTTACACCTGATAATCCATCGGATGTCCTCAGTCAAAGTGTTTACACCGCCTGTTGCCATTTCTTGATGGATGCAGTATTTTTGTATCCGTCTCTTGGCACAGGCCAGAGCAAAGTGTAGCTTCCACCGGAGTCCCAGCCTCATCCATGGCTGTGCCAATATGGAAGCTGCTGGGGTATGGGTGGTGCTCAGTAATGACATTTAGAACACAACTAGTGTCTGAGTGTTATGAATGTTGTTGTTCATAGGATCAGTCGTGCCGCAGTCGCACCTTCTGGTCCTGTGAGGAAAGCTGCCTCACTCCCCATCTTGCCTAGTATGCCTCATTTAGGCTCTGTCATTGGTTTTTGCGGTTTCCTTATAACTGCATAGCCTTTGGTGGTGCTATTTGAGGATCCAACCAGCCTCTGGGCTGGTGAATAACAGACAGACACCAAGTAGCCCCGAGGTGAGCTTTTCTATTGCTCAACAGTTTATAACCTTCTGTCCTTCTAGGGAACTTCACTCCAGAAACAATTGTACATACAACCATAAATTTACAGGGGCATAATTGCCCATCCTAAGTGGCCTTAGTGTAAAAAGAAAAGGTTGAATATGACTGACCATAAACAAAAGAGTAGGGGGTAAAACACATGCCCTGCTTCTAGAAATAGATAAAACCCTAGGTACGCTTATGGCCCTATGATACAAAGGCTAAGCCTATTCTGCAGCGGGGTGACTAAGAAAGAAATATTAGAGCCAAACGTGAATAAAGGAATTTAGAGGTTTTCAAAACTGTAGTTACCCCATGCCAAGTTGAATGGGAACCACTAGAGGTTATTCACTCTTTGTTCCCTTACATTACATATTTTCCAGTAGGGAATAGACTAGAGTCTTCAGACTTGCCGAACATTCCACATTTAAACCACCATATTTAGAACTGTAAAAGAGGTTGAAACTCCCCCCCCCCTCCCTGGGCCGATGACCTTCGATGTTAGGCCCCTTAAAACAACAAGCATCATCAAACAAACTTTCCCCTCAAGCTATCCGCAGGAGCTATCACATGTTTATGAAAATTATGCCATTACCTTGAGTTGCTAGGCCTTCCGAACGCCGCCCGCGCCCCTGCCACCTTATGGACACGCCGCACTCACAATAACTGGAGCAATTCAGATCATACGGCCCTAAAGCGTCCAGCTTTTATAGTGCTTTTGAGGGGAAGATTCCAGAACTCTTTACTGATAGTCTGGATTCCTGTACACACCCCCAAATTTAATTGGCTAGAGAAAATATTTACAAGTTTCTGATAAGTTGGTTACTATTGAAGAAGGAACAGCTAAAGTGTTGACAACTTCGGTACATAAAGAATAAAAATCCTAAGAACCAGGTTAACAAACATCAAAAATACAAATTTCTTTATGAAATAATTATAGCTTATCCCGTTAGATGGAGCAATTAAACCTATGGTAGAGACATCCAATAGGTGAAGACCAAAGTATCTTGTAATAGAACAGTTCGAGTTTGTTTACATAGATGGCCTTACAGAAGGCGCGCAATTTAACTAGCCGGAGAAGGTGTACCCCCGGTACAATTATTATTATTATTGTACCGGGAGGTACACCTCAACCCCGCACATTCAAAAGAAGCGCCTTAAGGAACGCTATCTCTCTAACAAAACGTGAAACACCTAGACATTGACCTGAAGATGTCACCATGGAAGTATTGAGTAATTGTGTTATTGTGAAGTTGCCTAAACTGACTGGATTTATTTGCTCTGGGTTTGTTTACTTCAAGAAGTTTGAACTTTTCTCCATAGATGTCTTAACAAAAACTGTGGTCACGCACTCTGGTGTAAGACGAAAGAATTAATAGTTTAAACAAGTTTTGCGTTATTATGTTTTCTCAACTAAATAAGCTTACATTTATTTTGTTATTTCAAGGTTTGCAACACTTCCTTCTCATTCCGCCAGTTTTGAATCTGGCCAATCAGAAATTTTCTGTAATTAATTTTCAACCAATCACACATTTTTTGTTCATTTTGAATTTGCCAATGAAAATGAGAGGGCGTGTCCAGATTTTGTCCAGAATCCTCTCGGACCGTCCCCTTGGGTATACAAGCTGCGGCTTTTCAGGCTACCTTGACTTTTGATCGCCGTATTTCTGAGAGTGTGTGTGTTAAGACAGGAGGCGGAGCGCCTCATTCTTCGCCAGGCAGTCTATCAGCCAAGGTAATGACCACCAGTCTCATTTTCTGTAGCTACCTCCGCAGACTTATACGAGGGGAAGGTTCAAAATTCTAATTACATAACCTCCTGTTTTCTAAAATATAAACCTTCTTTCGGCTAATTTAAAATTTCATAAAGTCTTAAAACTGAAAATCGGGTATAGAGAGTGCGTTACCCTCTTGAGTTCCCCTTCAATTTAATTTGAGGTGACTATGATTTTGTAACCTTATCTCTTTTCTGCAAAGTGTTAGATTAACCTCCATTCTAGTCACCTCAGTAGCTTGTGATTAGCCTCCGCATCATCGGGCCGAGAGCACAATTAGGGTTTTTTTCAAGAAGTGCAAGTGTACGCCTCCATTCATTTTGTGTTTAGGGCCAGTAATTTAACCTGTTCTTCTTTCCACAAAGGCCCAGTACCCCTGTGAAAAAAATTAAATTGTAAATTGTGCCTAGAGAGACCAGAGATTGTAAGGTTTTGTGTAATGTTGCCTTAAGCGGGCTGTAAGAATTGGTTAATGTTGGAGAGTATGTAAGCTCTTTTCTAAGTGTACTGTAATATTTAGGAGTGCCTTTGGAAAGACATAAATTGTTACTCTTGGAGCCTAGCGCTCGTGAACACTGTGTATTGAGAGATATCACTCCTTATCTGACTAACGCAACATTTGCGAATGGTAAAATTGGAGCTTGAAGCTCAAAACTTGTAAATGACCTATCCTTGGGTTTTCGATTTTATATCTCTATTGCTATTTTGTACCTGATTACCAGTACCTGAAAAAAATGTTTGTTAAGTTTGAGAATTTGAAAGACATTTAACCTTAATTTAAAGTTTTAAATTAATTGTTGATATCGTAGTTAGACCCATTTAAGCCCACACCTTGTTTCACCTCTCTGCGTTCCATAGATATTCCGGAACAATTATATTATTATTATTATTATTATGATAACTACTGGCTAAGCAGTACGGTATGTCCAAACAGTGAAGGACGCCCTCTACGCGATGAAGACCACCAATTGAACTCTGCGGACCAACCTGAACGAGTTCCTTCGTCAATTCCGAAAAGCGCCTCACTGTACTACCGGACAATCTCCATCTCAACTATTTCTGGGACGAGAACTTCGAACACGTCTCGACCTGGCGAGACCCGACGATGTTCGCACTCTGCGAAAAACAGAATGCAGAAATGGATTCGACGTTCCGCACACTCGAAGCGGGACAGTCCGTTTACTTCCTGGGTAAGATGGTGGGGGGAATCGGCTGTGGCCTCTGAATAGGAACTGTCCCGGTATTTAAACTTAAAATGGGGAAAGCACAGTAAACCGAACAGCCAACGATGAGTGGCTGGACAAGTGGCTTCCAGGTACCATCGCAACGTGCATCGAATATCTGAATTATGAGATCAACCACCAGGGGGAAACGAATAAAGCGCCACATCGAACATATTAGGCCATTTCCAGGAATACAGCCAAACACAGAGACCAGTGACGAACCTGTTGAAATTCCACCTAGACCACAACGTGTTCGGTTCTTCTAAGCACCAGCAACCGCAGCACCAGGCGAGAGGATACCACAAGTGATCCGTGGAAATCGAACACCAACACCACCTACCCCAGTTATACCACGCAGATCTACACGCATACGTCGCAGACCATTCAAATTTTGCACCATAGACATAACGAGTGCATATTCTTAATACTAAAAAACAATGACATATCCTTAAAATGCATCTCTTAATACATTCTGCCGGCTCATTTAGTCCCATTTACCACGCATTCTCAAACATTTTTGATCTGATGTAGTTAATGTTTTTTAAGGTAAGGAACTCCAGGATTATCAATCCCTTGTAAGAGTAACTGAAGCAGAAAAATGTACCACATCCAACCCGTCCAAGTTTTAACAGCGGAGCAAACGCGTCTTCGCTTGCAATGCTGTTTTCCGAGGGCGTGCCAGTGGCAGTCACAGGTCCTCAGCTGAGTCTAGTTATTTTTGTTTAAATTTTCTGGCCTTTCATTACCCGAAACTCCACGAACCTGCTACGCATGCGCATAATCTAACCCTAATCTAAACATATATCCGTAATATTCCCCGCGTATAACGGAAGTACTTCCTCCCAAGGCGGTGCTTGTGTATCTAGTAACAACCGCACGTTTGACGCAACTTCATGAATACTGTAGTATTATTCTTACGTTGTCAATGCTTTGGGTGGCTAAGACAGCTGTGTAGCGCGGCAGGCGAGGTGCTCCTTCTGTCCTCAGCATTGAGGGTTTCAATCCCCTCTTTGGGAAAGAATTATACACTTTTTGCTTGTATAGAAGAACTTAAGAAATAAATCGTGCACACAAATAGAAGTGAAAATTGTGATATGCAACTGATAGAGAATTTGATACAGTTACCATGTACTGGGATGTAGAATGGCATTGAAAATGCATTATTTGTTTTCTTATATTGATTTCCTAAGGCCAAATTTAGAATCTGTAAGCAAGGAACACGGTGAACGCTTTCATCAAGACATGGAAAGAAGGTGTCAGAGACTTTGGAACTGTGCCATGGTGGGAGACTATGTATGGGGCATAGTACGTGCACAGTGGTCAGATGAACATAAGAGGAACAGCCGTTCTAATGCACATTTTTTATGAAATCATTGTTGTCTAAAGATGCAGCTATATTTCATATGTTTGCAGTTATTCCTACCAATTCTTGAAGTACGGTACTGTATGTTCTATTCATTTTATAAGACCCTACTTGTAATAAATAAGCATTTAATATTAGAAAATTCGTTATCACATCCAAAATATTGACACTTAAGGAAAGATACTTCTATATTCATAATCAGCATCACCAAATCAAGCAAAGAAACACACAAAACTGATAAACAGAAACGTTGTCAAATTATGCTACGTAGTGTTATCATTTCATTTACAAGGTAGTTGCATTGTTTATAAATAAACCTGATGTGGCGCAGCTTAATTAAAACTGAGATCTCCAGAGCTACGTGAAATTAATAGCAAAATAATTTAAGATGTTACCCTCTTCAGAAAGTATAGGGATATTATTCTATTTGAGCAATAGTTTACGAGGATGAGATTAAAATGTGCCTTAGGTCTCAACTTTCATATTAACAAAGTTTTTAGTTCAAAGTCAAAAAAACTCGAGACCCCATTCAGCCACCTTAGCTCTTATGGTACTCACTTTGGATAACGTCTGAGTAAACCGTAGGGCAATGTCCGTATCAAGAAGTCTCCTTTCTAAATGTTTCGACTTTCTGATAGGGAATCGAACCGACGTCCTTCAGGCTGAACCTAGCATACCATTACTGCCTCGTCTAGGCAGCCAACTTAAGAGACAATTTTGTCCGCCAGAATTTCTTAAACATGCTGGAAGTCAATGACACATAGTTGTCGTGCTTGAACACCCTCAAATACCGTGGACCTAAGGCGGGATCGAAATCACATTTTGGAAATAGGAGGAATACTAACCGATTGCGCCACTGAGGTTGACACTAACCTTCATTTTGAGCTAATATTATCTTCTTCTTTTTAGTTAGGAACTTTTCCTGTGGGAGGGCGTGATATTTGATAATGACATTATCAGTGAATTGTTACCAAGGTAGCAGTGGTTCAAATCCCAGCCAATGCAAGTTATATTTTTTTAATGAAAATTTGAAATTCCTTGGTACCATGGTTTATATTTACACGGTCAACAGCGATGAAAAATTCGTACTTCTCTTTCTTTCTTTCTTTCTTTCTTTCTTTCTTTCTTTCTTTCTTTCCTTCTTTCCTTCTTTCTTTTTATACGTCAATTAATCTTACGAGGAGTTGGCAATTGCATCGTCTTACCCTTCAATTCATAGAAACCACACCCAAAGTCACATACTTGTTGGCATGATTCCATTGTCCGAAATGGAGGGTTCGAACCCAGCTGAGGTGAAGTGTTTAAATGCAACCACTCCGTGTCATTAGCTTGCAGTACGTTGCAGAACTCTTGCCGAAAACAAATCTGGCTGATCGTGTGTTACAATTTGAAGATTCGTTAAACATTTATTATTATTATTATTATTATTATTATTATTATTATTATTATTATTATTATTATTATTATTATTATCGCACTGTTAATGATCAAAAAATGAAATGGAAATAGAATTAAATTTTGACATATTTTCTATAAGCCTACGTACAATATGACATATTCTATAAGAAGGCTAGTCTTGAAAGTTGTGGCTGATCATTTGAAGAGATCCTTTAACCATAGGCCGGGCAGAAAATGTGCACAGAATAAACTAAGAGATGGAAGAGCGGACGCCAGTTTTTAGGAGCAATAAATTTTGTCATAAAATTGCTCGTTATTCGGTCAAAAGGCCGTGGGGACGTTTGAGGTATATTCGTAGAGAGATGACATGGCTCATTTTTAACATCCTCTTATGGGCGAGCAGGGTCAATTGAAGGTTAACAGCTGGCATAAAGTCATACAGGAACGAGAAGGATATTATACATGTATATTTGAATATACGAGTTAAGAATTACACATACTTTCTTTAAGATTCTGGCATCCAGAATTAGACAACAAGAATCATGCAGAGAGAATTTTAATTTATTCTTGCAAATTTTTTCCGCGCTAATACACGCAGGTTTTTGGAAACGCGGGAAAATGGATAGGCCAGGAATGGAAGGGTACGGGCCATTGCCTTTGCCTGCTGTGAAAGTAGGGTACCACGGCTGCCAATTGTAGGGTTCGAGCTCCTTGTGCCTCAATGAATATAAAATAAGTTCTGACCTTTTAAAAAGTAATAGGAGATACTACTACTTTTACAACACATACAGATATTTCCAGATTTAAACAACAGTTTTCTAGAAACAAATTGCGGTAGTATCTATCAACAACACAACCGTAAGGATTTGCATGGGTAAGTATACTACACGTGTCCCGGAATCGGATGTATCAAGTTTATTCCAGTACCTATTCATGATTATTGAATGCCTCTGATCAACCTTCGTAATCCTTCTAGACAGGTGTAATGTCATTAAATAGGCCTACCCTTCCCTTGTTCGTACCTTTCAGCCGAGGAAACAGGAAGAAATTTTATGATCACATAAACAGAAAAAATGTATGGTGGCATATCAGGCAAATATGGAGGGGGGGGAGCTGAAAGTAAGGGAGTATAATAGTACTTCACATCTCCAGAAGACTCTGATAGATGAACAAGAGAAAAATATAGAATTAAAAATTTTCAGGGAGTAGCGCACATGACATCATTATTATTATCACGATTATTACGATTCGAACTCTCAGCGAAGAGAAGATCGTTCGCAATATATAGGCCTTAAATCCTTACGCCAAATTCTAGGTCCAGTTAATTATGATTATCATTACAGGCAATACAGATTATTGCACACATTCAACATGAGTGCGTAGAATATTGTCGATATAACAGTGATTTATACTGGCAATGGAATGTTACAATGGCTCTGCCCCGCCCAGAAACAGCCCTTAACTGGTTCTAGTAATTCCTTTGTGTTGAACAGCAGACTATCTTTACAGTAGTTCGTGTTCGCTATATACAAGTTGCAGAGTCTAATGAGATTAGGATAGCTAAAAGATCAATATATAACAAATTAATGGGATGGAAACTTAAACCAATATTAAGAATATATATACATGTCCTCCCCTGTGATTCATGTGACCTTCCCGCAGTGGGGGGGGGGGGGGCTTGCGTGTCCCAATGAAGCAGGTAGCCGAGCCGTAGGTGCAACCCAAATCGGATGGGTCTCTGTCGACAGACCAGACTAACGAATGGTTCAGCGAAAGGGGGCTAGCAGCCTTTCGGAAGTTGCAAGGGCGGCAATCTACTGTATATGATTGACTGATATGGTCTTGTAATAATACTTAAAATGGTTTAGTTGTGTTGATACTACTACACGGCTGAGAGCAACGGGAAACTACAGCCGTAACTAACTCCCGGGGACATACAGCTCTCTGTGTATGGATGATGTATACTGATGATGGCTTCCTCCCGGGTAAAATATTCCGGAAGTAAAATAGTCCCCATTCGGATCTCCGGGTTGTGACTACACGAGAGGGGGCAAACATTAGGAAGCTGGATACTGACATTCTGCGAGTCGGAGCGTGGAATGTTAGAAGTTTGTATCGTTTTGGTAGGTTAGAGAATCTGAAAAGGGAGATGGATAGACTAAAGTTAGATGTAGTTGGTATAAGTGAAGTACGTTGGCAGGAAGAGCAGGATTTCTGGTCAGGCGACTACAGAATAATGAACACAAAACCAAACAGGGGAAATGCAGGAGTAGGTTTAATAATGAATAAGAAAACAGGGCAGCGGATAAGCTACTATGACCAGCATAGTGAAAGGATTACTGTGGTCAAGATAGACACGAAGCCAATGCCCACAACAATAGTGCAGGACTATATGCCTACTAGTTCAGCGTATGGTGAAGAAATCGAAATCATATATAAAGAGAGAGAAGATTTAATACATTATGTAAAAGGTGACGAATATGCAATGGTGATAGGAGACTGGAATGCAGTGGTAGACCAAGGAAGAAAAGGTAATACAGTAGGAGAATTCGGATTGGGACAAAGGAATGAAAGAAGAAGCCGCCTGGTTGAATTCTGCACAAATCACAATTTAGTTCTGGCTAACACTTGGTTCAAACACCACAAACGACGGCTGTACACATGGACGAGACCTGGAGACACTGGAGGGTATCAAATAGACTTCATTGTGATTAGGCAGAGATTTAGAAACCAGGTGTTGGTTTGCAAGACTTTCTCAGGAGCAGACGTGAACTCTGACCACAACATGTTGGTCATGAAATGCCATCTGAAGTTGAAGAAATTGAAGGAAGGAAGAAGGAAGGAAGGAAGGAAGGAAGGAAGGAAGGAAGGAAGGAAGGATTGCAAGGATATGGGATCTAGACAAGATGAAAGAAAATAGTGTGATGGATTGCTTCAAGGAATATGTAATACAGGGACTAACTGGAAAGGCTGAAGGAAACACAGTAGAGGAAAAATGGACAGTCATGAAAAATGAGATATGTAAGTCTGCTGAAACAAAGTTAGGAAAAAAGGAAAGATCACCTAAGAAACAATGGATAATTCAAGAGATACTAGACCTGATTGACGAACGACGCAAGTAAAAGAATGCAAAAAATGAGGACGGCAGAAAAGAATACAGGCGAATAAAGAATGAAGTAGATAGAAAGTGCAGGACAGCTAAGGAAGAATGGCTGAAAGAGAAGTGAAAGGATGTTGGAGGTTGTATGGCCCTAGGACAGGTAGATTCTGCATACAGGAAAATCAAGGAAACCTTTGTAGAAAGGAAATCTAGGTGTAACAAGGCACCGGGAATTGATGACATACCTTCAGAATTACTGATTGTCTTATAAGAACCAGCATGGAGAAGTTATTCTGTTTAGTGTGTAAGATGTATGATACAGGAGAAGTGCAATCTGATTTTCGGCAGGATGTTGTTATACCTATTCCCAAGAAAGCCGGTGCTGACAAGCGTGTAAACTACCACACCATTTAGTATCTCAGGCCTGAAAAATTTTAACACGTATTATTTACAGAAGAATGGAACGACAAGTTGAAACTGAGTTGGGAGAAGATCAATATGGCTTCAGGAGAAAGATGGAATGCCTATTCCTCTCGTAGCATTTTTCAATTACCTGGCACATACTGAAAATCTGATCCTGGCAGCCTCTCTGTGGTCTGAAACCACACTGGTTTTCATCCAACTTCGAGGTGATTGAATATTTCCGCAGCAGCAGTCTATGGAACAAATGCAATAGAAATTGTGTTTTATCAAGCGTTAAATACTTCTAAATTATTAAAACATTTTTTGCAGAACAGTGCGTTATGACTCGTGTTTATTCAAGCGAAATCTGAAAAACTTCACGAGAGAGTTCACTTATAAACCTAGGACTGTTTGTCAGAATTAAGTTCCTTATCAATGTATTTACCAGCATTATTATTTGTGACAGTGCATATGAACCAGACTAATTTCACAAAAAAAGGATTTAGTTCTTCTAACATTGCCAATCAGTGTTAAATAAACTGTGTAAATACTTGTAGAATAATCGCCAGGTGGTAGAACTTTATAAACAATTGTGCCGCATTCTTCGAAAACTTAAGTGAACGATTTTGTGCCAGGCGTCACGAACTTTTAATTTATTTGTGAGTTCGATTCCATTGACATTGGACCGCATGAAAACTAACTGCTTCATTTTTCTAAGTGTACAGCTTAAGTGGCGAGTACAGTTTAAGTTGCTAGTTCGATTCCATAGACATTCTGCCGCATGAAAGTTAACTGCTTTAAATTTTCAAGTGACCAATTTAAGTTGCAAGTTCGATTCCATTGACATTCGACCGCAGGAAAGTTCATTTTCTATTCTTTTAAATGAACAGTTTATTGCTCTTTAAGAAACATTTATTTTCGATTTAATCATTGCATTAATTCTTCCTCAGTTACACCTCAGACTGGCACGTCCGATATGTCCAAGGGCTTAAATACAGGTATTTACGCTATTCTATCAAGTGAGTGATGAGTGATCTCAGCTAACCTCACTTCTAGACCTCCCAGATCTTCTAGAACTTCCAGATCTTCTAGAACTTCCAGACCTCCCAGAAATTCTAGAACTTCTAGAGCTTCCATCGCTGGAGGATACGTGGTTCCATGGAGCCGAGAGCTGGTCTACGGTGAGGACGAGTGGAACGACGCGGAACATCGCACACCCAATTCATCTGCTACTGTACTGAGGTGATATGAACTTCAATTTTCACAACAAAACCAACAGTTTGAAACATCTTATCCAGCTTCTTTAAAGCAAATCCTCTCGCTCTCTGTACCACTCCAATTAATGTACGATACACGCGCTGCGCAAGTCTCGTGCTATTCAAGCCTAAAGTACGGGGATTTCCTGTTACAATACATACATACGAACATTTATATATGTTGTTGTTGAGTCATCAGCCCATAGACTGGTTCGATACAGCTCTCCATGCCACCCTATCCTGTGCAAACCTTTTCATTTCTATGTAACTACTACATTCTATATCTGCTCTAATCTGCATGTCATATTCGTACCTCGGTCTACCCCTACCGTTCTTACCACCTACACTTCCCGTTTACGGCCTATGCACTTCCTGCTGCCAACCCTCTATGGAGGGATTTAATCACTATTACGTGTTTCTGAGGTGGTTGGTAGTGTGGTGTGTTGTCTGAATATGAAGAGGGGAGTGTTGGGACATACACAAACACCCACTCCCCGAGCCAGGAGAATTAATCAGATGCGATTAAAATCCCCGACCCAGCCGGGAATCGAACCCGTGACCCTCTGAACCTGAGGGCATTACGCTGACCATGTTCCAGATTAGCTCTCAGCTAAAATTGATACACGTATGACTTACTGTCTGGAAAACACCTTGGGGCGTAAGAGAACTCTAGCTCCCCAGGGTAGGGCTGAAATGTAAAAAAACCGAAAACGACCGATGTATGTGTCGAATCCATAGTTTTAAAACAATGTTCAGTCCCAATCGGCAGAGGGGTGAAAAAGGGCCCAAAGAGACCAAGAAACTAGTACGAGATAATAACCCCGAGAAATCCTAGGGGCAAGGTTGAATTATAAAAAGCACACAGAGAGGAGTGAAATATAAAAATAATAGATAACGACAAATATCAATGTACAGTCAATAGTGTTCAGAGTAGCTGAGGTGAATAACGACACTCCGGATGTCGTTGAAGACCATGATCAGCCCCATCGAACGCAGATGAGAACGGATGGAGAAGAAAATTTCCAAAATGACCGAAATTACTGATGTATGTGTGTTTCTTCCAGCAAAGCCCTCATACAAAATTGGTAAACCATCTTGAAACATACTGTTGGGGTAAAACACCCCTAGCACTACTAGGATAGGGGGTGAAATATAAAAATAAACAAAAATGAATGATATTAATGTCAAATACATTGTTTATGAGGTCGCTGAGTTGAAATGCCACACTCTGGATGGTTAAGTCAGACTTCAATCGCAATCAATATGGAGAGTGAGAAGGAGTGAAAATGAATATAAAATAACCGAAATTATGGATGTATGTTCCAGAATAACTCTCAAGGAAACTTGGTACACATATGACTTACCATCTGAAGAAACAAAATACTATGTAGACGAAACATCCCTACCACCGCTGAGGATGGGGAATAGGAGGCGATGACTTGTAAAAATAATGGGGTAAAACGATATTAATATCGAATCAATTGTTTATCTGTCTCTGAGACGAATTGCGACGATCTGGATTCCGTTTAAGTCCATATTTAGCCTCCATCGAGACGGGGACCTGAGAGGGGCTTATAAGTAAATAGTCTAAAAAGTTCGAGATTAATGTTGATATACTGATTTTGGGGTCGCAAGGCTGATAGGTGAGTCTTAATGACAGTTTAAAATCGATACATCACATCTCTAGCGCGCCGGGTAAATAAATATAGTTCATACTTATTATTTTTTTGAAAGGATCAAATACTTCTCAGTCAATTCGAGCTTTCACAAGGACAAAGATTTACTCTAAAATTAAATAATCTAAAACTTGAAATCACACACATCTAAATGACTCCAAAACTGCGTAATAGATCGTAAAATCAACATGTGAAAAAGGAGTTCTATAAAAATTTTCACACATAACTAACTGGTAATACAAATCTTAAAAGTAAAATTCAAAAACTATCCGGACCATGTGCATTTTTGTTTGCTAGAAAATGAGTTGAAATCCCTTCTTTAATCCCTTCTATGTAAAGCGTAATGCTTTTTTCGTGGCTGTTTTTCATTTTCATGAAACCACCCACATGTTAGGCTATAAAATTAAACATATAATTTGGAACAATTCTATTTATTATCTTGTAAGACTGTAAACATGAATAAATATATTTTCATTTATTTAGTTATATTACAATTATAACAGTTTGTTAAATCCAGTTTTGTTGTCGATAAAATGGCAATAAGGTTAATTTAACAAATCATTGTTATTCGATAGCACATGAACTATCTTACCATCGCATAGCTCTTCAATTGCAATCATGTGTCGAACCAGCCTTCAGATCCAGAAAAAATCCATGACTTGGCCGAAAATTGAACCTGAGCCTCCGTGTGAGGTGTAGGCACGCTATCCCTAGAGTGTGGGGCCGACTAATTTTACATAAAGAAAATGTATATAATGAATATGGCTATAAGACCATACTGCTACTATATTTCAATTAATTTCTAAGCTGGAAACCTATACACGCGAGAAATGAGGTATTTATTCATCTCTCTTTTAACAGACATAAAACGCATAACGGATTACTGAAAACATTGCCCTATTGCTCGAAAAGAGAGTTATCCTTATCACATTTTTGAGCCACCACTCTGGCTATATTTGCAGACATACTCGCACAATATTTAAATACCTCATTTTGTTTGTGAAACAAGTGAATTACATTCCATGTTTATTAACCTTTATATATGTCCACTAGAATGTTGTTTTATGTAATAAACAAAACTATTCCGAGAAATTAAAACTACACTTTCTGAGGAAAATAAAGAATAAAGCTTATTTAGCTGGTACAAAAATGTCGTCATTGTATTTAGCAGCAAACAAGGTAGACGTGCAGGGTAGACAGATAAGAAAACAGACTGACGTATTTATTTCTTTATTTATTTATTTATTTATTTATTTATTTATTTATTTATTTATTTATTTATTTATTTATTTATTTATTTATAATACATTATTTGGTTTGTTGTTTGGCTGATTGCTTGCTTCTAAGTCAAACTGAATGTACCGGCCGTTTGGGAACTGTCTTTAAATTCAGGAGTGTAGATTTAAGCTTCTCTTCAGAACTGTAGCATTTGCAAGTTTATAATAATAATAATATTATTATTATTATATTATATTATTATTATTATTATTATTATTATTATTATTATTATTATTATTGTTATTGTTACGGGGATACCCGTGGAGCAGGAAAAGGTTAAAGAAGGTGCCGGGGTGAATGGGTCTATCTACAATATCAAAATTAATTTAAAACTTGAACTGAAGGTTATATTTCTTTTAGAACTTCAAACTTAACAATTTTTCACTGAATAAACATAATGAAACATCAGGTACAATGACAATTTCATAAGTTGGAAAATTCAAGATTCAGACCTTGACAATACTGGGCTACAAGTTCCTAAGTTACAAATTTACAATTGAAAGTGGTATTATTTAGTTAAGGGCAGAAATCCCCTAATTCAAGAGCACTTTCTCCCTAAATTACAAAGCCTTCCAAAGGCACACTTTACTGTTACAAAACTTTGAAAAAGAGCTAACAGGCTCTCAATTTTCCCAGCCTACTCAAGGCAACATTACATGAAAATCTGACAATCTCTGGCCTCTCAAGGCACTTTTTACAAACTTAAATATTATTACGCAGAGGTATCTCAGGGCCTTTGCGAAAAAAGAGCAGGATAAATAAACGGCCCGAACACAAACTGAATGGAGGCGATCACTGCGCTCCAGATAATGAACTATTAAAACCTATAGGGCTCCTGGAGATGAAACTGGGGCTATTCCCAAACTACTGAGGTGGCTCGAATGAAAAATAATTTTAATACATTACAGGAAAAAAGGTTGCTAAAACGCAGACACCTCAACTCAAGATGAAGGGGAGCTCGAGAGGGTAATTCACTCTCTATCCCCGATTTACCATTAAAGATATGAAGTTTTTACCTTAGCCGAAAGAAAAGTTACATTTTAGAAAAATATTGTTACATAATTAAAGATTCGGACTTTCCCCTCGGATTAATTAGCCGATACAGCAAGAAAGATATAATTTATATGGCCATTACCTTATAGATGTTCTGCTGGCCGAAGAACGAGGCGGCCTCGCCTCCTGCCTTAACACACACACAGAAGGACGATGATCAATTGGCAAAGCAACATGAAAAGCCGCAGTTTATACACCCTCAGGGAAAGTTCGAGAGGATTCTGGTCTAATCCGTACACACCCTCTCAATTTTATTGGTTAAGTTCAAAAGTTACACTCAAAATCGAACAAGAAGCCTGTGATAGGTAGAAAATTAATTACATAAATTTTTCATTGGCCAGATTCAAAACTGGCGGAAAGAAAAGGAAGTGTTTCCAACCCAAAAATAAATTAACATAGATTCAGTTACGGAAAACCGAGGAATATGAAACTTCTTTAAGTTATAAGTTCTTCCACCCTGCACCAGAGTGCATGATCAAAGTTTTTTGTAGTGACATATGTGTAAAAATGTACAAACTTCTTGATGTATAGCAAACAAAACCAAGAGAAATTCAACCAGTTTAGGAAACTTCAGAATAACGCATATCCTTAATTTTTCAGTGGTGACATCTTCCGATTAAAGTTCCAAGCTCAGGTATTATCAGTTTCACCTTTTGATCTATAGGGGAGTTTATAAAGGCGCTTATTTGAATATGCGGCATTGAGGTGTACCTGCCGGTACAACAATAATAATAATAATAATAATAATAATAATAATAATAATAATAATAATAATAATAATAATAATAATAATAATAATAATATTTTAATCTATGACCTCAGCTATGGTATATAAGCATTTTATTAGACAGTATTTAGGTAGCATACGGATCAATTTAGATGTTTCGTTTTACTCTACCAGGTGGCAGGGAAGCCGGAAATATATCGGGCAATCTAAAACTAAGTTTTACCAATTTTGGCTTGTAAACGTTGAATATTTCATCAGAGATCGTTTACATACCAACAACGTACAACACGAAGCGCCGTAGGATTTTTTGCGCCCTATGTGTTATTGTCGGTCCCGTGGTATAGGGGTAGCGTGCCTGCCTCTTATCCGGAGGCACCGGGTAGATCAGGGATTTTTACCTGGACCTGAGGGCTGGTTCTAGGTCCACTCAGCCTACGTAATTACAATTGAGGAGCCATCTGAGATGGCGGCCCCGGTCTAGGAAGCGAAGAATAACAGCCGAGGGGATTCGTCGTGCTGACCACACGACACCTCATAATCTGCAGCCTTCGTACTGAGCAGCGGTCGCTTGGTAGGCCATGGCCCTTCGGGGCCTTTCCTGTCCCATCGTCACCATAAGATCTATCTGTGTCGGCGCGATGTAAATCAAAACTGTAAACAAAATTTAAAAAAACAAAAATATATTTTTGGCACTCAAAGGCTTATTGAGATGTATATGATGTCAGTTCTTCCAAGTTTAAACCAATATGACTAAATTTATTCTTACCAACTCTTCAATCTTAAAATTACGCGTCTCCTAAACAAGTGTGAAGTTGATGGATTCATTACCACGGGTTTCCGCATGCATGACGTTAATGTAGGTTGTACTGTAAACATTGCTTACAGCATGGACTGTCATAAGATCAAACCGCAGGTTAACACTTAGAAAGCCAAATACGAGCTCATGGTATCATTAATTTCCTTAGCACTGCAACAAGTCAGAGAATGTTTTAATTGTGTCATGGCCAGCTAGAAGTTTCATATGGGTTCTTTTACATGCATATAATTTTTAAAGTACTCAGTAGTATAATAGGACAGTTCGGCGGCCACCAACACCACAGGCTCCCAGAGGCCTCCTCCACCACCACCACCACAGCCAGATGCCTCCCAGAGACCTCCTCCACCACCACCACCACCACCACAGCCAGAGGCCTCCCAGAGGCCTCCTCCACCACCAGCGGATATTTGAATTGGTAAACAAAGCCACGTGCTTTTTGACAGCTATCATCGACAACAACGCATCGCTAACCTCAGCACTGCCATCTTGACGGGCCTAAACCTCAGTGGTACCGACTTAACCTAACTAGCGCGAGATTTGAATAGGTAAACAAATCCACGTGTTTTTTGACAGCCACGTGCTTTTTGACAGACAACAACACATCGCTAACCTCACTGCTGCCATCTTGACGGACCTAAACCTCAGTGCTACCAACTTAACCTCACTAGCGCGAGATAAACAAATCCACGTGCTTTTTTTGACAACTGTCATCCGCCATCTTTAATCTATAGAACACAGTGCTGCCCTCTTTAGCTACTTACATTTGAAATGTGGTGGCGGATAATTTGAAAAATGCTTTTTGACAGCAGCCATCTTTGAGCACCGTGCTGCCCTCTTCAGCTAGATACCTGTGGTGGCAGGCAATTCTACGTGACAGCAGCCATCTTTGAGCACCGTGCTGCCCTCTTTGTGGCGGTGGCAAATTCCACGTGCTTTACAAACTCTCGTGCTTTTTTCTGACAGCTGTCATCCGCCATCTTGCGTCACAAACCTTAGTGCTGCACTCTTTAGGTAGATACCTTTGAAATGTGGTGGTGGCAATTTGAAAAATTCTATGTGCTCTTGTTTGGAAACAAAGCCACGTGCTTTTTTGACAGCTGTCATCCGCCATCTTTAATCAATAGAGCACTGTGCTGCTATCATGCGGGCAATTTCGTCAGCTGTCATCCGCCATCTTTAATCCACAGAGCACGGTGCTGCCCTCTTTATGACATGTAGTAGCGGGCAATTTGAAAAGTTCTGTTAGCTGTCATCCGCCATCTTTAATCAAGAGAGCACCGTGCTGCCATCTTTAGCTAGATACCTTTGAAATGTGGTGGCGGCAAATTGAAAAATTCCACGTGCTCTTGTTTAGTAAACAAACTCACGCGCTCTTTGTCAGCTGTCATCCCCCATCTTACATCGCAAACCTCAGTGCTACACTCTTTAGGTACATACCTTTGAAAAATGGTGGCGGATAATTTAAAAAGAAAAATTCTACATCAGCCATCTCTCGACGCTAATTGCACAAGATGGTGGCTATACATGACTCCTTAAAGGTGCTTATGAAGATGGCCGCTATACATAGGTTCTTATGAGACTCCCTTGGGATGCTGCGCAAGATGACGGTTATACAAGGCTCCTTATGAGACTCTCTAGGGATGCTTGCGTAAGATGGCGGTTGCTCTTATGTCCCCGTGAAAATTGACGATCTTATGAATATTTGAACAAGTGGAAAGCAAAAATTTTATTGTCTGCTCGAAGCCGCAACACATCACTTGGGAAGTCGTGGCGAGCCGAGAACGAGTTTTTTTTGTCGTTCAGAGGGGTGCGATACGTCATCGGCAAGACTGTGCCAAGGTTATAGCAAACCACGTGACTGCCTTCGCACGCGCGACCCAGCTTGTTTCTGGAATAGTCTGCGCAAATTAAAGGAGATCATCAGCCAATTACCGTTCTCGCTGAAGAACACACCTTCCTGGGCTAATTAGATAAAAGGCCTTGTTTCGAGTGAATCGCTCTCTTAATGCTTAATGCTCTTTATGCTCTTCTTAATGCTTGTTCGCTGCGTGAGACATCACATTACCGGATCACGTGGAAGGAAAATTTTCAAGTCAAGTCGACGTCCGTTCTACCAGAATTTAGTCTGATGATTAGTGAATTCTGTGGAATAAAAACACCTAGGAGCCAAGTTAAGTGTGACAGTGTAGACGAGCTGTTTATATTCTGCGTGTGCTTGTGCAAAAATACTTAATTTTGTCATCTTAGTTACAGCTTGTGACCAGCAATCAACGGAAGACGTCTTGGAATTGGACACCTCAAGATGAAGAATTCCGCAATTACCAACATCATTTCATCGAGGGACATCCATCGCAGAGCCTCCATGGAGCTGTAAAAATGTAAGGCGTCTCTGGTAATGGGAAGGAGACTGGCCGGAGTATGCTGAAATAACTGACTGTCGACGGGAATCGAACTCTACAAAAACTTGAGTACCTTTTTAATTTAATTTATCTGTCCTATCTTTTGTACAACTAGAGATCTTTCTTCTTAAGTCGTAGATCTATCAGTTTGCTGTAGTTAGAAATGTTTCATTTTCCTACTTCTTAAGGTGTCGTGGTAGACTAGGTACGTGTGAATGAAATTTTGGAATCTATTAGAGTAGACATGTAGGTTGTCTTTGAATGACTTCCCATGCTTAAGGAGCTTAAGTTTAATAATCACTGACCACACGATAAATCTACTTTATTTGTAATATTGAAAGTTACCGGACGGAAAATTTGCGTGTACATCTTGAGTGAATAGGGTCGAACCTAGTGTCTTTTAAAATCACTTGTTGTTTTTATGATGAAGTCATCTAATTTTACGACATTCCAGGAGAATCAGTAGATGTAATAATCACTTAAATAATAATAATATTGACTAAAGATCGGGTAAAACAGATGTAAACGCTCGTGAGCCATAAAACTACTGTAGAGTTCCTAAATGTGAGATGGAATGTGCTCTGTTCATGAAGGGTCTGGAATATGGCCTATCCTGAGGGATATTTGTTGCATAATTGAGTAAATGATGAATTAGTGGTGATATTGATTTATTCTTGTGTATTTGGAGCGCAAGATAGATTATAATTAGTGGAGCACGTGTTTGCGAGTGTATTTCACAGGTAGGAAGTAAAAATAATGCGAGTAAGGCTCACGCTTGCGGTAAATTCAACCTGTAGCCCACATGATGGTAGTGCTTATGGATTTTACTAGAATCTTCCATTATAATCTCATGAATTAGATGAACTTGCGCTGATATGTGAAATGTGTTTCTACCAAGTGATACCCATGACTTCGATCACTAGCCACCATTAATGTAGGAGAATTTCTGTACACGGATTATTTCTGCGAGACATTACGCGTCCCGACCATCGATAAAAATCATAAATAAAATTGCCAAATCAGGATTCGATGTAAATAGTGTACATAAAAACGTGTTTCCCTAGTGTGAATGTGTGTGTGTGTAAATGTGTCTATTTCTCTTGTGCCATGTTGATTTCATTTAATTTTGATCTGGTCGCGCACTCGCTGTGACGCGGATCACATTCATCGTTGTGTGTTGCCTTAAGAAATAATTTCATGCCCTTAAGGGAAAGTTTAATTAAATTAAGTCAAGGAAGACTAGGAATTTAATTTATTTTTTTTTATTAGCGAGATTTAAAAGGAAAGATCATCTCGTTACTTTGCGAAGGCACTCGATTTGTAAACAGAATTTATTTAACTAGCTCACACGTTGGTAATGTAAATTTCTAAAAATCTGAAATACTTTAAGATTAATTTGAATAGAAATGAAATGCAAAGATCAAAGGTAGAAATTTTGTCAGCCGCATGATTGCTTTGAAACATTGTGAAAATAAGTCATTAATAATTAATTAAAAATCATTACTCTGAAATGCTAATGATGAACATTAGGTAAATGATGCGGTGGAGAATTAATAAGAACACGATCGTGTGACAATGAAACAGGTTAATTGAATGATAAAATAATAATAATAATAATAATCAAGATAATAATTAATTAATTTTGAGGGTTTTGGAAACAGTTTTTCTTTGCTACTGAAGTTCATGTTGGTGTCATTGATCAACATAAAATACTGTAAATGACTAATTCAGTTGTGTACATTGTAAAAACCACGTGTTGAGACGACTTTAAATTGGTGAAACTTTGGACACGTGTTAATTTATTTAGTTCTTTCAGTCAAATGTTTGGTTTAAAAAGGCAAGTGGCCTAATTACTTCTTTGGTTTCATTTACAGCACAGTAGAGCTGGAGATATGAACACGTGTCACTCTAAATCGAGGAAGAAGTCCGATATTATGAAAGCCCTGTTATGTTAAAAGAAAAATATCATCAAGAATATTTTGTTATTTATCTGCTTATGTGAATAAATGTCAGAGTGTTGTTTTAATATTTCTTTTTATCCTGCTTGGTCATCAATCCTTAACAACCCTTAAATGCCTCTAAAAAGTGATAGCCAACGATCGAACGGTCCACCTTGGGATTCCTCGCTCGATGGCTGGGCTTAGCTCGGGAAAAATGGGGGCATTTAAGATGGCTTAATCCAAGCGTGGGGCTCGAGATTGGCTTATCCAAGCTCGAAAATGATCTTGTGCTGTCCAGTGTTTATGACATTGACAAGATCAGATGACCAAGTAAATTAGGCTGACTCTGACATATTTATTCGCCCAAATTCTTGTGGCTAACATAAGCACATGTTAAATGTAACTTGTATGAATATTGTTAAAAACAAATTCTTGCTGGTAATTAGAAATTTGAATTGCTGCGATGATAATTAATTAAAGTTAGATTCATAATTGCGACCGATATTGGTGAAAATTTGGAACTTTCATGATATCAACAAATCGGTGCCTTCATAAATTTGATGGAGTTCGATTCCCAATATTTCAGTATTCCGATCAGAATCCTTCCAGTACCAGAATAGCCATTTAATGAATAATTGTAACTATGGAGGACTTAAGGCAGATGTTGTTGGCAATGGAGGAGAGGATCAATGCTAACTTAGAACAAAAACTTAGTGGAAATCAGGCAAACTTAGAGAAAAAACTTAGTGAAAACCAGATGAACTTAGAGAAAGGACTCTTTGAACTCAACAATAGTCAGGTGAACTTAGAGAAAAAACTTAGTGAAAATCAATTACACTTAGAGAGAAAACTTAGTGACACTCAGGTACACTTAGAAAAAGGACTCAGTGATCTCAGTGACGCACAAATAAACCTCGAAAAATCTCTCGGGGAAGCTATTGAAGAAAAGTTGACGGACATTAAAAACCAAACTGAAGAAGGTTTAGGAAAAATATGTTCAGACATTAAACTTTTTAACGGCAAGCTAGCCTCAATGCAGAGCGAGCTCGTAATAGTCAAAAATGATTTCGCTACCATGAAAAAGGAGGTAAACGAAAACATTGCCAAGTCTATGGCGGGCATGTCCAATGAATTCAGTGAACGACTGGCGAACGTTCAGCAGGACATATTAACTGGAATCGACAAATATAAGGGCGAAGTCGAACAATCATTCCTGAATATTGAGGAAAAGATTGACACAAATTCAGAGGACCTTAAGGTTACGAAAACGGCTTGGGCGAAGAAATTCATTGGATTAAACGAAAAGCTACAACAAGTCGAAAAGGGCATTCTCGACAAAATTGAGACATCCCAAGTCGATAGCTCAGAACGGATGGATTATATCCACGAGTCGCTTGAGGATAGTTGGGGCGAAATAAAAACGATCAAAACCACCCTGATGAATGCCATACACAAGGTCACGACTGAGTCAAAAACTGAAACCGAAGGGATTCGAAAGGAGTACACGGATGGAATTAAGGAGCTTGTACATGAAATGCATCTCCTGAAAATCCAGAACGAGAACACTAGCAAGGTCACCAACTCATTGCTAGAGAAGCAGGCGTTACTGGAGCAACGTGTAACCGGCACGTGTCAGACGTCAACTCCACTTGCAACTGCAGGGACAGGCGCTGCGAATACAATTGACATTTCTTCAGAGCCGACAGTAAACGCGTCCCAAATGAATACAACCGGCCAGACGCAAATAGTAAATATAATTCGTCTTCACGAAGACCAGCCCAAGAAATTCAATAACGTTAGAGGAAACGTGACTCCGAAAGGCTTCATTCGGGAACTGCAGGATTACTTTCGCGATGCGAAAATTCCACCAGAAAGGCAGTTAAGAGTCACCGAAAAATTCCTGGAAGACTCAGTTCATACCTGGTTTGTCGCATTTCGATTTTCGTTTGACGATTTCGAAAGTTTCAAAAAAGCATTCCTGGAGAAGTTCTGGAATAGCGACGTCCAATACAACCTTAGGACGGAGTTATACGCCAGGAAATATGCATCATCTACGCCCACGAGATATGCGGACTTCCTATCCAGTCAATTAAGAAAATTAAGGGAACTAGACTCACCACCATCAGAACCTGAGTTGGTCAAGTTGATCACACGACAGTTACCACCAGATGTGCAGAGGATCATGATAGCCTCAAATACACAATCTGCAATCCAGGCTGAGGCGTTACTAAGACAATTAGACATGACGTCCAAGGAACCAGTTCGTCAGGGACGAAACTCGGAACCTCAGATCCATCAGGTAACAACGAATAAGGAGGAAGAATCGAAATCAGTCAACCAAGGGAGAACGTGGAAACGTAACCCTGGAGGGCAAGATTCACCTCGTGATCGATCGCCCGTACGCAGAAATAGACCCATTAGAAACTGGGAATATTCCAGACGTAACGAGAGGAAGCGTCCATACTCAGATTACCGAAGGAGTTGGAAACGAAACCAGGACTTCCGCCACTCAAGAGGAAGGAGAGACTGGCGAGAAGAAGAAAAGGAAAAATATCTAAAGGACCTTCAAAACTCGACACAGGAAAACGAACGATGGCGAAGAGCAATCCAAACCCAGGATACCAACCCTGATATCGTGGGGGCGGAAAGCCTTCAATACCAAGAGGCCAAGGCTCGGGGAAGCCAACATAACAACTCGAGTCAGGAGCACAGTCAAGGCGCCATTAAGAAAAGACCTCATCTCCAATGAGAAGAGATAGAACGAATCCTGAAGGCAAGGTCACTAAACTTCAAGAAGGAAGTGCGATACAGGTCGACGCATGGACTACCGAACACCTACACCACTAGCTGACACCGTGTAACCATCTGTTAAAAGGGAAAAATAAGTTACTGAAGATGGAAATAAAACTTAAGGAACACCCTGTATGGAGAGACTAGGCTACTGGATGCTAGGAGCGGAACGAAGAACTCCGAGTCTCACACCTGTCGCGAGCTCAATTAAGTTATTACCAGGTGATTCAACGGCCAACTTTCCGGAACAATAGTAATGGACACTGTCATGTTATAATTTCATCTACAAACGAAATTATATTCCAACCAAGGGAGAGATGTCCCCGTGAAAATTGGCGATCTTATGAATATTTGAACAAGTGGAAAGCAAAAATTTTATTGTCTGCTCGAAGCCGCAACACATCACTTGGGAAGTCGTGGCGAGCCGAGAACGAGTTTTTTTTGTCGTTCAGAGGGGTGCGATACGTCATCGGCAAGACTGTGCCAAGGTTATAGCAAACCACGTGACTGCCTTCGCACGCGCGACCCAGCTTGTTTCTGGAATAGTCTGCGCAAATTAAAGGAGATCATCAGCCAATTACCGTTCTCGCTGAAGAACACACCTTCCTGGGCTAATTAGATAAAAGGCCTTGTTTCGAGTGAATCGCTCTCTTAATGCTTAATGCTCTTTATGCTCTTCTTAATGCTTGTTCGCTGCGTGAGACATCACATTACCGGATCACGTGGAAGGAAAATTTTCAAGTCAAGTCGACGTCCGTTCTACCAGAATTTAGTCTGATGATTAGTGAATTCTGTGGAATAAAAACACCTAGGAGCCAAGTTAAGTGTGACAGTGTAGACGAGCTGTTTATATTCTGCGTGTGCTTGTGCAAAAATACTTAATTTTGTCATCTTAGTTACAGCTTGTGACCAGCAATCAACGGAAGACGTCTTGGAATTGGACACCTCAAGATGAAGAATTCCGCAATTACCAACATCATTTCATCGAGGGACATCCATCGCAGAGCCTCCATGGAGCTGTAAAAATGTAAGGCGTCTCTGGTAATGGGAAGGAGACTGGCCGGAGTATGCTGAAATAACTGACTGTCGACGGGAATCGAACTCTACAAAAACTTGAGTACCTTTTTAATTTAATTTATCTGTCCTATCTTTTGTACAACTAGAGATCTTTCTTCTTAAGTCGTAGATCTATCAGTTTGCTGTAGTTAGAAATGTTTCATTTTCCTACTTCTTAAGGTGTCGTGGTAGACTAGGTACGTGTGAATGAAATTTTGGAATCTATTAGAGTAGACATGTAGGTTGTCTTTGAATGACTTCCCATGCTTAAGGAGCTTAAGTTTAATAATCACTGACCACACGATAAATCTACTTTATTTGTAATATTGAAAGTTACCGGACGGAAAATTTGCGTGTACATCTTGAGTGAATAGGGTCGAACCTAGTGTCTTTTAAAATCACTTGTTGTTTTTATGATGAAGTCATCTAATTTTACGACATTCCAGGAGAATCAGTAGATGTAATAATCACTTAAATAATAATAATATTGACTAAAGATCGGGTAAAACAGATGTAAACGCTCGTGAGCCATAAAACTACTGTAGAGTTCCTAAATGTGAGATGGAATGTGCTCTGTTCATGAAGGGTCTGGAATATGGCCTATCCTGAGGGATATTTGTTGCATAATTGAGTAAATGATGAATTAGTGGTGATATTGATTTATTCTTGTGTATTTGGAGCGCAAGATAGATTATAATTAGTGGAGCACGTGTTTGCGAGTGTATTTCACAGGTAGGAAGTAAAAATAATGCGAGTAAGGCTCACGCTTGCGGTAAATTCAACCTGTAGCCCACATGATGGTAGTGCTTATGGATTTTACTAGAATCTTCCATTATAATCTCATGAATTAGATGAACTTGCGCTGATATGTGAAATGTGTTTCTACCAAGTGATACCCATGACTTCGATCACTAGCCACCATTAATGTAGGAGAATTTCTGTACACGGATTATTTCTGCGAGACATTACGCGTCCCGACCATCGATAAAAATCATAAATAAAATTGCCAAATCAGGATTCGATGTAAATAGTGTACATAAAAACGTGTTTCCCTAGTGTGAATGTGTGTGTGTGTAAATGTGTCTATTTCTCTTGTGCCATGTTGATTTCATTTAATTTTGATCTGGTCGCGCACTCGCTGTGACGCGGATCACATTCATCGTTGTGTGTTGCCTTAAGAAATAATTTCATGCCCTTAAGGGAAAGTTTAATTAAATTAAGTCAAGGAAGACTAGGAATTTAATTTATTTTTTTTTTATTAGCGAGATTTAAAAGGAAAGATCATCTCGTTACTTTGCGAAGGCACTCGATTTGTAAACAGAATTTATTTAACTAGCTCACACGTTGGTAATGTAAATTTCTAAAAATCTGAAATACTTTAAGATTAATTTGAATAGAAATGAAATGCAAAGATCAAAGGTAGAAATTTTGTCAGCCGCATGATTGCTTTGAAACATTGTGAAAATAAGTCATTAATAATTAATTAAAAATCATTACTCTGAAATGCTAATGATGAACATTAGGTAAATGATGCGGTGGAGAATTAATAAGAACACGATCGTGTGACAATGAAACAGGTTAATTGAATGATAAAATAATAATAATAATAATCAAGATAATAATTAATTAATTTTGAGGGTTTTGGAAACAGTTTTTCTTTGCTACTGAAGTTCATGTTGGTGTCATTGATCAACATAAAATACTGTAAATGACTAATTCAGTTGTGTACATTGTAAAAACCACGTGTTGAGACGACTTTAAATTGGTGAAACTTTGGACACATGTTAATTTATTTAGTTCTTTCAGTCAAATGTTTGGTTTAAAAAGGCAAGTGGCCTAATTACTTCTTTGGTTTCATTTACAGCACAGTAGAGCTGGAGATATGAACACGTGTCACTCTAAATCGAGGAAGAAGTCCGATATTATGAAAGCCCTGTTATGTTAAAAGAAAAATATCATCAAGAATATTTTGTTATTTATCTGCTTATGTGAATAAATGTCAGAGTGTTGTTTTAATATTTCTTTTTATCCTGCTTGGTCATCAATCCTTAACAACCCTTAAATGCCTCTAAAAAGTGATAGCCAACGATCGAACGGTCCACCTTGGGATTCCTCGCTCGATGGCTGGGCTTAGCTCGGGAAAAATGGGGGCACTTATGAGGCGGCTTAAGAGTCCTTTGCACAAGATGGCTAGAGATGCCCTAAGGATGCTTGCGCAAGATGGCGGACGCAAGATGGCGGCTATACACGACTCCTTATGAGACGCCTTAAGGGTGCTTGCGCAAGATGGCTGCTGCTCTTATGAAGAAAGCTAGCTTAGAGGCTAACGTGTCGTGCTAGTTCAATTCATTAAATTTGGGGCTTAAAGACAAAATGTTAAATATCTCGAAAACGGTGCGTCGTAGAGCAAAACGGGCAAACTTTTTCTGCCCAATACCTCGGTTCGCAGTATGAGGAACATGATAGCATAAGAAAAACATAGTCTAATGATG
This sequence comes from Anabrus simplex, assembly GCF_040414725.1. NCBI lineage: Eukaryota > Metazoa > Arthropoda > Insecta > Orthoptera > Tettigoniidae > Anabrus > Anabrus simplex. Next base: position 978,424,795 of record NC_090265.1, read on the forward strand.
AGATCAACGATTCGGTTCCTACTTAGCCCCTTTGGCATTCGCTCTGTTTTAGCTTGTATTGAAGCAAGTCTTCGTAACATGATGAGGTCTAGCTATGGTAGAGAGTATAACGTGCCGTGCAGGTTCGATTCATTAAATTTGGGGCTTAAATGCAAAATGTTAAATATCACGAAAACGGTGCGTCGTAGAGCAAAACGGACAAAATTTTTCCACCTAATACCTAGGTTTGCAGTATCAGGAACATGATAGCATAAGAAAAACATAGTCTAATGACGAGATCGACGGTTCGATTCCTACTTAGGCCCTTTGGCATTGGCAGCTATCTAATTCTACAAGATGGCGGCTAGACATAGCTTCTTATGAGACAGCTTAAGAGCGCTTGCACAAGATGGTTGTTGCTCTTATGAGACGCCCTAGGGGTGCTTGGGCAAGGTAGCAGCGACAAGACGGTGACTATACACAGCTCCTTATGATACGGCCTAGAGGTGCTCACACAAGATCAAGATGGTGGCTGCTCTGATGAAGAAAGCTAGCTTTGCATCGTGCAGGTATCTTTACAGCACTAAACCTCATACCTTTGAAATGTGGTAGCAGGTAATTTGAAAAATTCTACGTGCTGTCTTCTTAACAGCAGCTATATTTAAACAATACATAAGCTGTTAAGGCCTCCTCTTATGTCAAGGCATAGCTCTATCGGACAAGTTTAAACCTGCATCGGGATAGCTAGAGTAAGCACGTGCTGCAGTGATGACGTCATTATGCATGTTTAGACTTGCAAATCACTAAAGAAACATAACAAGACTAGAATCGAACACTGCACTCTACGCCGTTAACTTTATCATGTGATCGGAACATTGATTGAAGTGTTTAGAACATTAAATAAGTGATCAAGACTAAAATAGAACACTGTACTCGATACAAGATATTGTACCGGTAACGGCGGTACAAAACTAAGTTCCCGTAATAGAAATTTTAAAAACTTACGTGTTACGCTCCGGGCCGCCTACGAAAGACTTACTGGATGGCGAGCAACAGCTGTGTGCGTGTGACGTAGAGAGCGGGTGACATCACAGCATGCCTCGCCGCGATACAGAGCCTACACTGATGTGGAATGTTCTTCAAGTTTCTTTGGGTAATAACTTTCCCCACAATAATAATTAAACAAATTTAACAACATCATCATGTAACTCGATCCCTTATCTATGTTCCTGCCGAGTTTCACGTAAATCTGACATGAGGCGATGAAGTTATGGAACGAGATGTGAAGGCCCAGATCAGATATAAATACAGTACTGCTTCACTCAGCAGAGCAGTGTGTGGCCTGAGTGTGTGGCCAGAGTGTGTATGTGCACACTAGGCAGTGACGTTCATACAGTCGGTTCGCGAGGACCGTGATCTAGCGTGAAGCGGCTAGAAATCTTCGAGTCCGTGGACTTTAACCCAATCGCGTCGAATATGGACTTGTACGGATTTCTTTATACTGTGAGTGACAACTTTTTACTCCGACGGGACGTGATATGAATTGTGCTTCGTCTGAACATTATCAAGTGACTGTTATTCTACACGAGTGTCTAAGACTTGCGAATGTTTTCGAGTGCTCGTACTTTGAAGTTTAATGTTCTGGACAGGACTTAGAACAGTTTGCTCCTTACAGAGTACTAAATACTTCAAGTATATGAGACTGTACTTTAATCCAGATTTACTCGACTGCAAGCATGACTACGTCACTAATTTACCATGTCATGAACTGTGTAAATATTTGTAGGTCATGAACTGTGAAGTGTGCATGTGTGAACTGTGCATTTCAATTCTACTAAACAGCACATTTCAATTCTACGAACATTCAGTTTTACGAACAGTCGAACCGAGGACTGTCAACACTCGATTAATTTCGTCTTTTAATTTCATGCTATTATCAGCACGTGAAAGAGTTCGAATTCACGAGTGAAACATCTTTATTTTCGAATCCAATTAAATTACGTTGAACAGTGCTTCAAAGAACTAAGTCGTGCGGCATTACTTTACATTGTACCAAGTGCCACAAACTTCAAGTGACTCTGTTAAAATTCGACGATAAGTTTCGAGTGGACTTTTATTTTTATGAGTATTAAACTAACATCCTCATTCGAGTCTAGTGGCCTTCTTTCATTTAACACGGGACAAAATTTAGTGACATTTCACCGTGTGATAAACTCTCAAAGATACATTTTTTTCGTGTTTGAACCTTGTTAAAACCATTGATAAACTTTCCTCTCATCTGTGCAGAAGCAGTCTTTGCATTAACTCGCCCCAAGGCTTAATGCTGTTCAATCACATTCATAATTCACGAGGACTACCTCAACGCCCTTCATCAGCACCGTATGGATCTTCAAGACGTCGAATGGATCATCTAGAACTTCCATCGGGGGAGGAATGGTGGTTCACTGGTGTGAGGAAAGAAGGAGCTGCCGGAATCCAAGGACATCGCCAGCCCTAGGACGAGGAACATTTTCTACTGTATCTGCTGTACAGAGGTGACATGACTTTGAATTTATTAATAAACTCAGAGGAAAAATTCTAAGATTTATTTTTAAACAAACCCTCTCCCTCTGTACGCACTTCAACGAATGGTACACGCCCTGCGTCTCATGTCTACCGAAGTAAAACATTTACTGTTACAATATGTTTAGAACATGTCAGGGGATACCTTTGTTCTAAGAAGATTATATTACCGCACATTCCTTGTAGGGCTAATAGGCTAAAGGGCTGATGGGCAAAAGGGCTAAAGGGCTAATGGGCTAAAGGGCTAATGGGCTAAAGGGCTAGGGTGCCTCTCCTCTCTTTATCCGGGCTTGAGACCGGCTCTACAACTAGAGGCGGAGTTAACACCCTAAGGAAGGGAGAATGTTGGGAAATAATCTATACGAATATAGCTACTCGATCGACTATATACTACAGATGGATGACTTAGGTGAGGGTAAGCGCTTACTTAATAATACCTACACGACGTAATTCATGCTCTATTTCAAAAATATCTTCTTTGTACTGTGTGTAACCAGCATCATAATAGGCTCTTAGCAGTTGTAAACGTTTTACGAGTACGTTGGGGTCTTTACAGTATCTTATATCTACATAGGGTAACAGAGGCTTGTTGTGAACTTTGAGTCTATATGCAGACAGTTGATGTGTAGGGACTTGTTTTGATGTAATACGTGCTTCAGCAGTAGCGTTTCTAGGTACAAACTTAACTTGTTTCGATAGCGATGAAGCGTTGAAATTTCCTTCTTCTTTACCTTGCATCTCTTCTTGAGATGTTTGCACTGCGACAGAACGTGTACTAGGCTTAGGAAATGAAGTAAAATCATCAAGCTGTAATGGCAATGAAACATTAAAATTTTCTTCTTCTTCTTCTACTTTCCCTTTACTACTGTTTTGATCAACATCATTATCCTTATTATCATAATCATGATCTTGCCTCTCTTTATCTTGAAGTTTTTGCTTAGTAACAGAATTTGCAGCAGGCCTAGACAACAAGGGAGAATTAAAAATATCTCGCAGAAGTGTACTTTTTAAACATAAATCAGTGTTCCCTTGAATATGGTTGAGCTCTTTGTATTTTGTTCCCGATGAAGCTACATTACACGCGGCTTCATGACGTTGAGCGTTGTATGCGTTCTTGAACTCTCTTCTAGAATGTTTGCATTGAAAAATTGTCCTACATGATATCTCATGACGTCTCTTGTGATAGCTTCGGGAAAATGCTTTTCCACACTCTTCGCAAATATACCTAGAAATAGGTTTTTCCATGACGAACTTTTATCTTCTGCTAACAGATTCTTCTTTAAATCTACTTGACATTTGTTACTCTCTACTTCGATGATGCGAACAGCTTACCGATTAACAGTAAACTAACACAAAAGCGTATAACCAAGGTAGCAACAGTAAGGTTTAAGCCCATCAAGATGGCAGAAGTGAGGTTAGCGACGTTCTGTTGTTGGATTTTAAATTCCGCGCTATAACATGCATAAGGTGGCAGCCTTGAGGTTTACCGCCGTAAAGATGGCAGCAGTGAGGTTAGCGACGCTCTATTGTCCTTCAATGTGAGGTTAGGGTCCGTCAAGAAGACAGCTGTCAAAAAAGCACGTGGCTTGGTTTACTAAACAAGAGCACGTGGCTCTGACGTCACGGTCACGTAATCAATCCTTAGCTCTACGTCGTTAAGAGCAGCATTAGGATTAGCTATGTTTAAAAATCTTGGGAACAGAGCAGCAGTATGAATAGCCATGTTTTAAAGCGTGTACACATCACCTATCGATTTTACATGCATCGATGCCCTCGTACTAAACTTCTTCCGCTAGATCGTGCTGCTATCTTAGCATAACCTATACGTATGAACTTACAGTACAAAGAACAGCCATGTTTCAAAGCGTGTACACATTACCTATCGATTTTGTATGCATCGACTCTCGTACTAAACTTCTTCCGCTAGATGGTGCTGCTATCTTAGCATAACCTATACGCATGACCTTAAAGTACAAAGAATAGCCATGTTTCAAAGCGTGTACACATTACCTATCGATTTTGCATGCATCGACTCTCGTACTAAACTTCTTCCGCTAGATTGTGCTGCTATCTTAGCATAATTTATACACATGAACTTACAGTACAAAGAATAGCCATATTTCAAAGCGTGTACACATTACCTATCGATTTCACATGCATCAAATATCGCACTAAACTTCATCCGCTAGATTCTGATGTTATCTTAGCATAACTTATATGCATGAACTTAAAGTACAAAGAACAGCCATGTTTCAAAGCGTGTACACATTACCTATCGATTTTGCATGCATCTACTCTCGTACTAAACTTCTTCTGCTAGATTGTGCTGCTATCTTAGCATACCCTATACGCATGACCTTAAAGTACAAAGAATAGCCATGTTTCAAAGCGTGTACACCTTATTGATTTTGCATGCATCGAATCTCGTACTAAACTTCTTCCGCTAGATTGTGCTGATATCTTAGCATAACCTATACCCATAAATTTAAAGAGCAAAGAATAGCCATGTTTCAAAGCGTGTACACATCACCTATCGATTTCGCATGCATCGACTCTCGTACTAAAACTTCTTACGCTAGATTATGCTGCTATCTTAGCATAACCTATGTGCATGAACTTAAAGCATGAAGAATAACGTTTAACAAAGCGTACACATCACCTATTGATTTTGCATGCATCGACTGTTTTTTTACCGCCGGAGTGTACAACGATTCCACATGTGTATTGCTAACCTATGTATATAAACTTAAAGCATAAAGAAGAGCTATGTTCTAAAGCGCGTACACATCACGTATCGATTTTGCATGCATTAACTATCATACTAAACTTCTTCCGCTAGAGTGTACAACGTTCGCAATTGTGTTCCGCTACCTATGTGCGTGAACTTAAAGCATAAACAATAGTTATGTTTCAAAGCGTGTACAGATCACCCGTCAGTTTTGCATGCATTAACTATCGTACTAAACTTCTTCCGCTAGAGTGTACAACGTTCGCAATTGTGTGCTGCTACCTATGTGCGTGAACTTAAAGCACAAAGAATAGCGTGTACACATCACCTGTCAATTTTGCACGCATTAACTCTTGTACTAAACTTCTTCTACTAGAGCGTGCGATCATCGATTGTGTGTGTGCTGCAATCTTAACATAACCTATGTGCATGAAGTTAAAGCACAAAGAATACCCAAGTTCAAAGCGTGTACACATCACCTATCGATTTTGCAAGCATCGACTTTCGTATTAAACTTCTTCCACTAGAGCGTGCGACAACCTTACAAGTATGCTGCTAACTTAGTATAACTTATATGCATGAACTTAAAGCATAAAGAATAGCGATGTATAAAATCTTGTGAACATAGCAGCAGCAGTAAGAATAGCAATGTTTTAAAAGCGTGTACGCATTGCCTATCGATTATACATGCATCAACTAGAGTACTAAATTTCTCCCGCTGGAGTGTGCTGCTATCATAGCATAACTTATGTGCACGAACTTAAAGCACGAAAATAGTTAAGTTTCAAAGTGTGTACACATCACCTATCGATTTTGCATGCATCAACTATTATACTAAACACATTCCGCTAGAATGTACAACGTTCACATGTGTTTGTGTTGCCACATTAGCATGACTTATGCGCACGAACTTAAAGCACAAAGAATAGCGATGTTTAAAAATCTTGCGAACATAGTAGCAGTAAGAATAGCAAGGTTTAAAAGTGTGTACATATCACCTTTTGATAATGCATACATCAACCATCGTACTAAACAACTTCTACGCGAGCGTGCGACCATCGCTTGTACATGTGCTGCTATCTTAACATAACGTATGTGCACGAACTTAAAGCATAAAGAATAACTATCTGTAAAAAATCTTGTGAACATAGCAGAGTGTTAACTGCGTAGGCGAGGATTTCTCAACTTCGCATGCTGACGTAGCATACAGCGTAACCGTGATGTCACAGCCACCTGCTCTTGTTTAGTAAACCAAGCCACGTGCTTTTTTTGACAGCTGTCTTCTTGACGGACCCTAACCTCACATTGAAGGACAATAGAGCGTCGCTAACCTCACTGCTGCCATCTTTACGGCGGTAAACCTCAAGGCTGCCACCTTATGCATGTTATAGCGCGGATTTTAAAATCCAACAACAGAACGTCGCTAACCTCACTTCTGCCATCTTGATGGGCTTAAACCTTACTGTTGCTACCTTGGTTATACGCTTTTGTGTTAGTTTACTGTTAATCGGTAAGCTGTTCGCATCATCGAAGTAGAGAGTAACAAATGTCAAGTAGATTTAAAGAAGAATCTGTTAGCAGAAGATAAAAGTCCGTCATGGAAAAACCTATTTCTAGGTATATTTGCGAAGAGTGTGGAAAAGCATTTTCCCGAAGCTATCACAAGAGACGTCATGAGATATCACGTAGGACAATTTTTCAATGCAAACATTCTAGAAGAGAGTTCAAGAACGCATACAACGCTCAACGTCATGAAGTCGCGTGTAATGTAGCTTCATCGGGAACAAAATACAAAGAGCTCAACCATATTCAAGGGAACACTGATTTATGTTTAAAAAGTACACCTCTGCGAGATATTTTTAATTCTCCCTTGTTGTCTAGGCCTGCTGCAAGTTCTGTTACTAAGCACAAACTTCAAGATAAAGAGAGGCAAGATTATGATTATGATAATAAGGATAATGATGTTGATCAAAACAGTAGTAAAGGGAGTAGTAGAAGAAGAAGAAGAAAATCTTAATGTTTCATTGCCATTACAGCTTGATGATTTTACTTCATTTCCTAAGCCTACTACACGTTCTGTCGCAGTGCGAACATCTCAAGAAGAGATGCAAGGTAAAGAAGAAGGAAATTTCAACGCTTCATCGCTATCGAAACAAGTTAAGTTTGTACCTAGAAACGCTACTGCTGAAGCACGTATTACATCAAAACAAGTCCCTACACATCAACTGTCTGCATATAGACTCAAAGTTCACAACAAGCCTCTGTTACCCTATGTAGATATAAGATACTGTAAAGACCCCAACGCACTCGTAAAACGTTTACAACTGCTAAGAGCCTATTATGATGCTGGTTACACACAGTACAAAGAAGATATTTTTGAAATAGAGCATGAATTACGTCGTGTAGGTATTATTAAGTAAGCGCTTACCCTCACCTAAGTCATCCATCTGTAGTATAAAGTCGATCGAGTAGCTATATTCGTATAGATTATTTCCCAACATTCTCCCTTCCTTAGGGTGTTAACTCCGCCTCTAGTTGTAGAGCCGGTCTCAAGCCCGGATAAAGAGAGGAGAGGCACCCTAGCCCTTTAGCCCATTAGCCCTTTAGCCCTTTTGCCCATTAGCCCTTTAGCCTATTAGCCCTACAAGGAATGTGCGGTAATCTAATCTTCTTAGAACAAAGGTATCCCCTGACATGTTCTAAACACATGTTGTATCGAGTACAGTGTTCTATTTTAGTCTTGATCACTTATTTAGTGTTCTAAACACTTCAATCAATGTTCCGATCACATGATAAAGTTAACGGCGTAGAGTGCAGTGTTCGATTCTAGTCTTGTTATGTTTCTTTAGTGATTTGCAAGTCTAAACGTGCATAATGACGTCATCACTGCAGCACGTGCTTACTCTAGCTATCCCGATGCAGGTTTAAACTTGTCCGATAGAGCTATGCCTTGACAAAAGAGGAGGCCTTAACAGCTTATGTATAGCCGCTATTGTTTAAAGATAGCTGCTGTTAAGAAAACAGCACGTAGAATTTTTCAAATTACCCGCCACCACATTTCAAAGGTATGAGGTTTAGTGCTGTAAAGATACCTGCACGATGCAAAGCTAGCTTTCTTCATCAGATCAGCCACCATCTTGTGTGAGCACCTCTAGGCCGTATCATAAAGAGCTATGTAGAGTCACCGTCTTGTCGCTGCTACCTTGCGCAAGCACCCCTAGGGCGTCTCATAAGAGCAGCAGTCATCTTGTGCAAGCGCTCTTAAGCTGTCTCATAAGAAGCTATGTCTAGCCGCCATCTTGTAGAATTATTTTTTTGCTAGGGGCTTTACGTCGCACCGACACAGATAGGTCTTATGGCGACGATGGGATAGGAAAGGCCTAGGAGTTGGAAGGAAGCGGCCGTGGCCTTAATTAAGGTACAGCCCCAGCATTTGCCTGGTGTGAAAATGGGAAACCACGGAAAACCATTTTCAGAGCTGCCGATAGTGGGATTCGAACCTACTATCTCCCGGATGCAAGCTCACAGCCGCGCGCCTCTACGCGCACGGCCAACTCGCCCGGTCTTGTAGAATTAGATAGCTGCCAATGCCAAAGGGCCTAAGTAGGAATCGAACCGTCGATCTCATGATTAGACTATGTTTTTCTTGTTCCTGATACTGCAAACCTGGGTATTAGGTAGAAAAATTTTGTCCGTTTTGCTCTACGATGCACCGTTTTCGAGATATTTAACATTTTGCATTTAAGCCCCAAATTTAATGAATCGAACCTGCACGGCACGTTATACTCTCTACCATAGCTAGACCTCATCATGTTACGAAGACTTGCTTCAATACAAGCTAAAACAGAGCGAATGCCAAAGGGCCTAAGTAGGAACCGAACCGTTGATCTCATCATTAGACTATGTTTTTCTTATACCATCATGTTCCTCATACTGCGAACCGAGGTATTGGGCAGAAAAATTTTGCCCGTTTTGCTCTACGATGCACCGTTTTCGAGATATTTAACATTTTGCATTTAAGCCCCAAATTTAATGAATCGAACTAGCACGACACGTTAGCCTCTAAGCTAGCTTTCTTCATAAGAGCAGCAGCCATCTTGCGCAAGCACCCTTAAGGCGTCTCATAGGGAGTCGTGTATAGCCGCCATCTTGCGTCCGCCATCTTGCGCAAGCATCCTTAGGGCATCTCTAGCCATCTTGTGCAAAGGACCCTTAAGCCGCCTCATAAGAGCAACCGCCATCTTACGCAAGCATCCCTAGAGTGTCTCATAAGGAGCCTTGTATAACAGTCATCTTGCGCAAGCATCCCAAGGGCGTCTCATAAGAACCTATGTATAGCGGCCATCTTGCATAAGCACCTTTAAGGAGTCATGTATAGCCACCATCTTGTGCAATTAGCGTCGAGAGATGGCTGATGTAGAATTTTTCTTTTTAAATTATACGCCACCATATTTCAAAGGTATGTACCTAAAGAGTGTAGCACTGAGGTTTGCGATGTAAGATGGGGGATGACAGCTGACAAAGAGCGCGTGAGTTTGTTTACTAAACAAGAGCACGTGGAATTTTTCAATTTGCCGCCACCACATTTCAAAGGTATCTAGCTAAAGATGGCAGCACGGTGCTCTCTTGATTAAAGATGGCGGATGACAGCTAACAGAACTTTTCAAATTGCCCGCTACTACATGTCATAAAGAGGGCAGCACCGTGCTCTGTGGATTAAAGATGGCGGATGACAGCTGTCAAAAAAGCACGTGGCTTTGTTTCCAAACAAGAGCACATAGAATTTTTCAAATTACCACCACCACATTTCAAAGGTATCTAGCTAAAGAGTGCAGCACTGAGGTTTGTGACGCAAGATGGCGGATGACAGCTGTCAGAAAAAAGCACGAGAGTTTGTAATGCACGTGGAATTTGCCACCGCCACAAAAAGGGCAGCACGGTGCTCAAAGACGGCTGCTGTCATGTAGAATTGCCTGCCACCACAGGTATCTAGCTGAAGAGGGCAGCGCGGTGCTCAAAGATGGCTGCTGTCAAAAAGCATTTTTCAAATTATCCGCCATCACATTTCAAAGGTAAGTAGCTAAAGAGGGCAGCACTGTGTTCAATAGATTAAAGATGGCGGATGACAGCTGTCAAAAAATCACGTGGATTTGTTTATCTCGCGATAGTGAGGTTAAGTTGGTAGCACTAAGGTTTAGGCCCGCCAAGATGGCAGCACTGCGGATGACAGGTGACGAATTTACAGCTACTGCGTTAAAGAGGGCAGCACGGTGCTCTGTAGTTTAGGGATGGCGGATGACAGCTGTCAAAAAGCACGTGGATTTGTTTACCGATTCAAATCTTGCGCTTGTGAGGTTAAGTTGGTAGCACTGAGGTTTAGGTCCGTCAAGATGGCAGCAGTGAGGTTAGCGATGCGTTGTTGTCTGTCAAAAAGCACGTGGCTGTCAAAAAACACGTGGATTTGTTTACCTATTCAAATTTCGCGCTGGTTAGGTTAAGTCGGTACCACTGATGTTTAGGCCCGTCAAGATGGCAGTACTGTGGTTAGCGATGCGTTGTTGTCGATGATAGCAGTCAAAAAGCACGTGGCTTTGTTTACCAATTCATATTTCCCGCGGGTGGTGGAGGAGGCCTCTGGGAGGCCTCTGGCTGTGGTGGTGGTGGTGGAGGAGGCCTCTGGGAGGCATCTGGCTGTGGTGGTGGTGGTGGTGGAGGAGGCCTCTGGGAGCCTGTGGTGGTGGTGGCCACCGAACTGACCTATTATACTACTGTACTCTCCAGGATAAATGTAAACCAACAATGACTTCTCCAATCAATGTGAGGAGAAAATACTGAATCTGATGAAAATATATTTATTATTACATACTTGTCCTGGAAAGGTCAATCAGGAGATACATCAAATGTTTATCAAGATATTTGAATCAATGAACGGTGTGACTTATCAGGTAGAGGAGCCTGAAATGTCGGGTGGCACTCAACGGGTGTTCACAAGTAATAATAGTCTAATAAATAATTGGTTCTCAAAACGCACTCAAAACTTCCACACAAGAGAAGGACTATAGATGTGAGGAGCAGAAATCGTCGTGTGTAAACAGATTGATCTCTATGCCGATAATTAGATATTTCTAATTTTATTCATCAGGTATCAGGAATTTTGTCGGAGAGGGTTTTTTCACTTGCCAGTATCTACCAACGAGACTGATGTATTTGAGCGCCTTGAAATGTCACCGGACTGACTAGAACCCACCACTTGGGCTCGGGAAGGCAACGACACGGTCATATGAGCCACTCAGTTCGGTGAATCGCGAGCGGGGTCACATGCTCAGGTATTTCACATTTGACCACGATCACTGATCAACACCAGAAGAATAGGTTGAGGGCGTGGCAATTCCAAAAGGTGTACGGGTATTATTGACGATTTTGATTATGGTCCGGATAGTTTTTGAATTTTACCTTTAAGATTTGTATTACCAGTTAGTTATGTATGAAGTGAATTTTTATAGAACATGTAAAGACTGTGGTATGGAATTTTCATTGTAATGGTAAGCTCTCTTGCCTACCAAAACCAAACCCCATGGCGCAACAGCCCCGAAGGGCCATGGCCTACCAAGCGACCGCTGCTCAGCCCTAAGGCCTTCAGATTACGAGGTGTCGTGTGGTCAGCACGACGGATCCTCTCGGCCGTTATTCTTGGCTTTCTAGACCGGGGCCGCTATCTCATCGTCAGATAGCTCCTCAATATTTTAATCACGTAGGCTAAGTGAACCTCGAACCAGCCCTCAGGCCCAGGTAAAAATCCCTGACCTGGCCGGGAATCGAACCAGGGGTCTTCGGGTAAGAGGCAGGCACGCTAACCTTACACCACGGGGCCGGCTGTTACGAGGTGTCGTGTGGTCAGCACGACGGATCCTCTCGGCTGTTATTCTTCGCTTTCGAGGCCGGGGCTGCCACCTCACCGTCAGATAGCTCCTCAATACTGTAATCACGTAGGCTAAGTGGACCTCGAACCAGCCCTCAGGTCCAGGTAAAAATCCCTGACCTGGCCAGGAATCGAACCCGGAGCCTCCGGGTAAGAGGCAGGCACGCTACCCCTACCCCGCGAAGGCCAGCTCTCTTGCCTACCATCAGTAACAATCAAGTTGGGGAGTTTTACTTATAATGACAGACACTTACTCTCCAGCTGCTTTTTTACATCCTCAGAAAGACTGTCTTTACGGTTTTCCCAACTGAATTCAGCATAGGTCATTACGATGACGTCAGTAGGAATGTCGCTATTAAAAGCAATGCTATCATATGAAATACTCGATCAAATGAAAAACTACACATTTTCTCAGTCTTAAAGAACCGAACTACGCTGCCTATCTAACAGTCCAAATTCCAGAGCTGGAATGACCAGGCCGCAGACAGCCGTGAACACAATTCTTTCTTTCTGTGGGGGGGGGGGTGGCGAATAGTAGAGAGTCCCAGGGTGAAAACTATGCTATTTTCCTTATCTGTTCCCAAGGAGTGCCCGATGAGTCGGAAAACATCAGTTCACCACACTGGCGGGGGAATGATCTATCTGACATGGAGGCAAATTTTCCCTCCAAAACAGAGGAGACACCCCTCTTCACTGCTACTTTGGAATAAAATGAATGTAGAATTTAATAAAAGTGAAGAGGAAGTTTTCTTAAGAATTTGAATTTTGACTTATTTAGTGAATTGTGGTTCTATAATTTGGAATAGGTCAAAATTGTAATTCTAGAGCAGGTCATAAGAGAGCCTCTGCCTTAAGTGTGCACATTGGTCATTCTAATCAGTGCGTCAGAGTAGAAAGCGAATAGCTGGAATATTATGATGAGACAGTGTATTACGTACCAACAGTATCAGAAAATGTATGAAGCAGAGAAATGGCAGGCTAAAGAAGAAAGTTATCTAACTCCCCAGCTATTTCCCGCCAGTATTCAGGCAGCTTGTTTTACTCGGGACGCAGCAGTGATCCCATCTATCAGAGATGAGTGGCAGCATAAGAGACGAATAACATCACAACAAACAATGGCCAGTGATAGTTATTGTTGACAAATTGTATGAGCTTTCGATATTGTAGGCCTACACATCTAGTTTTCTTCCGACTCTGATATACCACTCTTATCATAGTCGGTACGGTACATCTCAAAAAAACATAAATGATAGGAAATTGTGTTCTCTATAACTTCTGTTATGTAGTACTTTTCAACAGAACCATTAACATACGGAATTTAAAAATTAAATTTTAGACGCCTACCCCTAAACTACCATTTCATCCAGGGTGAATACATTTATTTTTATCTTAAACTTCAGTTTCTTATTCCCTGACTCTACATACGATGTTCACTAAATTCTGTTTACCCATTTTCTCGTCCCTCGGCTTTGAAATGGACTTAACAACAAAAATACAGATTCATGAATATCTCTGTTATCATAGCCGGTACGGCAAAAATGTACAAGACATAAATGATCGGAAATGTAATTATATATAACTTTAGTTATGTAGTATTTATCGATAGGACCATTAATAACATAAATATTTGAGAATTAAATTTAGGCCTTCCCATAAACTATCATTTAACTTACCGTGAAGAAAATATTTTAAATCTCAGATGATAGTGGGTCATTCCCCGACTTTAAATGCCGATTTTCATTAAATTCTCTTCAGCCGTTTTCTCATGATGTGCGTACATACATACCGGCACATACATACATACATACATACAGAGAGAGAGAGAGAAATGACGGAAAATTAAAAACTGCATGTTCTTGTTACTGTGGGCTCGTCCGATACAGAAATACCATTCTTTTCTAATTCTGAGCAATGTACAGACAAAACTCTTATTTTATGTAAGTTAGGTCTATATATATTTTCAATATCAGGCACAGAATTACGAAACTCTTTGATATTCGCACCGTCCAGCTCTTCTGCGCGCTGTTTGAAAACAAACAGAAATATCAGTAATCTTCAGTCTTTTTAACAGGGAGTAAAATACACAAAGACTACTTGAGATTCACCAAATAATTCTCCAAAAACTTGAAAGGAAATTCTGGGGTTCTCTACAAAATGTTGCTTGTAACAGAAGGATTGTTTATTCATGCGACATTCTTCCCACTGCCCATTCTAATCTTCATCATTTTCTTCCTGGCTACTTTTAATCTCAACTGGAATGTTTCATCTGTCATTTCAGTGTAAACACTGATCTCATCATCAATAATCATTCATTATTCTGCTAATTGGAAGTGTCACAAAGAAAAAGCAAGCAAGCCTAAAGTTTTACGAGACTGTTAATATCGTGATCATAGCAACTAGATCTCCAGTTTTACGTGAAATCCGAACCACAGGGATGTGACTTTTCATTTCAAAACTTCTACATACATTGGGCTGGATCCAAACTGCCTTGGTGAGGAGCCATTGACAATGTCACTCATATATCACGCCCCATGGAACAGTATCACCAATCCCCAAACAGTTATTTACGACTAGTATTATTATTATTATTATTATTATTATTATTATTATTATTATTATTATTATTATTATTATTATTATTATTATTATTATTATTATTATTATTATTACTTTCACATTTACATTACCATCACATTGACTAAACTATGTACTGAAAGTGATTAAGGTATATACGCCTTATTGGAAAGAAGTCCGGATCCATGGCTAAATGGTTAGCGTGCTGGCCTTTGGTCATAGAGGTCCCGGGTTCGACTCCCGGCAGGGTCGAGAATTTTAACCATCATTGGTTAATTTCGCTGGCGTAGGGGCTGGGTGTATGTGTCGTCTTTATCATCATTTCATCCTCATCACGACGCTCAGGCTGCCTAAGGGTGTGAAATCAAAAGACCTGCCCCTGGCGAGCCAAACACGTCCTCGGACACCCCCGGCACTAAAAGCCACACGCCATTTCATTTCACTGGAAAGAAAGAGAACACATCAGACTCAAGATGATGGCCGAAGGTCATCGTGATTTGAGCTTCATTCAGAATTTCTCCAATGAGCGCGGAAAAATCCTAAATTTATGAAATAATTGCAGGAAGTTCGGAGCAATCAACACCTGATGTTCCTTCTAGTATAGTAACATAAAACCAAGTAACATTTTTATAGGTCCTTAAAAATTGAAGATCCCAGTACACGAGAGGTAAAGCTTTATTTTATGACGGAATTGAGCACGTGCCAGACTGCAGGGAAGAAGTAATCTTCACGAGATGGCTCTTTCCTCTCAGGTTATAGGGGTATTTTACGTAGAAGTAATTCACTCCTTAAGGCATACTGTAGTTTGATAGCTCCTTGGTCAGTGTAACAATTTCCATAGATAAGCGATAGTCGACTTCAGCTTCTTAATGTTTTCATGTGGAGATTTCTGGTACACGTGAGGGATGACAGCCAAGCTGTTCACCAGGAAGGACGTGTATCCGATTCCCTATCAGGAAGTCGAAGCGTTTCTTTTTAATCCTTCCACTTATGAAGAGCTACATGGTCCTGAAGTTCACACTACTTCAGCAATTGTTGCTGGGTACAAAGCTAACTACTCTGTCACACTGTATGAGGGCCTAAATGGTCTCATTGGAGATGACTCTACCTTGCAATACGCAATTTTACAAATAAACATTAAGTACACTCACCGCCATATCACAAGTAATCTAACATTATATCTGTTGCACAAGCAACCAACCACAAAAATATTCATTTCCTGTTGACTGTTATTTCATGCTTCAGTTTCTAAGTTTCCACAAATTATCTTAACACCTGCTGTAAATGTGGCAGGTATTGTATCTTCTACCTATGCGCACATACTTTGTGAGATAAGGTACATCTAGTAACTATGATATCTCAGCTGAGTCTCACATTGCTTCCGCGTACTTGTATGTATCTTTCATCTTTCCAATCCAATCTCCCTAGGTCAGCTTCTTACGCTTCCGAAACGGACGACATAAGGACTGCGGGATTTAACAAGTCTTTCATCACGCCATCTTTTCTGACCTTTCCTTTTCTTTAGCCTATGTCCTGGTACTTTGAGATATCGGAAGTACGTACTTCAAGTAGCTTCATGAGAGGCTGAAGAACTCATTGCTTTATCCTTTGACACACAAATTATCATTACCACCAACTTTGTGGTATTTTCTGTTTTAGACTTACCTTGGAGATTTTAAGTGTAATTGTCTTCTAGGACTCTCTCTGCTATGACCGCCTGTGGATGGCAGTGTAGAATGCATTCACAGTTTCCTCCGTCTGTTGTAAAGGAGAATAAAAGGGGAACTCTCACTGGCTTTCATCTTGGGGCAAAGATTATCGATCACGGGAATTATAGCTGAGGCTTCTACACTCTTGTGCCAGACTCCTCACTTTCATCTTTTTATCCGATCTTCCTTGGCGAACTCTTGTTGCCTTCCGACCCACCGAGGGAGTTGGCCCTGCGGTTAGGGTCGCGTAGCTGTGAGCTTGCAGATGGTGCGTTCGAATCCTACCGTCGGCAGCGCTGAAGATGATTTTCCGTTGTTTCCCATTTTCACATCAAGCAAATGCTGGGGCTGTAATTTAATTAATATCACGGCCGCTTCATTCCCAAACCTATCCATTTCCCATCTTTGCGTCGCCGAAAACCTTCAATGTGGTAGTGCGACGTTAAACCAATAGCAAAAGCCTTCCGACCCTCACAGTATCAAGTTTGCGAAGCCTCGGAGACTTTCATTTTCATGAGCTTCGTGGCCTTTGTCGCTTGTTCAGGTGCTTCATTTCTGACAGCGATCGCTTACAGAGAGGCAGTCAACTTGGAAGTACAAGTTGAGGATGTGGCACTTCCAACAGATGTACGGATACTCTTGCCGACTTTGACTATAATCAATATTTCAAGAAGTGAGCATTGATAAAAATTGATTTTTGCACCGGTGAAAAAATCAAGTGGATTCCAATTCGAAACGGAAGAGTGAAAATGTTTTAAATAGTCTTCAATAGCCATTAGTCTCGTACTTCCAGTGGCATTTCCACTGAGTATTCACCACACTCCGCGAGAAGCTGTTAGTTCCCTTGGGGTGTCAAGATATTTCTAGCCGGCTAACACTCGGCGTGGAGTCCCTGGCTGTACGGTTTACTCGATACCGGCTAGCAGAATGTACTTGGCCAGACATCAGGTTTGCGATTAATACGTACGAATTCAAAAGATACACAAAGGTTATTAAGATGTACAAAGATTGACAATTCGACAAATTATATTCGCATGAACCGAGCTCGATAGTTACAGTCGCTTAAGTGCGGTCAGTATCCAGTATTCGGGAGATAGTGGGTTCGAGCCTCACCGTCATCAGTCCTGAAGATCGTTTTACATTTTTCCTCATTTTCACACCAGGCAAATGCTCGGGCTGTACCTTAATTAAGGCCGTGGCCGTTTCCTTCCCTCCTTTAGCCTTTTCCTGTCCCATCGTCACCATACGACCTATCTGTATCGGTGCAACGTAGAGACACTTGTGAAAAAAATCATTCCATAACCAAATGGTCCGAATCACAAAAGAGAAACGTGAAACTTAAATTGGAAATGATCTTGAGAAATCGGCGATTTGACCGACTTAATATAAATCCGGACCTCTCATGTGGGGTACCCTTAGAAAGCTCTCTCTGACCCCAAGATGACGACGTCAGCCCCAGGAAAAGAAATTATGTGGGGAGTTCTGAATAGTTAAAATATTAATTTTCTCCATATCGACTTCCGAATATAAATTCCACCCACGATGTGTATATCACTGAATAGAGAATCTTACGCTCGACATAATGGTACCATTGTCGTACATTTAGAATAAATAGATAGCCTCCGTGACTCAGACGGCAGCGCGCCGGTCTCTCACCGCTGGGTTCCGTGCTTTAAATCCCGGTCACTCGAGGTGAGATTTGTGCTGGACAAAACGGAGGCGGGACAGGTTATTCACCGGGTACTCCGGTTTTCCCTGTCATATTTCATTCCAGCAACACTCTCCAACATCATTTCATTTCGTTAATTATTGCCCCAGAGGAGTGCGACAATCTTTGGCAGCCGGCACAATTCTCATCCTCGCCGCTAGAAGGGTGTTTCATTCATTCCATTCCTGACCCGGTCAAATGACTGGAAACAGGCTGTGAATTTATATATAGAGATTAAAAGTTACATGATGTACGAAATTTCGAAAATTACAAAATGTTTTGAAATATCATTGGAAAGCGAAATTCGAATAAGATTGAACTGTACCATTACAACTCTTCTCAGATGTCAATGTCACAAATTATAACTGCATGGAACCATGCGGTTTACATAACGTTCCGACTGGTACTGAATGTATGGAATGGAACGGTTCGTGCATGCTCGAGCTATATAATTAGACATCCGTATCACTTTGCGACCAGTCAGATGAGTTTCTTCAAAATAAATTGAAATATATAGTATGTTCTTCAGTTCCCCCTAAGTTAGACTTCCTCTCATCTGTCCCACACCCGTTTTTTTTTTTTTTTTTTTTTTTTTCAGCGATGTGTTGATCAAGGTGATTTTATAGACTTCGAGAAAATTGAATTTCTTCTCATGAAAGAAATTATGTAGGAAGTGGAATACATGGTAAATCTGAAGGTGCGAGTTCCGCTGAATACGACGGTGAGGAAGTGGTGGTGGTGATTATTGTTTTAAGAGGAAGTACAACTGGGCAACCATCGTCTATTAACACTAATCAGCGGGAAGAATAGAAGGGGTCCGACACTTCGAACATGAAGGCATCGGCCAAAGAAATACAAGGGCCACGCAGAGCGTGAAAATTTAAGACTCCCTGGGCCTCGATAGGTAATACCATCGGGATCAGAAAGGAATAAGAGTTGACCAAGGGAGGTTGGATAGGCTAGATAAAAGTAAAGAGTCTGGCAGAGGTAAGTGAAAGCAATGTCAAGACTCAGCTAACGACCCCGTGGTAGTCAAACCCACGCTCCAAATTTAAGAGCCACTGAGGCCCCTTTATGTCGCCACTTACGACAGGCCGCGGATACCGTGGGTGATATTCTACTGCCCCCACCAATAGGAGAAACGGTGAAGAAGTCAAGCTGCCTTACTTCTTGCTGGCTTTGTTATGAGCCGTAGTCGAAATGGAAGACTGGAAGACGATAGCCTTACGACTGGCCAGTACTGTGGATGTTGTTCTACCGCCCCCACCAATAGGAGAAACGGTGAGGAATCCAAGCTGCCTTACTTCTGCTGGCTTTGCTACGAGCATTAGTCGAAACAGAAAACGATAGCCTTACGACTGGCCAGTACTGTGGATGTTCTACCGTCCCCACCAATAGAGGAAACGGTGAGGAAGCCAAGCTACCTTACTTTTGCTGGCTTTGCTACGAGCATTAGTCGAAACAGAAAACGATAGCCTTACGACTGGCCAGTACTGTGGATGTTCTACCGTCCCCACCAATAGAGGAAACGGTGAGGAAGCCAAGCTACCTTACTTTTGCTGGCTTTGCTACGAGCATTAGTCGAAACAGAAAACGATAGCCTTACGACTGGCCAGTACTGTGGATGTTGTTCTACCGCCCCCACCAATAGGAGAAACGGTGAGGAATCCAAGCTGCCTTACTTCTGCTGGCTTTGCTACGAGCATTAGTCGAAACTGAAAACGATAGCATTACGACTGGCCAGTACTGTGGATGTTCTACCGTCCCCACCAATAGAGGAAACGGTGAGGAAGCCAAGCTACCTTACTTTTGCTGGCTTTGCTACGAGCATTAGTCGAAAGGGAAGACGATAGCCTTACGACTGGCCAGTAATGTGGATGTTGTTCTGCCGCCCCCACCAATAGGAGTAAAGGTAAGCAAGCCAAGCTGCCTTACTTCTGCTGGCTTTGCTACGAGCATTAGTCTAAACGGAAGACGATAGCCTTACGACTGGCCAGTAATGTGGATGTTATTCTACCGCCCCCACCAATAGGGGAAACGGTGAACTTGAGGTTTCCAAACATTGTAAAAATTCAGATGTCCGGTACCTCCAATACTTGCAACTCAAATGCACTGCGATCTAGTCCGGCTCTTTGACTCAATGAGCAGCGTAGTGACCTTCGATACAGAGAACCCGGCTTCTATTTCTGGTTGGGTTAGGTGATTTTAATCTTCAATTATTAATTCCCGTGGTTCGAATACTGGATGTTTGTTCAGTCCCCGACATCCCAGCATTTCGTACACTACACACTGTAGGCTACTATCCTCCACCACATTGACACGTAGTTTCCCATATACGGCAAATGCCGCTCAACTTCGCCGGAAGGATTGCATTACATCGCTTGAACCAGGCTAGTAATAGCCACACATTATTATTATTATTATTATTATTATTATTATTATTATTATTATTATTATTATTATTATTATTATTATTATTATTATTTCGTATCGACGTACTAGCGACCACGTTATTTCAGCTGTCTTCTCTGGGGTTTGATCTTTGCTCCTTCATTCGTTGCCTGTGTTGCTCTTTTCTTCCCTTTGTCCACGTCTCTCCCGTCTTCAACTTTGGTCTTTCCTGAAAACTTTAGTGGTCTTTAATTTATTTATTGTTTTAATTTTTTTTTATTTTTTTTTTGCTATTTTGCTTAACGTCCCACCGACACAGATATGTCTTATGGCGACGATGGGATAGGAAAGGTCTAGGAACTGGAAGGAAGCGGCCGTGGCCTTAATTAAGGTACATCCCCGGCATTTGCCTGGTGTGAAAATGGGGAACCACGGAAAACCATCTTCAGCGCTGCCGACAGT